>NC_091679.1:14512521-14880854 GCF_030179915.1 Drosophila takahashii | reverse complement strand
ACACAGATCTCTACTTTCTGAAAGGCAGTTTTTTGTACACGCAATAAGGCTATGGAACCAGCTCCCAAACCCTTTAAAAAATATTAGTAGCGCCACCCAGTTTAAGTCAAAACTCACATTACACCTACAAGATACTAGCACAATATAAAAGAAAATAAATGAACAACAAAGCGACATTTCTTTAACCATTAATGTTTAAGCGTAGTTTTAAGAATTTCATTTAAACCTCCAAAGAACTATGTCAAATCTGTATTTATGAGTAATTTGTCCTACGTGACTATCGCACTATATGTTATTTCTTTATTTAAAGCAATGTACTGCTCAATAGACTTAATATTATATACATCATAAATTTAAAAAACAAACAATAATTTTATTGTAACGTAGGAGAACTTATTAAGTCGATGAAGACAGGAACGCAATGACTTTTAGCGAATTAGCCTTGGCAGAGCACTCATAGGATATGAGGTGATAAAGTTCATTATAGTTATCACATAGGATTCGGAAGGGGTCGAAACGGGAGTAGTTTGACCTGCACACAGGAAGTGCTAATGGACGGAATCGGCGAATAGCTCTGCAAGGAACGTTCCAATTGAAGGTGGCTAACAGATCAACTGAGTCGACGGCGCCAGTGATGAGTTTGTGAAGTAATATCACACCATAACAGGTCCGACGATCCTTTAAGGTAGGTAGATCCAAGAGGCGCAACCTGTCTCTATAAGAAGGCAAACGGCGTCCCTCCTTCCAGTTTAAGCCTCGTAGTGCAAAAAGGAGAAATTGCTTTTGGACGGATTCTATCATATTTTGATAGTGCTCATATTGTGGAGACCAAACACTGGAGCAGTACTCAAGTGTAGGACGAATTAAAGAGACGTAAAGGAGTTTAGTGGTGAAAGGGTCATCAAATTCCTTAGACCAGCGTTTTATGAATGCTAATAAGCATTTAGCTTTATTGGAGATGGTACTGACGTGGCGATTAAAACAAATCTTGTGGTCAAATAGGACACCAAGATCAAGAACAGTATCAATGCGTTCAAGTGCAGAGTAATCTATTGAGTATGTACAAATATATGGATTGGATCGATAAAATGACATGGATTTACATTTATCTGGATTAAGCAGTAGCTTGTTGACTAGGCACCAAGATTGAAGGTTATTTAAGTCGAGCTGGAGCTGCATGTAGGAACTAGGTGAGGTCAGATGCATACACAACTTGACATCATCCGCAAACATAAGTACTTTGGAGAACTCAATTACTCGAGGAAGATCATTGATAAATAAGCCAAAAATAAAGGACCGAGGTGACTGCCTTGTGGTACACCCGAATATACGGAAACAGCTTTTGAATAAATGCTGTTGTACTGGACCTTTTGGGTACGATTTGTTAAATAAGAACGAAGCCATGTCAGTAGAGTTGGAGGAAATCCGAGGAGGAGGACCTTGTGGAGCAGTAGCTCGTGGTTGACCGAATCAAAGGCTTTACTAAAGTCAGTAAAGATTACATCAGTTTGCATTGTGGATTTGAAGCAGCGGTCGGCAGCGCCCTCTTAAGTGAGCATAGGGTTTTGTTCTGCCGGCGCGCTGCTCGCACATGTATAACGTAGAACAGCGGTCTGCACACACACATCGATGAGCTTCCCAGTGCAAATTACTCACACAAATATAAAACAAAATGTCAACGTATGTGTGTGCCGACCGCTGATTTAAAGCCTTGACCAATAAAGTTCGTAAACTCAAGCAGGTTAGTTTTTGTAGACCGGCACTTTGTGAAACCATGCTGTTTAGAGGATATTAAGGAGCGACACTGGTGCTGCAGTTGATCGCAAATAAGTTTTTCAAAGAGCTTAGGAATAGCACTAAGTTTGGCTATGCCGCGACAGTTGCTGATATCAGATTTACTACCTTTTTTATGTAGCGGAATAAGAAAGGATTCTTTCCACATAGATGGAAATGTGCCAGTAGCAATCGACTTATGAAAAATCATAGTTAATGGAACTGCAAGTGGTATGGCGCAATTTTTGAGGACACAGCTTGGAACCATATCGGGACCCGCAGAGAATGATAATTTAATCGTGGATAGGCTACGTAGAACTTCTGCTCCATCAATTAGAGGGTTGAAAAGGGCGTCAGTGTGTGGTAGCTGGTAGGAGTAGCTATAATTGATTTTGGTATTATTTTTGCAATAGGCGGATTGGAAAAAGTCCGCAAACAGGTTGCCAATATCTTGATCATTCGATGCAGATACATTATTTAGCTGTAGTGATGGAGGAAATTTGTTGGCTTTGCGCTTTGAGTTGCCGAAGGAGTAAAATAATTTAGGATTGCTGCGAAATTAGTTTTTACAGCGTAGGAGGTAGCTGTTATAACATTCAGAATTATGCAGGAAGTAGTTGGATTTAGCAACGCTGTATTTGGAAAAATCAGACTGAAGTCCTGTTTTGGCGAACTTCTTATAAAGTTTAGTTTTTATATTTATACCCTTGCAGAGGGTATTATACGTATGATTTCAGTCAGAAGTTTGCAACGCAGTGAAGGAGACGTTTCCGACCCCATAAAGTATATATATTCTTGATAAGCATCACAAGACGTGTCGATCTAGCCATGTCCGTCTGTCCTTCTGTCCTTCTGTCCGTCTGTCCGTCTGTCCGTCTGTCCGTCTGTCCGTCTGTCCGTCTGTCCGTCCGTCCGTCCGTCCGTCCGTCTGTCCGTCTGTCCGTCTGTCCGTCTGTCTGTTTCTACGCAAACTAGTCTCTCAGTTTTTGAGCTATCGGGATGAAACTTTCCCAAAAGTCTTCTTTCTATTGCAGGTAGTATATATGTCGGAACCGACCGGATCGGACAACTATATCTTATAGCTCCCATAGGAACGATCGGAAAAAAACGTTAAAAAATTCTAGCTTCGGTGTTTTTTCAAGTATTACCTTCTACTCTTGGGAATATTATTTTTTATATATTTCTAAATTTCGAATTAAATATTTTAAAAATGGGATCACTATATCATATAGCTGCCATATGAACGGTCGAAAAAATAAATAGAAATTAATAGGAAAACAAATTGTATCTTTGTTGATTTTTATTACATTCTCTTCTACTCTATGATATGACTATTTTTAAATATTTCCGAATTTCGATTTTAATTTTAGAAAGATCAAACTACTATATCATATAGCTGCCATAGAAACGATCGAAAAATTAATGTAAAATAATAGGAAATTTAACATTTTTGCGATTTGTAAATTAATAGGAATAACACTATGCAGCATCAAAAATTTACCTCGATGGATTCTATATTTTTGGATTCGTCTCGAATTCCCAAGTTAATCTGCGTTTTCCAAAAAGTTCCCCGACGCAAGGATTCTTAACCAAATGACCTCAAAGTTCAAAAAATTCTGAAATTGGACAACTTTCCGAAACTCTCAGAGGCAAACGGATTCATGGTTTGATTCGATGTTAAAGTTTTTCAAAAGATACACTCTTTATCTTTCAAACCCCATAATTAGAATAATTTTAGGATTTTTATCAAGGGAGAAACAAATTTTAGAAAACATGGTCAAAAAACATAAAAGCAAACAGCTTCGGTCAAAATAGTAGTAGTGTTGCCGCCTTGTATATTTAAAAGTTTGTTGTTGTAATTGATAAAAGTTTGTTGTTGTAATTGATAGTTTAATATTGTGTTGATTATAATTTTACTATTAGACTAATTGGATAAAAAAAAGTTACAACATTAAACTTTTAAACACACAGGACGGCAAGACTACTACTATTTTGACCGCATCTGTATGCTTTTATGTTTTTTGACCATGTTTTCTAAAATTTGTTTCTCCCTTAATAAAAATCCTAAAATTATTCTAAGTATGGGGTTTGAATGATAAAGAGAGTGTCTTTTAAAAAACTTTAACAGCGAATCAAACCATGAATCCGTTTGTCTCTGAGAGCTCCGAAAAGTTGGACAATTTCAGCATTTTCCGAACTTTGAGGTCCTTTTGCTAAGAGTCCTTGCGTCGGGGAACTTTTTGAAAAACGCAGTTTAACTTGGGAATTCGAGACGAATCCAAAAATATAGCATCTATCGAGGTAAATTTAAAAAGCATTAAAAATGCTGCACAGTGTAATCTGCAAGGGTATATAAGCTTCGGCTTGCCGAAGCTAGCTTCCTTTCTTGTTTTTAAGTGAGCCAAGTGTTTGGAAGACCATGGAGGGCTGTTAGAGTTATTAACAACTATGAAAGGGACTAGTTCATCAAATATGGAATAAAGGACATTATAAAAAGTTGAAATGGCCTCATCAAGATGAAGACTATCAAGACAAGACCAATCCACTGAAGATAGGGATCTCGACATTTGCAAATAATTAACATGCCGAAAGCAACGAGTCCGCAATGGGGCCTCAAAGGAATTGCATACACGAAAAATGCCACTAATGGATAGTTGGAGTGTAGGATGATGAGAGTCCTCAGGAGTGGTTAATGGAGAAGTACGTGTGACAATGGCATCACAAAGGTCAGACACAAAAATAAGATCTAAAAATCTTCCATTCGCATTGGAAATTGAGTTAACTTGACCAAGAGATAAGTCAATAAGACCGTCGACAAAATCGTTTTGATCACCAGGAACTAGGGCAATTAGATCGACACAAGGAGACCAGGATAGGTACGGAATATTAAAGTCACCCAATATTATAAGATGGTCTTAGTCAGAGGTATATAGGAGATATTCTGGATAGCGGAGAGGTGTCGCATAAAGATCGGAGCCTCAGAGCATGGAGGAATATAGGAGCAGGTTACAAATATGTTGTAGTTAGGAATACATATTTTGACTGACATGAATTCAATATCACCAACATTGGGAATGGATACAACTTGGGATGATATTTCAGACTTTACTGCGATTAGGGAGGGACGGTCACGTCTATAGAGGAAAAAATTATTGGTAAGTATTTCATTATCAGATACCGTGGGATTTAGCCAAGTCTCAGTAAAGGCAATAACGCTGGAATCGAAAGCAGCGCTGTCAGTATGCAATCTAGACAGCTTACTGAGAAGGCCTCGGACATTTTGATAATGTAATACAAAATCTAGTTTTTTGGAACTGACGGATTTGTATTTATAGATGGTTCTTACCGATCAAAGTCGTGAACAATCGTATTAACTGGACATAGTGCAGGATTTAAAGCACGGGAAAAATGTGTATCAGGCAGAATTATTTTAAATGATGAAACTTTTCTTTTGTAAGCAAAATTAAATTTTGTAACAACAAAGTTTTCAGGAGAGGCTTTGAGCTCATCGCTTAGGTGACCTTTAATTTCGTCAATGGTAGTATCAGGCCTTAGGCGAGACACAAAAATGGCCTTCTTTGGCATGATTGCTTGTGGCGCTACAGCTTCGAGGCGTCTACGGTTTACGCCTGCTGGATGACCATTATTAACCGCAGCCAGGAGGGGCCTGCGATTTCTTTTGGAGGAACCAGGACCATTATGTACATTATGCACAACCGACGTTGCTTGACCAGAGGATACTGGCGGTGCCGTTATAACGGAGGATACCGACGGCATCGCGTTGGCGGATTGTGGAAGGTTGAATTGTACGGCACCAGGATCAGATTTAGGATGAGAGCCAAGGGCCAGGTCTGCACATATAGACTTAGGAGTTACAAAATTAAGCACTGGAGCAGGAATTGCCAATCTAGTAGGAGACATGGCTGATTCCATGGTAGGGCATAATAATAAAGGACCCGGCAGTGGAGGCACAAGGTTATTCGATGATACGCAGTTTTTATCGATTTCGCTGGCATTGGCAGAAGCTAATGAAGCGTACATTAGTGAGCTATTGGAGGAGCCAGGATACCTCACGGATGAGGGTGGAATAGTAGGAGTAAGATGGTTCATTAATTGGCCAGTTGGAGGAGAAGAAATCTTTGTTGGAGTTTCCTTAATTATTTTTAGCCCATTAAACTGAAACTCAACGGCTATCAGCTTCTCGTGAAGGTGACTAAAAAGCTTTTTGATCTCCCTGAAGCCAATCCGAGTTTGCCGCATGAAGGAACGCATCTCGTCCGTAATCTCACGGCACGCGGAGCAGGTCCAAAGAAATCCAATTCTTTTGGAAATAAGATCACCAATACGACCATGTACGCCGACACCGGCGCACATACAATGCGCAGTATTCTCGCATAGCCAGCACAACAAATATGTTTCGCCAGCAATACGCCGTTGAACTCGCATTTTTTGGCTGAGCAGGATAGACTCATTTTTGAATGCACTCAGGTCACTGTGCAGAGCAAAGTAAGAGCGGCGAAAGATTAAGGCAACGCTTGGTGAGCACCGGAATCAAGAGCAGAAAGCTAAAACGTTCGTAAGAGCGTAAGTTAGCAGGAGGGCTTGCACTGTTTGGTGAATTTAGGCGACACGCACAAAGCGGAGAGCGGGAAAAGTGCCGTTAGAGTGGTAACGGACCGGCAGCTCCGAGAAGCGTACAGCAGGAGAGCGGGAGAATAGAAGCAACAACACAATACTTGCTGTGACAAAGCAGACGCTTTGTTATTGTTTGCTGGCTGATGTTAATATTTGGTTTGTTTATAAATTAAACACGTTTATATTAACTGTCCGATCTCGGATATGATTTGAACAGTAGGAGTTTAAGAACCACAGAACTTGTAGGCTAATATAGCGATTAAATTTGTACTCGTTTTTTTGATCCATCAGCCGGATATTTCCGACCAGCGTTCAGCAGCAGCTACGGTGGCTTGACCCGCTCCAGATAAGTGCTTTCCAATTCATACAGCCAGTTGTTCGAACCCCATTTCGTTCAACTTGTTGTATGATTTCTTGTCTAAATCCAAAAGAGATTTAATCCGACGCAACGGCATTTAATATATATATTCCAATATATCGCAATTCCTTTGTGCCCAACTTCCGTACACTCCAAATAATTTCGCTGCTATCCAAAAGTTTGTTAATCCGCAGTGATAATTTATTAAAGTTACAAATAAATATATATGCCTGAAAACACGAAGTGTTTGTAAAATATTACCCAGCCACAGTAAAAGTTTACGATTTTTAAAATTGTTCCGAAAAAATTGCACTCTGCATTTTACTGTCTTCCAGCTGCGTGTATAAATTATTTAATTATTTAGGCCGGCTGGCGGTGCCTCCGTGGCAAGGGTAGAGCCGGTTGGATGAATATCCGTGGAGAGCCGGCAGTAGGTTGCTGCCGTTGGTTAGGTAGTGTTGACCACCAAGGATGGTAGCCACTGGAGAGTCGGGTGGTGGCTTCGACTTCCTTCCTTTTTTGAAGGTTATGGTGGGAGATACTTATCTCCGTTGTTACGGCCCTTAAGGCACGATAACCAAATTCAATAAGCAGAATAAATGTAACGGCTAAAGCCGGAGTTTTATGATCGAGCTAGTGCTCTTTATTCCAAATCCAAATTAAAACTAAAACTTAAGAATTAACAAAAGCTCGTGCATAGCCGGATGCCCGTGGCAGACCGCTGACCTTGCACATTTTGCAGAAGTCATACGATCGCTGTCAGCCAATGGAAAGGGGCCACGGCTCGGAATGGTACAATGTGCCGGCTCAGCATAGGGCCAATAAGGTGGACCCAATTGAGGGTGGACCATGCATGAGAGAAAAGTGTAATAATAATAATAATAAAAAATGATGAATATTAATAAGGGGAATAAGAATTGGCCTGCTCAGCCTAAGCTGGGAGTTGGTTGTTAACTACTCCCCCCTTAAATTGGACGCCGTCCTCGGTGACAGCCAATTCGTCGATGGACTTTTGTAGCTGGGCTGCCTCTCGTTTGCGCCTGCAGTGTTGTTGGAGCAGGACCAACCCGCATAGTGTGAGGCGACTGACGGCGACTCCTGCGGCGAACCATATCCTCGGGGAACCTCCAGCCGACACGTCAACTCTGAGCTCCTGCATTAAACGCAGGTTATGCTCGTTCATCCGCTGTAACATTGGCCGGCTCAGTATGTGATCGTGTCCCGTGATGTTAATTAAGGGGGAGGCCGCAATACCCGGGCTCTTTTTCACGGAGTAGTTGAGGTTCAAATACACGGAGTCGTTGATAACCACCTTTCTCTCGAAGGTGATGAGGTGGGTTTCTACTATGGTTGTTGTGGGACCGTCATCGATGGTAATCCTCGTTAGTTTCTCGTTGACGATGATTACTCCATCGTCCACAATTGTAAGGGGTTCCAGATTGCTGGGCCGCGTCCGGCACGTAGCCGCCCCGCCTGCATGTAATTGCCTGGCACAGGTGTCGTGAGACGCCTTTTTGCAAAATGTGGCCAAGTTGGTTGAAGCGCAATCGGAGACTGCTAGGATTCCGTCATCACATTCCGCCACGATGTTGTCTTCTATTTGTAGCATAGTATGGTAGTGTGCGACAGGGCAGAGCAGGACTTTTTTACAAATACGCTTAACTCTAGGATACTGGACTATAACGTGGACAAGAGCATTATTTTGAAAAATCTTAATCTTATGCCGTTTTCTCACTGATGTACATACTGTAGTATTTTTTCGGTATTCAAAAAAATGCTATTTCCTGTCCGCACGGGAAAGCATTTAGCATTCAGCATTTATTATTTCGAAAACAGATGTGCTTTGTATTTAAATTCAAAATATTCAATGCTAACAAAAATGATCTTATTTTTGTCCTGTGTTTTCTGCTGAAAATTCAGAAACAGCTAGAGAAACAGCGCAAGCACGGAAACACAAAGGAAAGCGTTGAAAGCTTTTCATGAGGATTACATTTTTCAAAACCTGAGATATGGGCATAATTTCTCAAATACTAATCCGCAAGCAGGAGATTTGAACAATCAAATGTATTGACCATGGACAATAAAGATTTGAATGTTTTATTAAGCTTTTGTTTGCATTATATATTGCTATGCAATGCACATTAGATCTTTTTTTGGTATCATTTTATTGTTGATTTTGTAATCCTTCGGTGGTCTAATCGATATGGTGGTTTGTTGCCTCTTACTTCCTGTGACAAACCTGAGCGGCAAAAGATTGGTCAGGTTTTGTTAACTGCAGTTACTAGTAATTTTTTTTTCTGCAGAGAAATCATCTATAGTGGGCCTTGATAATTTTGAAAATTTTGCGATGGCCGTTTTGTCGATAGTCAAAAAATACTCAGATATTTGGTATTTTAGGCACGAGAATATCAAAATGTAGTAGCATTTATTGTCGAATGCTCTTTTCTCCCACCTCTAGAACCACTTGAAAATATATGGGAAAAATGTAACATATACCAAAATATGTCAAAATGCTACATTCAGCTCTGGTGAGGAAAGGGCATTAGATACATCCATAAGGCTAACTATTGGGACCTCTGTGAGCTGTTCGTCAAAAATAGCCTTTAGGTCATTATGATTTAAAATAGTAGGATTGATGATATTATTTTTAGCAAGCGTGATAGTGAACATACAATTTTGGATTTCGGATATTAACATTCTATTTCTGGCAAGGAGTGTTTCGAACAAATGGCCTGAGTCTACAAGCCCGTCCTTTTTCTCCCTGAGGATCTTGTTTACCGTGTCTGTGAGTAGATTGATGTGTTTCTGTGTCTCTGTGTTAATTATAACCTGTCTATTATTAGCCTCGATAAGCGATGCTTGATTGGTGTTAATTCTACTTAGATCATCATCCGCGTCGGGTGTACCCGCCACGACCTTAAGGACTGAGCCCAAAATAATCAAGGCTCCTGGCCATTCTATGGTGTATCTTAAGTTCCTCCAGAAGGTTCTGGGCATGTTCAATGTCCACTTCCAGCAGCTTCCTCATGTGGGAATGTGGGAACAGTTCCAGCATTCTGACCGTGGAGTCAATTATGCTGGCAAACTCGGACAGATTTGTAGAGTGCCTGACCAGGCCGTACTGTTCCCATACTAAAACGTTGCCGTCTAGCACCGGGATGTATTTAGCGTGCGAGAAATCGGTGATTCTTGCGCTTGCGGTGGACAGCAGTATGATGGATATAATGGTGAGCCTGTGGGGATTATAGCAACGATTGGGTTTTAATATAAGGGCGACTGTGGCAGATGAAATGCCTATCTAATGTTGTCCTAATGGACCACCCTCCCCCTAATGAGAACAGATGTTCCCTGATCTGCTTCTACACGCTCTTCTGAATAAAGCGGAGTTAATTTGTTCCCTAATCTTTTGTTGTTGCGTAGGTGCACTCTTTCACCGACTTCGAAGACTCTGTTCTGCCTTGAAGGATTAACCCTGCCTAGGTTGGATTGTTGTGCCTTGTCAATCTTGGCTTTAATTGCCAGCTTCATCTCATCGCTGCTGGCGTGGATGACCTCTACCGGCCTAAACTCTGTAACCGAATGTAGCGACCTGTTGTATTCTATAGTAGACCTCAATATTAGTTCCACAGTGTCCTCGATTTTTTTATCAATCTTGAGGCATCTGGCAATTTCCGCCAGGGTACTGTGAAATCTCTCTACTTGGCCATTGGAGCTACTGTGTAGCGGTGGCGCATTGACAACATCGATGCTGTATTGGTTTCGCAGCAATGATGTGATTGTCTCAGAGTTAAAGGAGGCCTCATTGTCGCAGTATCTGGTCTTGGTGTTGGGGTAAAAATTTACCAGTTGGAGAATGGGTGCTCGTACATCTATTATTGCCCTAGAAACTAAGGGCTGTACGATAGCGAATTTGGAAAATTTATCAATGCAAGTTAAGAAGATTTTTTTGTCAGTCGAAAAAATGTCGATATGCAACATTTCCCCAACGTATGATGGGATAGGCGTAGTTCCTAATTCCTGTTTCTTAGGATGGCGGTCGTATTTGGCTTTATTGCAGACTTTGCAATTTGCGACCACTTCGCTAGCTAATTTGGACATGTTCAGGAAGTAGTAATCCCGGAGAATTTGTTTTGCGTTCTCCTGCGTTCTATGGGCGCGATTGTGCTCTGTGTTAGTGATCTCCAACTGTTCATTAGCGTTGGCTATGTCACTGACGAAGGTTTTACAATGCCAGAACTTTGTCGCAGGAAATTCCTGCCTCAAGGCATGTTGAATGCGAGCCAGGGTAGGGAATTCACAGTGAATTGCATTCACAACGTTGACGTTGATGATCTCCTTAACGGATTCAACAAGCGAGTCCTTGTTATTAAAATTAATGATATGGCGAGTTCTATTTCCGAAGACTATGAAATCTCGCCGAAGCGGTTGGCCTGTTTCTTCCAAAATAATTTGGTTTCTAAAGCAGTTCAGAGGATTGTCTGAAGTCTCTATGGTGTATGAGAGCGAAAGTTCACTATGCACCGTAGCAGCGTCAGACTGGGCCTCAGCCTCTGAGTAATTTAGGGGTTGCCTCGATAGCGCGTCAGCTACCAGGTTTTGTTTTCCGGGTGTGTAAAACACTTTTCCGTTGTTCTCATCAATGAACGCTTTCCATCGCTTGATCTTAGCGTTGGTGTTTTTGTCGGATACCGCATATGTGAGAGGCTGGTGGGCTGTAAAGATCCGTATTTCATTGTTACCGTATAGGTAGTTTTGGAGTTTGCCTATTGCCCAGACTATCGCCAACAATTCTCTTTCGTTGGTGGCGTAGTTCAGCTCGCAGTCTTTTAGCGTGCGTGAAATCATGGTAATAGGTCTTTTATTTTGGGATAGTACCGCGCCTATTCCACTCGCTGAGGCGTCGGTGGTTAAGTCAAACGATAATTTAAAATCAGGGTATGTCAAAATGACGTCTTCCGATGCCAAAATGTTACGAAGATGATCGAATGCATTTCGCTGGGTTTCATTAAACTTGACAGCTACTTCTCTCGACATATTCATGCTGACCGTCCCGTTTTCCCCTTTGAGGATGGCGGTCAGAGGTCTAGCAATGGAGGCAAAGTTTTTTACAAAGCTCCTATAATAGTTTGCCAGGCCTAGGAAGGACCTGAGACTAAACAGATTTTTTGGTTCTGGGAACTCTTTTATTGCCCTAACTTTTTCTGGGTCTGTTTTTGTTCCTCCTCTGGTGACAATGAACCCTAGGAACTCAACGCTTTCTTTAAAGAACTTAGTTTTTTCCCGTGCCACCCTCATGTTGGCATCGAGTAGGCGCTTAAGCACCGTGTCATTATGCTTGACATGTTCCGTCTCATTCTCGGAAAAGATGATAACGTCGTCGACGTAGACGTAGCATATTTTGCTCTTTGGAAAATGCTCCCTGCGTTTTTTAAGCCGAAGGGTAGACGGCAGAATTCGTATTTCCCACCATTGACTGAGAACAAGGTCTTCTCTCGGTCCTTTTCAGCCAGGAATATTTGGTGGTACCCTGACTTCATGTCCAGGGTGGTAAAGAATTTGGCTTTCCCCAAGTTCGCTAGAATCATGGGTATGCTCGGCATGGGGTAGCGATCGGCGATTGTTCGCTCGTTCAGCTTCCTGAAGTCGATTACTAATCGCTTCTTCTTGCTGCCATTATCATCAGTCCCTTTTTTGTCAACCACCCAGGCAGGGCTATTGTACGGGGATCAGGACGGCCTGATTATGCCATTTTGCAGCAGCTCTTTGATCTCATTGTTTACAAAGTCTGCTGCCCCCATAGGATAGGGGTATAACTTGGAGTAGACAGGTTCGTCACTCGTAGTTCGAATTGTAGCGACGACCGATGTGTTGAAGGTGAGCGCCTCGTTAGAGGTCAAAAACACCTTAATTATTTTCAGAATAATTTTTTTGAAGTCGGCTTTAGCCGAACTTGGCACCACTATGTCATCGATTTTTGTGAAGTTGACATTCTGACAGTCAAAAAATTTGAGCTTCTCAGTGACGTTTGCGTATTTTATTACGCTGTTGCCTAGGTCCAATGCTACTCCTGCTCGTGTTCGCGAATCGAAGCCTATAATAGCATCGAACGTGCTCAATGTATCCAAAAGGAAAAATGGGACGTGTAGTCCAAAAATGCGCATTATACACTTGTTTTTGACATCACTGGAGCCGTGAATAGAGCTCACAGTGAAGGGGTTTTCGATCGGTATTACGTTTCTTAGCTCCTTTACGGGCTTCACGTAATTTTTTGCCGCCCCAGTGTCGATGAGAATTTTTAGTGTTCTGCCAGCCAACTGTCGCTCGACGAACGGCAGTCGGGAACGCTCCCTAAAAAATGGAGGAGGTCGTTAAGCTCGGCTGTGTCGCTATCTTCCTCAATGGTGGCAACCTCAGCCTCAGCTGTGGTGTCATAATCTGTTACTTCCTGTTGGGGTTGGGCTATATTGTTGACGCGTTGGCGTCTTTGGCCCGATTGAGGCTGGGACGAGTTCTGTCTTTTGTAATTGTTGTTACTTTGAGGCTTTCCCCAGCTTGTTTCTTGTCTGAATTTAGCCGTTGAAGGGTCTACCTCCATGGGCTGAACCTTATTGTGGTCTAAGGACTCGGGATCTCTGTGCTTCGGCCAGGGATTGTCCTCATGAGGCTTACTTTGATTCTGGTTAGGAACGAAGTGCGGATTTTTATCCTCACCTCTCCATTGCTTTCCCTGACCCTTATTATTGCGCCTATTGCCCTCGTTCTCTTCTATAGCTTTCGCGTAGGATGCCGCGAACGCACTTCTTTCAATGCTGTTCTCGGCTTCCCGCGCTAACGCTAGTGCAGATGGAAGGTCTTTGGGTTGTGCTGGTAGCACGAGTGTCTTGGGGGGCCTCTTAAACCCTGCAATGAATGCATGAAGGGCATCATCCCTAACCTCCTTATTCAGGATTGTTGCTGTGTCCATGTTATGTGACATGACTATTTTGTTAGTGACGAGCGTGAGTTTCCTCTCGACCTCATCATAGTATGCCATAAGGTCGGAATCTCCTTGCCGAACCATTTCTAAGTTTTGCCGTAGCACTCTTAGGGACGTTTTGTCCGCATATGTGCAATCTAGTCTGGCTAGAATTGCATCGAAATTTAGCACTGTGTTGTGAGACGTGAGTAGTACCCGAGCGGGACCGCAAATTTGGCTTTTAATGATGACAACGGCCTCGTAGTGTGCCCCGCTGCCGTCGTATTTCTTGAATACTTCATAAGCATCTGATGCAGCCTGCCTCCACGAAACATACTCGTCGTGGCTTCCACTGAACGTCGGCAGGGATTTTACTATGTCCAACTTGACATCGCATTTTACTGCAGGGTCCGGTACTACTCTTTTATAAACTTCCACCTGCGGCGCTTGAACTGACAGCGCGCTAACCTGTGCTCTAACCGCTCCTAATTCTGTGGCAAAATCGTTTCTTAAGCGTGCTTCCTGCTCGTCAAGAGCGACGCTGACCGCATTTGCGACAAGCGCTTGGATCATTTCTGCGTTCATTTCTGGTTGATCTATGTCCCTAACTTCGAGGCGAAATCCTACTTCTTCGCTATCGTCGCTATCAATTTCCTGCTTTATTTCCCTATACTCCCAACTCATTGGCAGTTAAAGGGCGCTGGGTAGATACGAGGTATTTGACGATTGGGGCTCAAGACAAAAGGTTTCGACGGGCCACTTTGGTGATATAAAAGGCGAAGAACAAAAATTGCGGAAAAATGGATCGTCACCTAAAACACAAAAATGTTGGATTAATTTGTCTCAAAAACAAAATTAAAATACAGAACGGTGACAACAAGTATAGGTCGATTCGACTGGGTGTATTATTAGCACAGACACACAATTTTAGTTAATTCAATATAAGAACAGTGGATAAAATTGTAGCAAAACACAAGGAGAAAAACGACTGGCGGCCTGTGCATGCGTATAGAGACCAACATTAACAAAGAAATAAAATATTCCGTTGCATAAGTAATTCATATACTCCGGCTAAAGCCGGAGTTTTATGATCGAGCTAGTGCTCTTTATTCCAAATCCAAATTAAAACTAAAACTTAAGAATTAACAAAAGCTCGTGCATAATCGGATGCCCGTGGCAGACCGCTGACCTTGCACATTTTGCAGAAGTCATGCGATCGCTGTCAGCCAATGGAAAGGAGCCACGGCTCGGAATGGTACAATGTGCCGGCTCAGCATAGGGCCAATAAGGTGGACCCAATTTAGGGTGGACCATGCATGAGAGAAAAGTGTAATAATAATAATAATAAAAAATAATAATAATAAAAAATGATGAATATTAATAAGGGGAATAAGAATTGGCCTGCTCAGCCTAAGCTGGGAGTTGGTTGTTAACTTATATATTTATACATTAATATTCTAATTAGAGCCCTGCATGGGTATACAAAATGGGTTATTTGGGTACCCAAACCAAATTTCAGGTCAAGTAGTTCGGTCTGTCATTGAAAACAGTTCAAGTAAGTCAGGCTTTTTTTTAAATATACCCACCCAACCCGACCCCAAAATTTTCAGGTCATTTGGGTTTGGGTAAAATGTTACCCATTTACCCAAATACCCAAACCCAAACTACCCAGGTCAAATGGGTTTCAAGTAGGTCAGTTGGGTTTCGGGGTTACCCAAACACTTTTTGCTGGGGCTAATAATTTCTATTAATTTTATAAAAAATATATTTAATAAATAAGTCGATATTATGTGAGCATTATTTTCTTAACTCATCGCCTAGTCGCGAATTCTTGAGGTCCATTTTTATACCCTTATTATTATTATATAATATTAGTATTATAATTTCAGTCAGTTGTTTGCAACGCAGTGAAGGAGACGTTTCCGACCACATAAAGTATATATATTATTGATCAGCACCAATAGCCGAGTCTATCTAGCCATGTCCGTCTGTCTGTCTGTCCGTCTGTCCGTTTCTATGCGAACTAGTCTCTCAGTTCTAAAGCTATCGCGATGAAACTTTCCCGAAAGTCTTCTTTCTATTGCAGGTAGTACATATGTCGGAGCGAGCCGGATCGGACCACTATATCTTAAGGCTCCCATAGGAATATTCAAACAAATATAAGAAAATTCATTGTAACTTTGTAGGAAGTAGGCGTTTTGATTCTTGACTACTTAAAAACAAAATTTAAATAAATAGAAACGCTGAATCTGGAATCCCTGGAACTGCACCGAGTGAGCATTGTTTTATCTACAAGGGAAATGGGAAATTGGGAAATTGGGAAATGTTAAGAAGGGAGGGACGTTCAATATATTGCGCCCTCATTAAAATGTCTGTCCTGCCGATTTTCGAATCTTAGGAATGGCCTGTGGATTAGGGAGTCCAATCCTTAACCCTTTTTCCATGTCAGCTGTTTCAAACAAACCAATGTAGATAACATCAGACAATAACACATAATTGGTCAATTTTATTGTAAATGTATTTAACAAATTATAGTCAGTCTTTTATGTAATATTGTTATTAAAGGATAATAATTTAGCAAATTATAATCAGTCTTTTTTTGTAATGTTGTTATGTAAAAACATAATTTCCTAGACCATTCGATCGCTTTTTATCAATGACGACCTTTTTTCTGTTATTAAATTGCTGGCTTGGGAAAATGAACGCTCGGAAGATGCGCTGCTAGCCGGAGTTCCCAAAATTTGGCAGCTTGCTTTAAATTAAAGCGGAAATCTCTCTTTATTTGCTGCCCACCATTTTAGAGCGTTGAAATCATCTGTCAGCTTTACAACGGTATTTTGATACTCCTTCACCTCACTCTCGACAATATTATGATTTGAATCGTCCCTTAATTGGCCAACCCAATCACTGAATAGCGCGTTGCTACTTAATGATCCGACAGCATTTTGAGGGGGGTTGGTGTCCGTTTCCTTACTGACATATTTGTTTGACATATGTAAAGTTTGCCGTCTTCCATAATGCTTTGCCTTTCGTTAGAATCAATTAATATTAGTTTGTTGGCAGGAGGAAACAAAAATACCGCTAATTTGTGAAAATGTGTTATAAATGGATCTACAATACTGACTAGATGATGGGTAAGAGAACTTTTAAATTTTGATAGATGGAATCCATTTCGCTAAAACTACACTTTTTTTTTTTAATTTTGGAGATGTGGGATAACCAAATGTAAAGTGGGGTATGAATCTCCTTCCAACTCCTTAGACGACCGCTCAAATTCGGCCAGCAATATTGTCACTTCCTTTAAATTCCTTAAGTTTAAATCATTTAAACGTGACTCCTGCTTTTTCGTAATCAAAATTGTATTGATCTCACTCCATTCAAGCTCTATAGATCGCATCGTATAGAAAATGGTATTCCAACGAGTTGGACAAAATCCTTTTAGCGAATTTTCCATCTTAGAATTTTCTCCCGATTTCTTAAAAAATTTGACCAGCTTATTGCACGAATACGACATTGCTGCTAGCTCCGGCACATTCTTAAATGTTTTTTCAATCACGTTGTTCAAAAGATGATTGACACAATGGATATGGGAGTGGTTTTTATATGCAGCTATCATGTTCGCGCCACGATTGGTTACGATTATGGGATCGTGGAATTCCAAGTTAAATCCAAACTCTTTCAAACAGTTTTGAACACGTTTTTTTAAGTTAGCGCCTAAAATAAATCAAATAAAAACACCTCTTAACAAATGTTGATATCAGAACTTTTGTATGTTGAAGGTGCGATCGTCACTAGTTTTTTACCTCGTTAAGAGGTGTTTTTATTTGATATCAGAAGTTTTTGTTTGTTTACATTTGCTCTCATAGGAGCTAATATATACATTTAAATTTAAATTGGTCAATCATAATTTGCAAGCCATTGTATTTAAACAAATTAAGTTAAAAAGTATTTCAAAATACCTTTTGAACGAGGTATGGCACATGTCTGTACCTTTAGTAGTGTAGAACTTACAAACTAACGAAATGTAGCCATTTTTAGCTTTTTTCCCGCTAAAGTAGCGGCTTTTTCCAAAAGTCGTAGAACAAAAGATTCCTATATGGAACTCTTAAGTGCAAATTTACTGATTCCATGACCCTAAAATACAGTTCGGATACCCTCACACAAAATTCAATACTCAGGAAACTTTAGTTGTTCGAGCTGCCAAAAGTGGCTATTTTCGTATAAAAATAACTTTTAAACGTGACTTTTTACAGTAATGTGTTGTATACCAAAATTTAAGGAATCTCAAGGGCTATACAGTTTAAAGTTTTCAAGGAAATCGTTAGAGCCGTTTTTGAGAAAAATAAAAAAAGCTAAAAAAAAAGTTTTAAAAAATTGTCTTTTGTCTTTGGCTGGAATAGTCTGCTAGGGCGGGCCGAATGAGAAAATATTAGAAAGTCTATTTAATGACGAGTGTTTTTTCGTCACTAGTTTTTTACCTCGTTAAGAGGTGTTTTTATTTGATATAATAGTAGTCGCCTTCGCACACTCTCCTGGTGCGCTTCGTCACTACATGGACTGCCGTCCATAGTGATAATTGTTATTTTGTAAACTTAAATAATGTTAATTTCATACCGGTTGATGGGTTTTTATCCTCACCTCTCCATTGCTTTCCCTGACCCTTATTATTGCGCCTATTGCCCTCGTTCTCTTCTATAGCTTTCGCGTAGGATGCCGCGAACGCACTTCTTTCAATGCTGTTCTCGGCTTCCCGCGCTAACGCTAGTGCAGATGGAAGGTCTTTGGGTTGTGCTGGTAGCACGAGTGTCTTGGGGGGCCTCTTAAACCCTGCAATGAATGCATGAAGGGCATCATCCCTAACCTCCTTATTCAGGATTGTTGCTGTGTCCATGTTATGTGACATGACTATTTTGTTAGTGACGAGCGTGAGTTTCCTCTCGACCTCATCATAGTATGCCATAAGGTCGGAATCTCCTTGCCGAACCATTTCTAAGTTTTGCCGTAGCACTCTTAGGGACGTTTTGTCCGCATATGTGCAATCTAGTCTGGCTAGAATTGCATCGAAATTTAGCACTGTGTTGTGAGACGTGAGTAGTACCCGAGCGGGACCGCAAATTTGGCTTTTAATGATGACAACGGCCTCGTAGTGTGCCCCGCTGCCGTCGTATTTCTTGAATACTTCATAAGCATCTGATGCAGCCTGCCTCCACGAAACATACTCGTCGTGGCTTCCACTGAACGTCGGCAGGGATTTTACTATGTCCAACTTGACATCGCATTTTACTGCAGGGTCCGGTACTACTCTTTTATAAACTTCCACCTGCGGCGCTTGAACTGACAGCGCGCTAACCTGTGCTCTAACCGCTCCTAATTCTGTGGCAAAATCGTTTCTTAAGCGTGCTTCCTGCTCGTCAAGAGCGACGCTGACCGCATTTGCGACAAGCGCTTGGATCATTTCTGCGTTCATTTCTGGTTGATCTATGTCCCTAACTTCGAGGCGAAATCCTACTTCTTCGCTATCGTCGCTATCAATTTCCTGCTTTATTTCCCTATACTCCCAACTCATTGGCAGTTAAAGGGCGCTGGGTAGATACGAGGTATTTGACGATTGGGGCTCAAGACAAAAGGTTTCGACGGGCCACTTTGGTGATATAAAAGGCGAAGAACAAAAATTGCGGAAAAATGGATCGTCACCTAAAACACAAAAATGTTGGATTAATTTGTCTCAAAAACAAAATTAAAATACAGAACGGTGACAACAAGTATAGGTCGATTCGACTGGGTGTATTATTAGCACAGACACACAATTTTAGTTAATTCAATATAAGAACAGTGGATAAAATTGTAGCAAAACACAAGGAGAAAAACGACTGGCGGCCTGTGCATGCGTATAGAGACCAACATTAACAAAGAAATAAAATATTCCGTTGCATAAGTAATTCATATACTCCGGCTAAAGCCGGAGTTTTATGATCGAGCTAGTGCTCTTTATTCCAAATCCAAATTAAAACTAAAACTTAAGAATTAACAAAAGCTCGTGCATAATCGGATGCCCGTGGCAGACCGCTGACCTTGCACATTTTGCAGAAGTCATGCGATCGCTGTCAGCCAATGGAAAGGAGCCACGGCTCGGAATGGTACAATGTGCCGGCTCAGCATAGGGCCAATAAGGTGGACCCAATTTAGGGTGGACCATGCATGAGAGAAAAGTGTAATAATAATAATAATAAAAAATAATAATAATAAAAAATGATGAATATTAATAAGGGGAATAAGAATTGGCCTGCTCAGCCTAAGCTGGGAGTTGGTTGTTAACTTATATATTTATACATTAATATTCTAATTAGAGCCCTGCATGGGTATACAAAATGGGTTATTTGGGTACCCAAACCAAATTTCAGGTCAAGTAGTTCGGTCTGTCATTGAAAACAGTTCAAGTAAGTCAGGCTTTTTTTTAAATATACCCACCCAACCCGACCCCAAAATTTTCAGGTCATTTGGGTTTGGGTAAAATGTTACCCATTTACCCAAATACCCAAACCCAAACTACCCAGGTCAAATGGGTTTCAAGTAGGTCAGTTGGGTTTCGGGGTTACCCAAACACTTTTTGCTGGGGCTAATAATTTCTATTAATTTTATAAAAAATATATTTAATAAATAAGTCGATATTATGTGAGCATTATTTTCTTAACTCATCGCCTAGTCGCGAATTCTTGAGGTCCATTTTTATACCCTTATTATTATTATATAATATTAGTATTATAATTTCAGTCAGTTGTTTGCAACGCAGTGAAGGAGACGTTTCCGACCACATAAAGTATATATATTATTGATCAGCACCAATAGCCGAGTCTATCTAGCCATGTCCGTCTGTCTGTCTGTCCGTCTGTCCGTTTCTATGCGAACTAGTCTCTCAGTTCTAAAGCTATCGCGATGAAACTTTCCCGAAAGTCTTCTTTCTATTGCAGGTAGTACATATGTCGGAGCGAGCCGGATCGGACCACTATATCTTAAGGCTCCCATAGGAATATTCAAACAAATATAAGAAAATTCATTGTAACTTTGTAGGAAGTAGGCGTTTTGATTCTTGACTACTTAAAAACAAAATTTAAATAAATAGAAACGCTGAATCTGGAATCCCTGGAACTGCACCGAGTGAGCATTGTTTTATCTACAAGGGAAATGGGAAATTGGGAAATTGGGAAATGTTAAGAAGGGAGGGACGTTCAATATATTGCGCCCTCATTAAAATGTCTGTCCTGCCGATTTTCGAATCTTAGGAATGGCCTGTGGATTAGGGAGTCCAATCCTTAACCCTTTTTCCATGTCAGCTGTTTCAAACAAACCAATGTAGATAACATCAGACAATAACACATAATTGGTCAATTTTATTGTAAATGTATTTAACAAATTATAGTCAGTCTTTTATGTAATATTGTTATTAAAGGATAATAATTTAGCAAATTATAATCAGTCTTTTTTTGTAATGTTGTTATGTAAAAACATAATTTCCTAGACCATTCGATCGCTTTTTATCAATGACGACCTTTTTTCTGTTATTAAATTGCTGGCTTGGGAAAATGAACGCTCGGAAGATGCGCTGCTAGCCGGAGTTCCCAAAATTTGGCAGCTTGCTTTAAATTAAAGCGGAAATCTCTCTTTATTTGCTGCCCACCATTTTAGAGCGTTGAAATCATCTGTCAGCTTTACAACGGTATTTTGATACTCCTTCACCTCACTCTCGACAATATTATGATTTGAATCGTCCCTTAATTGGCCAACCCAATCACTGAATAGCGCGTTGCTACTTAATGATCCGACAGCATTTTGAGGGGGGTTGGTGTCCGTTTCCTTACTGACATATTTGTTTGACATATGTAAAGTTTGCCGTCTTCCATAATGCTTTGCCTTTCGTTAGAATCAATTAATATTAGTTTGTTGGCAGGAGGAAACAAAAATACCGCTAATTTGTGAAAATGTGTTATAAATGGATCTACAATACTGACTAGATGATGGGTAAGAGAACTTTTAAATTTTGATAGATGGAATCCATTTCGCTAAAACTACACTTTTTTTTTTTAATTTTGGAGATGTGGGATAACCAAATGTAAAGTGGGGTATGAATCTCCTTCCAACTCCTTAGACGACCGCTCAAATTCGGCCAGCAATATTGTCACTTCCTTTAAATTCCTTAAGTTTAAATCATTTAAACGTGACTCCTGCTTTTTCGTAATCAAAATTGTATTGATCTCACTCCATTCAAGCTCTATAGATCGCATCGTATAGAAAATGGTATTCCAACGAGTTGGACAAAATCCTTTTAGCGAATTTTCCATCTTAGAATTTTCTCCCGATTTCTTAAAAAATTTGACCAGCTTATTGCACGAATACGACATTGCTGCTAGCTCCGGCACATTCTTAAATGTTTTTTCAATCACGTTGTTCAAAAGATGATTGACACAATGGATATGGGAGTGGTTTTTATATGCAGCTATCATGTTCGCGCCACGATTGGTTACGATTATGGGATCGTGGAATTCCAAGTTAAATCCAAACTCTTTCAAACAGTTTTGAACACGTTTTTTTAAGTTAGCGCCTAAAATAAATCAAATAAAAACACCTCTTAACAAATGTTGATATCAGAACTTTTGTATGTTGAAGGTGCGATCGTCACTAGTTTTTTACCTCGTTAAGAGGTGTTTTTATTTGATATCAGAAGTTTTTGTTTGTTTACATTTGCTCTCATAGGAGCTAATATATACATTTAAATTTAAATTGGTCAATCATAATTTGTAAGCCATTGTATTTAAACAAATTAAGTTAAAAAGTATTTCAAAATACCTTTTGAACGAGGTATGGCACATGTCTGTACCTTTAGTAGTGTAGAACTTACAAACTAACGAAATGTAGCCATTTTTAGCTTTTTTCCCGCTAAAGTAGCGGCTTTTTCCAAAAGTCGTAGAACAAAAGATTCCTATATGGAACTCTTAAGTGCAAATTTACTGATTCCATGACCCTAAAATACAGTTCGGATACCCTCACACAAAATTCAATACTCAGGAAACTTTAGTTGTTCGAGCTGCCAAAAGTGGCTATTTTCGTATAAAAATAACTTTTAAACGTGACTTTTTACAGTAATGTGTTGTATACCAAAATTTAAGGAATCTCAAGGGCTATACAGTTTAAAGTTTTCAAGGAAATCGTTAGAGCCGTTTTTGAGAAAAATAAAAAAAGCTAAAAAAAAAAGTTTTAAAAAATTGTCTTTTGTCTTTGGCTGGAATAGTCTGCTAGGGCGGGCCGAATGAGAAAATATTAGAAAGTCTATTTAATGACGAGTGTTTTTTCGTCACTAGTTTTTTACCTCGTTAAGAGGTGTTTTTATTTGATATAATAGTAGTCGCCTTCGCACACTCTCCTGGTGCGCTTCGTCACTACATGGACTGCCGTCCATAGTGATAATTGTTATTTTGTAAACTTAAATAATGTTAATTTCATACCGGTTGATGGGTCAGCATCCATTGACTCTATTCCAAGAACCCTGCTTATAAAGCTAGTATCACGAATATAATGCATTGTGACCGAAACGTACGATGCCTGCGTAAAATTTTTTGTCCAAGCATCAGTGGTGACGCTATAAGCCATATTATTGGTTCGAATAGATTGGATTTCGATTTTGACCCTAGAAAATTCTGCTTTATACAGGTCGGACACATTCCTCGATATTGTGGTTGGGTGAGGAAGAACATGTTTCGCTTTCAACCCATTTCCATAATTTGCTCCTAAATGGATTAGGAAATCTGCAAATTTTTCCAAGCCTTCATCAGCTATTATTTGGAATGGTCTACAATTTCTTATTGTCCACTCCGTTGCTATTTTGGTCAGTCGTTGCTTACTATCACGATTCAGATGAACAGTATTAGCATCTCGTTCTTTTTCCGATGCAGTGTAGCATTTATGACGCTTTAGGTTAGACGTACCGTGAGAGGCGGATTGGACTTTGTAGCACTTTTTGCAAGCTACTACATTTTTAACGATTTCGTCCTTTTCATTTATAATACTTGCAAAAATATTCCACACATTACTTCGCCTGCGCTTCTTACTCATCGAGTACTGTCCGGATCTTATCTTATTACTTATCAAAGTAAATTCGTCTATCCGTTTGTCGCCAGAAGAATACTTACACTTGTGGATTCCTCCATTTTTCTAAGTTGCTGCTCACTGAACGTACAAATATTTCGATTCAATATGAAAATGTAATAGAACTGAAAGGGAAAGGGTTACTTGAAACCAGAGCTTGCAAATAACTGTCAACCGATTTTCCTGAGGCAGTTTAATCTCCACAAAACCGAAAAAAATGTTGCTCACAAACTCTCTCTCTGAGCGGAACCCTTTTTTAGTTTTGCTTGTCGGTTTCGGTCCGACCGTTCGGCTCAACCGAACAAAGCAATCGGTCTTTCAATAACCACTCGGTGAGACCCTTTTAAGTTAACAGTCCCCTAAAAGGGTTTCTGAAAGACTACTGTTAAACAAAAGTCAAAAAATGGGTTTTCTCTAGAAAGGAAAAAGTATAGGCCTGCTGTGATATGTGCATAAATTTTACATAGGAAATCAAGATAATTCTAAAATTTCATTGTACATATAAATGTATATAAAATTGTATTCTGAATATAGGTTAGCTGCTATTTTTTTGTTTGCTTCAATATATTTATTGACTATATAAGGAACTATCTTTAATAAGAAATGCCATAAAGAAACGAATTACCTTTCAAATGAGCTATACCATAAGAATAAATGAGAACTACCATAAGTCTTAAGATAAAAAATGGCTCAAAGTATTCCAACCAAGCCTACAAAATGGATCGCGCGTTCCTTCAAATCTTTCGAAATATTTTGAATAAAACTGAATAATGTTGTGAAGATATTCTTAAATAGTTAGGAAAACCAAATTTGAAACTGCTAAAGGAGGTTTAACCTGTTAAAAAGCTCTAATTTTTCTTGCAGCTTAAAAGATTCGCTTCTTATTACGTGGATTTGGTTATTAATTACTACATAAGAAAGATATGCCAAAAGTGGAGTTTTGGAATCGTAAATTATTTAAAATATGTAGAATATTGGAGTTTAATGGTAAATGGGCTAATCTTAAAGATTCAGCTTTAGAAAATACACATTACGTATTTTCTCTTACCCTTTTGAATTTTAATAATCAAAGAGCAATGTTACGACTGAAGCATTACTGAACAGGTCACACACAAACACTCATACATTCACAAAAGACCGTTTTCCTTAACAGACCGAGCAAAGTAGTCAGTAGAAACCGAAACCGAAATAACTCTGAAAAAAAGGGTTTGGCTCTGAGCGTAACATCTGTTAAGGGGTTAGCTCACTCCCAGTTGTCATAGGGTTTTTTCCTAACACTTTGAAAAGGTTGACCGAACCTTGCAAGCTCTGCTTGAAACCCAACCCAAACCGACCTTACCTATAATATTTTTTGATCTGACCTACTTGACCTGTTTTTGTTTTGGGTATTTGGGATTGGGTAAAAATTGACCCGTTTACCCAAATACCCAAACCCAAACGACCCAGGTCAAATGGGTTTCAAGTAGGTCAGTCTGTTTTAAGGTTTGACAAACAAGTCAGGTTGCTTGTGCAGGGCTCTATTATATAGCATAGCATTTTGAACCCTGCCTTGAGGCACTCATCTTGTCATTTGGTACTCATGCTCTCCGACGCGTCGCGATGTCAGAGGAGTATGAGAGCACTCTGTCCTTAAAATAGTCCGCTACGAGGTTGGTCAGGTAGTCCGAGATTGCCATGAGATGAAGCTTTTGCAGGACAAGGTTCCAGTTGGCAGAGTTAAAGGCATTCTTAACATCCAGTGTGCAGACAAGGCATTACTCTTTTGAGCCGCCTACCATCTTTCTCCTTCGATTGCGTTAGCAGCCAACAGAGGGACTGCTCGGATCGCGTCAATGGTGTAAATGTAATCTTTTGATTAAGTTAAACATAAATATAATATACGTAACCTTTAATGATTACGGTCCCTGAAAAATATTGTTAAAACGAAAAATTTATTCGCGTGTGACCTTAACTTACAACGAAATTATGACCAAATTGTATCTGCCTTTGGCATGTTGGATTTATCAAATATATGATGCGGGGTCACATTATTTTTAAATTTGTTAGAAAAAGTGAAAATAGTTAATTTTTATCTAAAAAACAATAAAAAGGTGAGCGATAAAATGTCTTCTATAATCTTTATTTCAGCGTTACAAAGGTTAGTACCACAGATATTTTCGCCATTAATAAATATAAGCCTACAGATGCTATCTTCAACACAAATTCTGCATTTCAGTGTCACTTGATATATTTTTAGTCTTCACCAGTGGTAAATTTCGGTGTTCGGTGTTTATTAAATGGTTGTAAGAATAGTACTTCGTTGTTTACCTTAATCAAATTATTATTATACCCGTTACTCGTAGAGTAAAAGGGTATATTAGATTCGTGCAAAAGTATGTAACAGCTAGAAGTAAGCGTTTCCGACCCCATAAAGTATATATATTCTTGATCAGGGGCACTAGCCGAGTCGATCTAGCCATGTCCGTCTGTCCGTCTGTATGGACGCTGAGATCTCAGAAACTACAAAAGCTAGAAGGTTGAGATTTTCCACACATATTCTTTGGCTTCCTACGCAGCGCAAGTTTATTTTAGCCGAGCGCCACGCCCCCTCTAACGCCCACAATCGCCTACTAACGATTTTAAAATGGGTCCTGCGCCCACATCTTTAAAGAATTCCGAGAAGTATAAATGCAATTTTGTTGTGTATATTTATACCTATCAAAATGTAGAAGACATTTTTCAAATCAGACCATTCAATAAAAAGTTATACGCAATCAAAATTTATATATCTATCTCCCTCGCACTCCCTTTAGCTGAGTTACGATTATTAGTCGGGACACCAACCCGAGTACAGCGCTCGCACTCCCTTTAGCTGAGTGACGGGTATTAGATAGTCGGGACACCAACCCGACTATAGCGTTCTCTCTTGTATTTATTTCAGCCAGGCCGATTAAGACTCCTTGGGACCAGAAGTGTTGCGCCTGCTTTTGTCATATTTTAATTTTTCTTCTTATAGTTTTTGATATGGATACCCGACATAAAACAGCTGAACAGAGGGTAAACGATCGGCCATGGCAAACCAGAAATAATTTCTATAGAGATTCTTTAATTTTGTGCGGAGACGTAATAATGGTAATTACTCTTATTATTATTCCTGGTCTTACATTCATATCTTAATTATTTTTGATATTTTCAGAAGACAAACAAGACATGGATACGTAAAAACTGCATTCGGCCAAGCAAAAACCGGAAATACTTCAGGCATTAACAATTTTTAATTCCAATGCTTCGATTGTAAATATTATTAATAAATACACAAACAAATATTACAAACAAAATGATTTTTATTGTGAAAAATCAGATACTGCAAAGCAGTGCAAAACCAAAACTGCAAGGGTCTGGAAAAACATATATTCCAAGGAGTGGAAAACCAAAACTGAGAGGGTGCGGAAAAGCAGACATTGCAAGTAGAGGAAAACCATAACTGAGTACGTGTGGAAAATCTATAATGCGGGAAGTCGAAAAACCAGTGGATTTTGTCCTCCATTCTACTGCCAGAGATCCAGATAGAAACCTCATTTCCCCCTTACTTTTTGTGTCACCCCCGTGTATTTTGAAACCAGAGATGGAAGAAATGTAAGGGGTTAATGAGGTTTTGTCCCTTCTTTGTTATTCTTAGACCTTGTAATAATTTGGGATACAAGGCTAGTGATACGATCCGAGATATATATAGGACGGAAGAATAAAAATAATAATAAGTTTATTAGTTTTTTATGTTTAAGAAGGTAGGAATAATAAGAATAATGTCTCAAATATTAGTATTATTTTGTATGTTAAAAATTTTGATGTTAAGTTTTTTAATAATTGTTAGCTAATCAATGACGAGAAAATGTGTAGTGTTGGACAGGTTTAAGGATTGGATTTTGTTCTCTAAGCATTGGTTTTTCGGTAATTTAATGCAAGGAAGTTAATGTCAGGAAGTTAATTTTATATACATCGATTCCATCGAATATTTACAGCTAGTGATCGGAAGTATACATCATTATGGTTGATTGAGGGGAGAAAGTGAGCAGTGCCTAGCAACCATGTTGGTAACTACTCGGTTTCTAACAAATTTAGCAATTGTCTAACTAAAACTTCTTAAAGGGGATGATTGCGAGGGAGGAAAAGCATGATCTTGAACGTTGATGCACTATGCTCAGTACAAACAAGTGGTCCTTACGACACCAAGCAATGATTAATACGCTGAGAGCCCTTCACCGTTTTAGGCGAGTAAACGAAATCGCGGACAAAGAAAAATACAATTTCACAATAGACAATTAAAAATATATGCAGGTTAAAATACGAATAGTCAAGAAACATAAAGTTAAACTAATTAGTTGTTAAATAAGATAGTATTATTAATTTAAGGATAGGCAGTGAGTTGGTAGTAGATATTAGGTGATATAGTCTATTATAGTCATTGCAGAGTACTCTCAAAGGTTCATGCATTGCATAATTAGAGATACAATGATTTAAAACTAGAGGAATATAAATTCCTAATAAACGTAATACCAAGCATAGTTCTTCGGTGAACTAATGATGGTAAGTTAGTTAGAAGTAGTCTACAAGAGTAGGATGGCGGTATTAGGCTTGTATCCCACTTAAAGCCAAACTTTGTGCGCGGTCATTAAATTGCAGCCACAACTTAATGTCATATGCGTACACCTGAGTTCGTTAGGACTAGAGAGGGGGTAAAAGTGAAAAGTAACTGGGAAGGAACTTCAGTTCGAATTGAAAGTCTGGATTAGTAATATCAGCAGCAGCAACATAAGTTGGAAACAGCAACAAAAATCAACTATACAACAAACAAAAATCAACTATACAACAAACAAAAATCAACTATACAACAAACAAAAATCAACTATATAACATCAAAAATATTACAACAACCAAAAATTAACTATATAACAACAAAAATCTTGGTCTCTTGTGAGATGGTTCCGAAGACGCCTAGCTGGGGCGACCAAGCGGGTCGCAGGTTGCGGATAGCGGACGACCTCAATCGAGGCCAACTGTGAATAAGCTGGTGGTAGAAGTCAAGCACGGAATCCTGGACAGAAACCCAAGCAAATAAGCGGTCCCGGACAACCAGCGGGTATTTTGCAACGAAGCAGTACCGACGATGCGATTTGTTCAGCCGCATCTAAACAGTTGCTTTACACAAACCCAATATCCCTCAGACACTACCTACCCACTTCCTCTCGCAAACAACATCTCACTCCGGGCCGGACTACGGTGTAGTTCGGACCGTGCCAAGAGTCAGCCTGGCTGGGGGCCCGGATCAAAAACTAGCTCAGTCTCAAACGGTGGGCTCAGGGAGATGGCGACCCCCTGTTCTACCTACCGCCTTACCCGGGTACCGCGGTTCGGATGGCCGCCCAAACCCTGCGCTCACATGCCAAAAGCAAAGTCGTCACGCCTTCGCCCGAATGGCTGAAGAAGGTAGAGTGGGCCAGGACGGTGTTCCCAAACTATGGGCAAGAAAACACCCAACAGGAAAGTGCCCAGGTAAAGAGGCAACGCTCCATAGAGCTGCCTGGTCCGTCGGCGAAGAGATCGAAGATCCAGCCGTCGGTCTCCTTTGCCGAGATCACTAAAGATCGGGTCCTTCTGGGACTCATTGACAGGGGAAATCCGGAGAACAGGATCCCCAGAAACAAATGGAAGGCGGTTGAGTCCCAGCTGTCTCAGCTGCCAGCGGTCGCTCCCATAGAGGCTGCTCGGGGAGTGCTCAATTATGGCTTCAGCGCCATACACATAAAAATCTACAAAGGGGACTCCAGTTCCAAGGGAAGCCCTGCCGGCAACCCAGCTGAGCAGGTGCTTGCGGAGGAAGTGGAGGCCCCTGGTGTGCCGGAGGACGGCTACTCAACCGACTCATCGCTGAGCAGAGAGATGCGAGCGCTGGGACCGGCAATCGGTGAAGTGGACCTGAGCGATTCGGAGGCCGACGTTACTGTGGTGGAGGTTGCAGCTGGGGATGTCGCTAAGACTCCTGCAGATCAACCTACACCACAGTAAAGCAGCGTCCGCTGCCCTATTGCTTCGCCTTGCCAAAGGCGAAGCCGACGTGGTCTTAGTTCAGGAACCTTGGATAGCAGGAGGCAAGGTTGCTGGACTAGGAACAAAAGACTACAAGCTTATGCTTGACCCCAAACAAGGCAAAATTCGAACCTGCATTTTAGCCATCTTAGTACATTTCTGCTTCGCAATTACAGCAACGGAGACAACACGGCAATAAGCCTGGAGCTGCAAAACGGCTCTATAAGGATGCTATCGGCCTACTTGGCCTTCGAAAAGGTAGATCCCCCAGACGCGCTAGTCAGAGGACTGGTACAGGAATGTGAGGAGCTTAAGAAAGGTTTGGTGATAGGAAGCGATGCAAACGCCCACCATACTCAGTGGGGCTGCCCTATCAACAACGACAGAGGTGAGTCTTTATTTGATTTCATTCTAAATTCGAACTTGTTTCTTTGCAATAGGGGTAATACCCCTACCTTTATAACAAAAACTTGCCAAACGATCATAGATCTAACCTTAGTATCAGAGTCACTCATAAGCTCAGTTACAAACCGGGCCGTCTCCGAGGAGCACTCTCTCTCAGATCACAGGTTCATAGAGACAACGTTGTCCCTAGAGTCCCCTACGCCAGTCAGCTTCGCAAACCCCAGGCGGGCAAACTGGAATAAGTACAAAGAAATTCTGTCGAGCTTCCTCCCCATGGAGCCGCCAGAAAACACTTTTTGCACACAAGACAATTTAGTAAGTATTTTCACAGAAGCATGCAACGCGGCTTTCACAGCTGCATGCCCTTCAGGAAAACCAAGAGGAAAGAAAAAACCTCCTTGGTGGACCCATAATTTATCAATCCTCAGAGCCAAATGCAGAAGCCTGTTCAACAGAGCGAAAGCTACAAATGAGGACACAAACTGGCAAAGCTACAAAAAGGAACTTGCCACATACAAAAAGGCCATCAGGAAGGAGAAGAGAACTGCATGGCAGAACTTCTGCTCGGATATTGAAAAGACTACAGATGCCGCAAGGCTCAGAAAAATTCTTTCTAAGACAGCCGTATCCTTGGGCTATCTTCAAAAGACTGACGGATCATGGTCGGACTCTAGTGAAGAATCCTTAAACCTACTCCTAGACGCGGTAGGAGAGCTACCAACGGCGTGGAGGGAAACGAAAGTCGTCTTGTTCCCCAAGGCAGGGAAGGCCACCCATACTACTGCGAAGGATTTTAGACCGATAAGTCTGACATCATTCCTACTAAAGATCTTAGAAAGACTGATTAGAGACATCATTGACCCGACGCAGATATCAGAGGCGCAACACGCGTACACCAAAGGTAAGTCGACTGAATCGGCACTACATTTGGTAGTAAGCAATATCGAGAAATCATGTTGATGTCAGAGCGCTGACTGAGACAATGCTGGTCGAGGTAAAGGATATAGACGAGATCACCGAGAAAACGGACATTCTATGTGCGGTGAAATCACAGTTAGATGTGGAGCTGCCAGAATCCGCGGTGATGAGTCTAAGGACGGCATACGGTGGCACGCAAACTGCAACACTTAGAGTCATGCCTGACATAGGGAGACGGCTCATAGAGAAGGGAAAAATCAGGCTGGGTTGGACTTCATGTAGAATACGCCCAAAGATAACACCTAAAAGGTGTTTTAAGTGTATGGAGTTTGGCCATATAGCCGGGAACTGCAGGATCCAAGAGGACTGCACAAAATGCTGCTACAACTGCGGCGCAAAGGAGCACCAAGCCAGAGGCTGCAAGGCAAAGGCCTGCTGCATGCTCTGCAAACGCAAGAAGGAGAAGGATTGCGACCACCCAACAATGAGTGGGAAATGCCCGTACTTCAGGAGGGCTATGCAAGGGCTTAGGAGTAAATGAAGTTCCTTCAAATAAACCTAAACCACTGTGCGGTTGTCCAATTGTTGCTGGAGCAAAATGTCATCGAGGAAAACGTAGACATTGCACTCATAAGCGAGCAATACAGAAATAAAAACTCCGGAGAATGGCTAGCAGATGATAGCAAAAAATCGGCAATATGGAGCTGCGGAAATCCGAAGCTTCAGATTAGCAGAAAAAAAAGCGGAAATTGCTTCGCTAGGGCCCATGCGAATGGTATAGCGTTACCTGCCGCCAAGCCTTAGCCTTCGCCAGGCAATATCTGTACTTGAAGGGATTGCAGAAGATGCCCGGGAAAATCGCCCAGCCGTAATAGCCGGGGACTTTAACGCCTGGGCTACCGACTGGGGCTCTCCCCGAACAAATCCGAGGGGAAAGGCGCTACTGGAGAACTTCGCCGCACTTGACCTAGTGCTGCTGAACTCTGGAACGAAACCGACTTTTTCTAGAGCCGGCACCAGTTCCATCATTGACCTCACATTTGTGAGCGCTGGATTGGCCTCGGGCTCCAGCTGGGAGGTTAGTGACACCTACATGGGTAGTGACCATGCAGCGATAATCTGCACGATAAAGTCCAGAAATGGCCCACCACGGGTTCCTAGGACCGTGGCAGGGTACAAAATAGAAACGCTAGACGTGGAGATGGTACAGATGTTCTTCGAGGACCTCTCCACTAGCGGTTCAGCTGAAGAACGGGCAAACTACATCGCAGACTACACCAAACTAGCCTGTGATGCATCTATGCAGAGAAAGGGAAGAAACCCATCAGGAAGAAGACCTGCATACTGGTGGAACCAGTCCATTGCGGAAGCCAGGAAAGACTGCCACAGGGCAAGACGCGCATACCAACGCTCAAGAGGAAGGCCCGATTTTGAGGCACTACAACTAGTTTTCAGGGAAAAAAGACGAGCCCTGGAAAAAACCATAAAAGAAAGCAAACGCAGGTGCTTTAACAATATATGCGAAGAAATAGACTCCAACCCATGGGGCTTCGCATATAAACTCGTCACAAAACGGCTTCGGGTATTTAGTAGGCCATCGCCGACATGCCCAGTCGCCCTAAAAAGGATAGTGGAAACACTATTCCCAGAGCAAGAGAGTATGGCGCGAACCTCACAGATCGTGAACACGGCGAGCATAAAGCTCACAAGTGCCGAAGAAGTCCTCCGGGTATTGAAGACAATACTGGACGACAAGGCACCGGGACCAGATGGCATCCCGAACAAAGTCCTTAAAATTGCCATAAAGGCAAACACAAAGGAGTATGTTGACATGTATAACGCATGCCTAACAGAAGGTGTGTTCCCTAGTCGCTGGAAACAACAGCGGCTGGTACTCATACCAAAGGGGGACAAGCCGGCGGAGGAGCCTTCTTCATATAGGCCACTCTGCATGCTAGATACGGTGGGTAAAATTCTCGAAAGAATAATCCACTCCCGGCTAGAAGGTGCCCTTGTCGAAACCAACGGCCTCTCAGAGATGCAGTACGGTTTTCGGAAGGGACTATCTACCATTGACGCCGTCGGTAAACTGTGTGAAATCGCAGATAAAGCCACTAAGCAGTACTGCATAGCGGCAACGCTGGATGTTAAAAACGCATTCAACTCCGCTAGCTGGGACCATACTCTAAATGCATTGAGAAACCTAAATGTTCCAATGTATATACAGAGAGTAATAGCGAGCTACTTCGAAGGCCGCCTGCTCCTGTACGAAACTGATTCCGGGCAATCGACCCACAGGGTGAGCGGGGGAGTGCCACAAGGATCAGTCCTAGGCCCATTGTTATGGAATGCCATGTACGATGGGATCCTTAGGATCACGATGCCCGAAGGGGCACGACTCATTGGCTTTGCCGATGACGTAGCCATAGTAGTTTCTGCAAAGAAACTCCCAGATCCGCAGAGGATCTGCAACGAAGCTGGGAAACGAGCAAGCGCATGGCTCGACGCCAAGGGACTCACCTTGGCAGCGCACAAGACGGAAGCAGTCCTGATAAGTAGCAGGCAGGTAGTAGAGACGGCAACTATCAAAATTGGAGAAGCCACAATAAAATCTCGCCCAAGCCTAAAATACTTGGGTGTCATGATTGACCACCGGCTAACCTTCAAAGCTCATCTAGCGTACGCTAGTGGCAAGGCAGGCAGGACCGCGGCCGCAATCTCGAGGATTATGGCAAATACTCGGGGACCGAGGCAACCAGGTCGGAGATTACTGGTAAGCGTTGTCACATCGACGCTGATGTACGCTGCTCCCATATGGGCCCGAGCCACTGAAACGGAAAGTTATATGCAAGAAGCCGACTCCGTGCAGAGGGTGTGTGCCCTGCGGGTATGCTGTGCGTTCCGCACGGTATCCCATGATGCGGCATTGGTAATATCGGGAATCATACCGATCGACCTGCTGGCACTGGAATCAGTGGAGATCCGAGCAGGCAGCTCAGGAATCGCACCTGCTGAACCCCTACGGAAAAGGTGCAGAGAACTTACCATTGCGAAGTGGCAAGAGAGATGGGAACGAAGTAGCACAGGACGTTGGACGTATAAGCTTATCCCAGAACTGCAGAGATGGCTGGGAAGGAAGCATGGACATGTGGACTTCTACTTAACGCAACTGTTGACAGGACATGGATGCTTTAAAAACTATCTAAATAGGTTTAAGCAAGAAAGTTATCCACACTGTCCACTCTGCGAGTCGGATAACGAAGACGCAGAACACGTGTTTTTTGTCTGTCCGAGATTTGAAAATGAACGAAGAGATCTGAGCATGAGGGTTGGGAGGACGCCAGCCGCTTGTAACCTGGTGGATACTTGACTCAGAAGAAAATTGGTCTGATGTATGCAACATGGCCACAATAGTACTCAAAAAACTGCGCATCGCAGAAAGACTGCGAAATTCCAATAGGATAGAATCCTAGAGAGCCCTAAGGGCATTCCCTCCCCGGCGAAGTAATACCTAACGGCAGTACCGCCGGGAAAGCGGGGAGGGGGTGGAGTTGTTACTGGGTTAGAGTCCCAGACTTCGGCAAGCTAGCCCAGCTCCGAGTTGGCTTTCGATGCTTTTCACCACCACTAACAAAAAAAAAAAAAAAATATATCGAGAAATCACTCAGTATAAAGGAATACACATTGATCGCCTTCCTCGACATAGAAGGAGCTTTCAACAACGTGCTTCCCACGGCAATAACAGAATCACTCACAGAACTAGGGGTTGAGTCACCGCTGGTGGGGCTGATCCACAAACTGCTGATAAGCAGACTGGTTACGGCCACACTAGGGACCTCAACCCAGACTAGACTAGTAAACAGAGGCACTCCGCAAGGAGGTGTACTATCACCCCTTTTGTGGAATATCGCGGTAAATAAACTACTGCGGATTCTTGAAGGAGGAGGCTGTAAAATAAAGGCATACGCAGACGATGTCGCTATCATTTTCAGTGGTAAGTATCCACAGACGCTATGCGACCTTATGACCGCAAAGCTAAAGACACTATCGGAATGGACTACAAAAAACGGACTTGGGGTAAATCCCTCAAAAACGGAACTAGTCCTTTTTACAAACAGGTACAAAACCCCGAAACTTAACCCACCAACTCTAAACAACTGTAATCTCTCTTTTAGCGAGCACGCACGATACTTGGGGTTAGTATTAGACAAGCGTCTTAAATGGGGCTTAAACAACCAAGAGAGAACCAAGAAAGCGACCATTGCACTTTACTCTTGTAAAAAAGCAATCGGGCTAAGATGGGGTATGTCCCCAAAAATCGTCAATTGGATATACACAGCGGTAGTCAAGCCAATCCTACTTTATGGAGTGGCTCTATGGTGGACCGCTCTTCACAAATAATGTATCCTGACTCCCCTGAACAAAGTACAGCGCATGGCGGCTTTATGTATTAGTGGAGCCCTTAGAACCAGGGACCGTAATCATTATAAGTGAAAAAATAAAAATCTCCATTTAATGATTATTTTGTAAGCGAAAAAAATATCGCTCAGAAATAATGATTATTATGTGAGCGATATTATTTCGCTTAAAAATATCACTCAAAGTGCGATTACAGCCATTCTGTACGGAATTTTACAAACTTTTTAATTCCTGCTTGTAGGTAGAACCACGGAGCACACATCGAGTTAATAAAAGAAGGTGATTTCTTTGTATAAACTTTTTAAAACGCGGTTTTTAGTTGACAAGAGGTATGCTTAAATACAAAAAGTTGTATCAACCTTAGAACTTTATGTCATTTATTTATTAGTAAAACGACTTAACAAGATGTTATGAACTATTCCACTTAGATCCAACCCGACATGTGGGCTGGGTGTTAGTGTGTTGGTAAGCTGTAAGTACGAGTTCGATTCCCACAGAAAGTGTTTTTATACAAAAAGATTTTTTTGTTTTTTTAAGCGGTTTATACAAAGAAAATTTATTTTTTTCCTAACGGAATATGTGCTCCGTGGTTCTACCTACAAGAGCACATATAAATCTTTGTAAAATTCCGCGTAGGACGCATGCAATCCCACTTTGAGTGATATTTTTGAGGGAAATATATCGCTCACAAAATAATCATTATTTCTGAGCGATATTTTTTTTGCTTACAAAATAATCATTAAATGGAGATTTTTATTTTTTACTCAAAAAAAATAATCATTATTTTCGGTCCCTGCTTAGAACTACCCCTAACGAAGCGCTGAACGCGATTTTGAACCTCCAGAGTCTGGACTTAGCAGGCATGGAAAGGGCAAAATCGGCAGCCATTCGACTGAGGGATACGGGGCAATGGAAAGCCCAACCCTATGGTCACGCTAGGATTCTCCAGCATACCGGCAAAAACGGATCTAAGCAAAACCCGTGAATACAGTCACACACCCTTCGAAGCTCTGATTCCAGGTAGGGAAGAATGGGATCGAGGCCGACCGGGCTCAATAGACGCAATCTGCTTATATACAGACGGCTCCAAACTAGACGGACACTTAGGTGGAGGCATATACTCCGAACAATTAGAAATCAGGCAGTCTTTCAGACTTCCTGACCACTGCAGTGTTTTCCAAGCGGAGGTGTATGCTATAAGAGAAGCACTCGTCTGTTTAAGGGACATAAACACCCAAGACAGACACATAAACATATATAGTGATAGCCAAGCGGCTATTAAATCAATCTACTCGACAAATCACTCCACGAGATGGCTAGTCAGTTTACTGTCAGCCTCACATGGGTTCCGGGTCACCGGGATATCGTAGGCAACTGTATAGCGGACGAGTTAGCCAGGCAAGGCACCACCATACCTCTCCTTGCAGGAAAGGAGAGTGTTGGCATGCCCATGGCTACGTGCAAGCTAATTATCAGAAATCAATTCAGCATTTTAGCCAACACTCATTGGCAAAACACACCACAGTGCCAAATCTCTCACCAGACTTGGCCTGCAATAAACAATAAGAAAACTTCGGAACTACTTAATTTCAGCCGCACGGAATGCGGCATGCTAATTCGATAGCCACTGGCTCGTTGGCACACACGCCGGCAGGCTAAAATCCCCAAAAAATGATTTTTGTAGAAGCTGCAGGGATGAGGAAGAAGAGGAAACGGTGGAACACGTACTCTGTTCTTGCCCAGCCCTATGCACGTTTAGACTAAAACACCTAGGATATCCTTTCCTAAACGATCTGACTGAAATATCGGTGATTAACCTTAAGAACTTAAGCTCTTTTATTAAATCCTGCGGATGGGGGACTTGCTGATCAACTTTAAGGCTGACTCTTAACGGATCACAATGGACCCACAGAGGTCTAAGTGTGCTAGGCTGTAGTCTGGCAGCCGTCCTAACCTAACCTAACCTAACAACAAAAATCAACTATACAACAATCAAAAATCAAACATACAACAAACAACAAAAAAATTCATACCAAAAACAACAAGGTTTGCAACCAAATTTCCGAATTCCTCGAAGAATTTGGTGACTTCATTTTTGAGGAGCATCGGCAGACCCTGGAGTTGATTTTCTCCAATTTTCAAAGGAGGGACAGAGTCGGTGACAGAAAATCCATGCTATCATGTCCCTGGGCCGAAGATGATGTAAGAGAGGGTCCGGATACTTGTCAATGTCACCAGACACCATACCTTAGGATTGAAGCTATTGATGTAATATAAAAATACTATAAACATAACATTAAATTGATAAATAAAATAAATAACTTAAAAAAAATCTATATATATTTCAATTTCAATTTATTTTCAAAAATGCTTTCCTAAAGCTACAAGTTGATAACTTATAATTAGTGCGATAGTCACGTAGGACAAATTACTCATAAATACAGATTTGACATAGTTCTTTGGAGGTTTAAATGAAATTCTTAAAATTACGCTTAAACATTAGTGGTTAAAGAAAAGGTCGCTTTGTTGTTTTTTTATTTTCTTTTATATTGTGCAAGTATCTTGTAGGTGTAATGTGAGTTTTGACTTAAACTGCGTGGCGCTTCTAATATTTTTTGAAGGGTTTGGGAGCTGGTTCCATAGCCTTATTGCGTGTACAAAAAACTGCCTTTCAGAAAGTAGAGATCTGTGTCTGATTTTAATGAGGTTATTTGCTCTTCTTGAGGAAGTGAATCTTAATGCTTCAAAGAGATAAGTTGGTTCCCTCGTGTAAATTATTTTGTGCAGATATATTAAAACTCTTAGTTTCATCCAATCGGTCAAATTAAGTTCAATTATTCTATATGCATAGCTTGTCACATGGTCAAGAACTTAGATTGAATATAAATCTTGATATATTATTATATGCAACTTTTTTTTTTTTTGGCTGGCTGCATCGCAATTTGAAAAATTTCTAATCCATAAACAAGTGTTGGGCTTAAACAGGTCTTGGCAATTAACATACGAACATTTATGGGTAACAGACTTTTAACAGGACAGAGAGATCTTAGTAAGCCGTACGTTTTCCCTACAGCCTCATTTATGTGGTCATTCCAACAAAGTTTATTATTGAATATGATACCCAAGTTTGTAGCATTTTCAACATATTAAATGGGCGTGCTGTTTATCATGAATGGCTGCAGATCAGCAATATTTACTTTATTTTTATAGACCAAGGCCATTGTCTTTGGCCCAGCTGCTAACTTTATCAAGCTCTCGATTACATATATTCACTCGTTAATTCTACTAATGGGACGGCTAACATACATCTGGACATCATCTGCGTACATGTGAACATCACTATTTGACAACACACAGGGAAGGTCATTGACATACAGAGTAAACAGTAAATGTCCAAGAACTGAGCCTTGAGGCACACCACGTTAAGGACTACAAGAGAAGACGAAACATTTGATATTACTACAGACTGCCGACAATTTTTTAGGTACATGGTCATAAGTTTGACCGAAGTTGTTGAAAAATTGAACTGAGTTTTCAATTTTGAACACAAAACTTCATGATTAACAGAGTCAAAAGCTCTACTATAGTCAAGAAGTACTAGAAGCGTCACGTTGGATTTATTTGCATGTTTACGTATATCATCCGAGATTTTTAGGATTGCCGAGGTGCAGCTAAGTTTTATTCTGAATCCCGATTGGTTGTTATTAAGTAGAGAACTATCACCTATATATGCGTTTATTTGGGCTGCCATAATGTTCTGAAAGGCTTTCGATAAGAAGGGTAGAATTGATATAGGTCTATAATCCTTGTTGGCTTTCATAATTGGGATAATTTTTGCGATTTTCCTACAGTCAGAAAATGCGGATGTTGTAAATGCAGTGTTAACAAGAGAGAACGCTATAGTCGGGTTCGTGTCCCGACTATCTAATACCCGTCACTCGGCTAAAGGGAGTGCGAGGGAGATGGATATATAACTTTTTTTTAATTGCGTATAACTTTTTAATGAATGGTCCGATTTGAAAAATGTCTTCTACATTTCGATAGGTATAAATATGCAAAACAAAATTGCATTTATACTTCTCGGAAATCTTTAAAGGTATGGGAGCCAGGCATTTTAAAATCGTTAGTGGGCGATTGTGGGCTTTTGTAGTTTCCGAGATCTCAGCGTTCATACAGACAGACAGACGGACAGACGGACATGGCTAGATCAGCTCGGCTAGTGATCCTGATCGGAAACGCTTCCTTCTAGCTGTTACATACTTTTGCACGAATCTAATATACCATTTTACTCTACGAGTAACGGGTATAAAAATGTGAGTTATGTATGTAAGAATTTTAGGAAGTATTATTTTAATGAATTTAGGATTTATTTCGTCTAGTCCGATTGCGTCTGATTTAATTTTAAGAATATTGACGAGAACTTGATACTGATTAACACAAAGAAATCTGAACCTTTTATCACAGAAATGTTCAGGTACTAAATTCAGGTACAAATTATTATCGTCGATTTCAGGTACATTGCATTCTGAGAGTTGTTGGTTTAGCTCTTCAAAATTAACTAACATCCTGTCCCGGCGTTGATTTTTGTTTTCCTATCCCTAGTGACTTGATTTCTTTCCAAGTTTGTCTAGACGATGTTGAGTTTTTGAATTTTGGAAAATAGAATTTTGACTTTGCGATGTCAATAAGTTTAGTTACTGTGTGTCTCAATGATTTAAATTGGGCATAATGTGGCGGAGTCTTATACCTTTTCCACTTTTGATATGCAAAGTTTCGCTTTTGTATTGCTGACTTAATTTCATTATTAAACCACGGCTTAATAAAATGTTTAATGGGTTTACTTTTAATTGGAACGAAACAATTGTACAAGTAACTAATATTACGTTGGAGCGATCTGAGTTGTTCGTCTACATCTGGAAGACAGTAAATGTCATTCCAATTGCATTTAACAAGTTCGGTATTAAGAAGGTAATATTTTTTCGTCATTATACTGAAGGTGAAAATTATAGGTCAAGTATATAAGGTCATGTTTTGAAAACGACGGCACAATGAGTTGGTCATACAAACATATTTTTCAACATCACTAACAACAAGAAAGGAAGCTACCTTCGTTCAGCCGAAGCTTATATACCCTTGTAGATTAAGTAATGCTTACTCGGTGCTGTTCCAGGAATTCCAATTTTGTTTTTAAGTAGTCAAGAATCAAAACGCCTACTTCCTACAATTATAAAGAATTTTCTTATATTTGTTTGAATTTTCCTATGGGAGCCTTAAGATATAGTGGTCCGATTCGGCTCGCTTCGACATATGTACTACCTGCAATAGAAAGAAGACTTTCGGGAAAGTTTCATCGCGATAGCTTTAAAACTGAGGGACTAGTTCGCATAGAAACGGACAGACGGACAGACGGACATGGCTAGATAGACTCGGCTATTGGTGCTGATCAAGAATATATATACTTTATGTGGTCGGAAACGTCTTCTTCACTGCGTTGCAAACATCTGACTGAAATTATAATACCCTCTACAAGGGTATAAAAATAAGAGAGAACGCTATAGTCTGGTTGGTGTCCCGACTATCTAATACCCGTCACTCAGCTAAAGGGAGTGCGAACGCTGTACTGGATAGTGCGAGGGAGATAGATAAGTTAGATAAATTTTGATTGCGTATAACTTTTTAATGAATGGTCCGATTGGTCTTCTACATTTTGATAGGTATAAATATATACAACAAAATTGCATTTATACTTCTCGGAAATCTTTAAAGGTGTGGGCGCAGGACCCATTTTAAAATCGTTAGTGGGCGATTATGGGCGTTAGAGGGGGCGTGGCGCTCGGCTAAAATAAACTTGCGCTGCGTAGGAAGCCAAAGAATATGTGTGGGAAATCGCAACCTTCTAGCTTTTGTAGTTTCATACAGACGGACAGACGGACAAGGCTAGATCGACTCGGCTAGTGCCCCTGTTCAAGAATATATATACTTTATGGGGTCGGAAACGCTTCCTTCTCGATGTTACATACTTTTGCCCGAATCTAATATACCCTTTTACTCTACGAGTAACGGGTATAAATACATCTAACAGTGAGCTGCATGTTCTGCTAAAATGAGTCGGGTAAGTGAAGTTTACAAGATTCAAGCTCTTCCCGAAGTATGTTGCTGTTGAGATCACCCGCTAAAAGTATATCTTCATAATTTATAGTGATGTCCGATACCTTATTTAAAATGCTACTACGTGGACGGTATATGCAACCCAGCAGCATTTTTTTTTTGTGAGGACTGATTTTTAATTTCAAGAAATAAGTATTCTATTGGGCTGGTATCGGGATGTTTACATATAAACTTGGACACTAATTTTTTACTAACATAAATCGATACCCCAACTCCATGACTGACACGGTCCGCTCGGTAAACATTATAGCCATCACACGAAATTATAACATCACAAACATTAACGCCAAGCCATGTTTCAGAGACACATATAATATCTAGACCAGAACTTACAAATAAATATTTAAACTCATCGACTTTTCTCGGCAAACTTTGAGAATTAATGTGACAAACTTTAAGCCCAGCTTTCTGCTTTGTGAGTATGCGCAATAGGGTATGGCTATTTACTTCATTCAGGTCTTCCATTTCCAAAATTTAGATAAAATTATTAGCTGCTCACACACTAGATATGAAAAATTTAATTAATAAAACATCACGGAGAACATTAAGTTCTGTAGCGACCTACTCTCTAATCTCGAAATGAACTATTTCTCGACGGGCCTCCCAAATTGTTGCTCAGCTCAGAAAGCTCGTGCAAGCTCCGCACGTTGTGAGCTTCCACTCCGTCGATCATCTTTACAAAGTCATCTCCACAGCGAGTAAAGACAGCTGTGAGGCGCTTGTGCTTTTTTAGATGCATTGCTGTCTTGAAGACCTCGTAATTATGCTTTATCAGCTGTTCATTTATGTAGATCAGTGCTGGCGACTCCAGACCAATTAGCTGTAAGCTCAGTTGTGTTTTTGTAGTTCGCCGGTAAGCCCCTATTGCTTGTAGTAACGCCACTTTTTCACGCATGTGATCCATCTTTATATGGATAATCGGGTCTACAAGTGTTTGGCCAGTTTGTCGGACCGCACTCTGTAGATAAATCTCACCAGTGCAAACTGGTCGAAATGCCCAATTTTTTTGTATAAAATCAAAATTTTCATGGTAAAATATATTGAATTAACTTTAATATTCTTATAATATGTTGTTCAACTACAAACAATCGATAATTTTAAGTTGAATATATGCAAGTCTGGAGTTTTGCTAGGGCCGCAAAGTTCGTTGACCGATCAGCTGCTTGCAAGCAAAATAGTTAATTAAGTTAAAATTAAAATTAAAATAGTTTATTAAGTTTGACAATTCGCTATTTTTAATTTTGTGCAACAATTTGAATAAAAAACAAGAGAGAACGCTATAGTCGGGTTGGTGTCCCGACTATCTAATACCCGTCACTCAGCTAAAGGAAGTGCGAGGGAGATAGATATATGTAGATATTTTGATTGCGTATAACTTTTTAATGAATGGTCCGATTTGAAAAATGTCTTCTACATTTTGATAGGTATAAATATATACAACAAAATTGCATTTATTTTTCTCGGAAATCTTTAAAGGTGTGGGCGCTTGAAAGATTTTAAAATCGTTAGTGGGCAATTGTGGGCGTTAGAGTGGGCATAACGCCCGGCTAAAATAAACTTGCGCTGCGTAGGAAGCCCAAGAATATGTGTGGGAAATCTCAACATTCTAGCTTTTGTAATTTCCTAGATCTCAGCGTTCATACAAACAGACGGACAGACGGACATGGCTAGATCTACTCGGCTAGTGACCCTGATCAAGAATATATATACTTTATGGGGTCGGAAACGCTTCCTTCTCGATGTTACATACTTTTGCCCGAATCTAATATACCCTTTTACTCTACGAGTAACGGGTATAAATACATCTAACAGTGAGCTGCATGTTCTGCTAAAATGAGTCGGGTAAGTGAAGTTTACAAGATTCAAGCTCTTCCCGAAGTATGTTGCTGTTGAGATCACCCGCTAAAAGTATATCTTCATAATTTATAGTGATGTCCGATACCTTATTTAAAATGCTACTACGTGGACGGTATATGCAACCCAGCAGCATTTTTTTTTTGTGAGGACTGATTTTTAATTTCAAGAAATAAGTATTCTATTGGGCTGGTATCGGGATGTTTACATATAAACTTGGACACTAATTTTTTACTAACATAAATCGATACCCCAACTCCATGACTGACACGGTCCGCTCGGTAAACATTATAGCCATCACACGAAATTATAACATCACAAACATTAACGCCAAGCCATGTTTCAGAGACACATATAATATCTAGACCAGAACTTACAAATAAATATTTAAACTCATCGACTTTTCTCGGCAAACTTTGAGAATTAATGTGACAAACTTTAAGCCCAGCTTTCTGCTTTGTGAGTATGCGCAATAGGGTATGGCTATTTACTTCATTCAGGTCTTCCATTTCCAAAATTTAGATAAAATTATTAGCTGCTCACACACTAGATATGAAAAATTTAATTAATAAAACATCACGGAGAACATTAAGTTCTGTAGCGACCTACTCTCTAATCTCGAAATGAACTATTTCTCGACGGGCCTCCCAAATTGTTGCTCAGCTCAGAAAGCTCGTGCAAGCTCCGCACGTTGTGAGCTTCCACTCCGTCGATCATCTTTACAAAGTCATCTCCACAGCGAGTAAAGACAGCTGTGAGGCGCTTGTGCTTTTTTAGATGCATTGCTGTCTTGAAGACCTCGTAATTATGCTTTATCAGCTGTTCATTTATGTAGATCAGTGCTGGCGACTCCAGACCAATTAGCTGTAAGCTCAGTTGTGTTTTTGTAGTTCGCCGGTAAGCCCCTATTGCTTGTAGTAACGCCACTTTTTCACGCATGTGATCCATCTTTATATGGATAATCGGGTCTACAAGTGTTTGGCCAGTTTGTCGGACCGCACTCTGTAGATAAATCTCACCAGTGCAAACTGGTCGAAATGCCCAATTTTTTTGTATAAAATCAAAATTTTCATGGTAAAATATATTGAATTAACTTTAATATTCTTATAATATGTTGTTCAACTACAAACAATCGATAATTTTAAGTTGAATATATGCAAGTCTGGAGTTTTGCTAGGGCCGCAAAGTTCGTTGACCGATCAGCTGCTTGCAAGCAAAATAGTTAATTAAGTTAAAATTAAAATTAAAATAGTTTATTAAGTTTGACAATTCGCTATTTTTAATTTTGTGCAACAATTTGAATAAAAAACAAGAGAGAACGCTATAGTCGGGTTGGTGTCCCGACTATCTAATACCCGTCACTCAGCTAAAGGAAGTGCGAGGGAGATAGATATATGTAGATATTTTGATTGCGTATAACTTTTTAATGAATGGTCCGATTTGAAAAATGTCTTCTACATTTTGATAGGTATAAATATATACAACAAAATTGCATTTATTTTTCTCGGAAATCTTTAAAGGTGTGGGCGCTTGAAAGATTTTAAAATCGTTAGTGGGCAATTGTGGGCGTTAGAGTGGGCATAACGCCCGGCTAAAATAAACTTGCGCTGCGTAGGAAGCCCAAGAATATGTGTGGGAAATCTCAACATTCTAGCTTTTGTAATTTCCTAGATCTCAGCGTTCATACAAACAGACGGACAGACGGACATGGCTAGATCTACTCGGCTAGTGACCCTGATCAAGAATATATATACTTTATGGGGTCGGAAACGCTTCCTTCTCGATGTTACATACTTTTGCCCGAATCTAATATACCCTTTTACTCTACGAGTAACGGGTATAAATACATCTAACAGTGAGCTGCATGTTCTGCTAAAATGAGTCGGGTAAGTGAAGTTTACAAGATTCAAGCTCTTCCCGAAGTATGTTGCTGTTGAGATCACCCGCTAAAAGTATATCTTCATAATTTATAGTGATGTCCGATACCTTATTTAAAATGCTACTACGTGGACGGTATATGCAACCCAGCAGCATTTTTTTTTGTGAGGACTGATTTTTAATTTCAAGAAATAAGTATTCTATTGGGCTGGTATCGGGATGTTTACATATAAACTTGGACACTAATTTTTTACTAACATAAATCGATACCCCAACTCCATGACTGACACGGTCCGCTCGGTAAACATTATAGCCATCACACGAAATTATAACATCACAAACATTAACGCCAAGCCATGTTTCAGAGACACATATAATATCTAGACCAGAACTTACAAATAAATATTTAAACTCATCGACTTTTCTCGGCAAACTTTGAGAATTAATGTGACAAACTTTAAGCCCAGCTTTCTGCTTTGTGAGTATGCGCAATAGGGTATGGCTATTTACTTCATTTAGGTCTTCCATTTCCAAAATTTAGATAAAATTATTAGCTGCTCACACACTAGATATGAAAAATTTAATTAATAAAACATCACGGAGAACATTAAGTTCTGTAGCGACCTACTCTCTAATCTCGAAATGAACTATTTCTCGACGGGCCTCCCAAATTGTTGCTCAGCTCAGAAAGCTCGTGCAAGCTCCGCACGTTGTGAGCTTCCACTCCGTCGATCATCTTTACAAAGTCATCTCCACAGCGAGTAAAGACAGCTGTGAGGCGCTTGTGCTTTTTTAGATGCATTGCTGTCTTGAAGACCTCGTAATTATGCTTTATCAGCTGTTCATTTATGTAGATCAGTGCTGGCGACTCCAGACCAATTAGCTGTAAGCTCAGTTGTGTTTTTGTAGTTCGCCGGTAAGCCCCTATTGCTTGTAGTAACGCCACTTTTTCACGCATGTGATCCATCTTTATATGGATAATCGGGTCTACAAGTGTTTGGCCAGTTTGTCGGACCGCACTCTGTAGATAAATCTCACCAGTGCAAACTGGTCGAAATGCCCAATTTTTTTGTATAAAATCAAAATTTTCATGGTAAAATATATTGAATTAACTTTAATATTCTTATAATATGTTGTTCAACTACAAACAATCGATAATTTTAAGTTGAATATTTGCAAGTCTGGAGTTTTGCTAGGGCCGCAAAGTTCGTTGACCGATCAGCTGCTTGCAAGCAAAATAGTTAATTAAGTTAAAATTAAAATTAAAATAGTTTATTAAGTTTGACAATTCGCTATTTTTAATTTTGTGCAACAATTTGAATAAAAAACAAGAGAGAACGCTATAGTCGGGTTGGTGTCCCGACTATCTAATACCCGTCACTCAGCTAAAGGAAGTGCGAGGGAGATAGATATATGTAGATATTTTGATTGCGTATAACTTTTTAATGAATGGTCCGATTTGAAAAATGTCTTCTACATTTTGATAGGTATAAATATATACAACAAAATTGCATTTATTTTTCTATATATGATGGACGTTGATGCACTACGAGAAGTACAAACAAGTGGCCCAACGACACCAAGCACGTGCTTGTTACGCGCGGGGCCCTTTTGTAAATTTGGGCAAAAATGCGAGTTCGCGAGGAAGAATACATAAAACCCATAAAGACGGGACCAATAATGAAAAAAAAAACATGCAGTTAGGAGTGAAGCAAATGAGTTAAAATGTTAGATTTTAATACCGGGATTGAAGTTGATGTGCAAATTAAATGATAAAGAACATTATAGTTATTACATAGAACGCGAAAGGGCTCGTGCAGACCAAAATTTGATGTACATCGAGGTAAATTAAGAGGATGATAATTACGTGTTAGTCTAAAAGGAACATTAAAAGTTAGGCGGCTAACAAGCTCTACAGAATCAATATCACCTCTTATAAGATTATGCATAAAAATGGTACCAAGCATTTTTCTACGATTTGCAAGTGTCGGTAAATTAAGCAATAATAATCTACTCTGGTAGGAAGGTAGCCTTACGTTTTGATCCCAGTTCAAACTACGAAGGGCAAAAAGGAGAAATTTTTTTTGTACCGACTCTATACGGTCAATGTGGACTTGGTATTGTGGGCTCCAAACCGAAGAACAATATTCCAATATAGGACGGACAAGGGAGGTAAATAATAATTTGGTTATATAAGGGTCATTAAATTCTTTTGACCAACGCTTTATAAACCCAAGAACACTCATAGCTTTATTGACTGTCGACATTATGTGGCAGTCAAATTTAAGCTTCGGGTCCAGAAGAACGCCTAAATCATTTACTGAATATATACGGTCAAGTGGCAAATTCTGAAGCGAATAACTTATAAAGGTAGGGGTGACCCTATAAAAGGTCATTACATTGCATTTTAGGCAGTTCAAATTTAAGAGGTTATACTCACACCATACTTGAAATTGATCAATGTCTGATTGTAAGCCAAAACCAGACTCTATATTATTATATGTCAAACAAAGCTTAACATCATCCGCATACATTAGTACACGAGAATGTGTTACAATAGAGGGAAGATCGTTAATAAACAAAGTAAACAGCAAAGGGCCCAAATGACTACCCTGAGGTACTCCAGATGTCACATGGATCGTTTTTGAAACAGCGTTCTTAAATATAACCCTCTGAGTCCTCCCATTCAAATAGCTTGAAATCCAAGTTAATAGATTACATGGAAACCCAAGCAAATCTAATTTGAATAAAAGAAGAGAGTGGTTAACAGAGTCAAAGGCTTTACTGAAATCTGTATATACAACGTCAGTCTGCATTTTATTGTTAAATCCATTTATTACAATTGATGACAATTCAAGTAGGTTGGTGGTAGTCGATCTTCGCTTAACAAAACCGTGCTGACACGGTGATATTAGCGAGGAACATAAATGTTGCAAATGAGAAGTGATAATACGTTCAAAGGCTTTTGGATTAGCCAACAATTTAGAAATACCTCTATAATTCTGGGCATCCGCCTTCGCACCCTTTTTGTGAAGTGGAATATTAAAAGAATCCTTCCAGATAGTTGGAAAAACTGATGATGAAATAGACAATTGAAAAAGTTTAAGAATAGGTTTGCAGATGGTTGATGCACAAAACTTAAGCACACACCCAGGAAGTCCATCAGGACCGGGAGAATAAGTTGGCGTTGTTGATGTTAAATCTCTTAAGAGAGAACTTTCAGTAATTATAGGGGAAAAAATACAATTTGCCCTATTTAAGGAATTACGGTAATTTGATTCTGACCATGAAGAAGAGCTATAAGTAGTTTGGAAAAAGTCAGAGAATAAATCAGCAATTTCAGAGTCAGTCGATGCCTCCATTGAGTTAAATCGAACCGATGAAGGCAAAGCTGATGACTTACGCTTTGCGTTGACAAAGTTATAAAATTGCTTCGGATCATTTGTAAATTCAAATTTACAACGATTTAAATACATGGAATAGCAATGACTGTTAAGAACATTAAAATCAGATCGAGCCACCACATATTTCGAAAAATCAGATGGCTTACCCGATTTTTTATACTTTTTATAAGTGTTTGTTTTAAGATTTTTTAGTCTTTGAAGCGCATTTGTAAACCAGGGGGGCCTGTTCGGCTTGGGAGGAAGCCTATCAGGAACGCATTCATTAAAAAAAGTGTTTAGAACGCTATAGAAAAGTTCCGTTGCACTTTCGATGTCCACACAGTTATAAAGATCTGTCCAATCGTATTGCGAAATCATTAAATTAAGTTTATTATAGTCACATTTCCGAAAACATCTCATTTTAGTTGGAGAAACTAAAGGAGAGAGGGTATCAAGGTAGGGGAGGCAAATTGTCAATTCCATAGTTGGATGGTATCGGTCTTCTGGTACCACAAGAGCGTCAATTCTAGATACTGTGACTTCAGACGGCTCTGAAACAAACACAAGATCTAATTGTCTATTTAATGAATTTCGTATAAAGCTAACCTGCTGTAACGATAATTCTAAAAGGCCATCCACAAAATCATGGGTGGATAAAGGTAAAGCGACAAGTGAGTCGGAAGGGGGGGACCAAGATATATCAGGGAGATTAAAGTCACCCAAAACAATGAAAAGGTCTCTATTGGAAAAAAAGGGTAAAATTGATTTAATAGCAGATAGATGTTGCTCATAAATTATTAGGTCAGAGCCAGGCGGAATATAGGAACATGTAATAAAAATAGACAAGGTTTGCAGGGAAACTTTCACACAAACAAATTCAATGTCATTAGAGGCATAAGAGTGAATTCTCTCAGAACTTATGGTGGAGGTGACGGCAATTAAAACGCCGCCCCCCCTACGGGAAAGGCGATCGGTTCTGTAGGTATTAAAATTGGTAGACAGAACTTCAGAGTCTGTTATCTCTGGTTTCAGCCAAGTTTCAGTAAAAGCTAAGATATCGTCCGTAAATGCCGAGGAGTCAGCATAAAGCTTTGGTAGCTTCATGTTAAGTCCTCTAACATTTTGGTAAGCCAATAATAAACTCTTCAGTTTTTTGGCACCGTGGAAGGCCTATTATTTGTTCTCGGTTTATTAGGAACAAATTCTTTTATAACCAGATCATCATTAAGCCAGAAGCTTTCAGAAAGCAGTTCTTTAAACACATCAGGCGGAGCAAAAATTTTGAAAGACGATATCCTACGGGCGTATGAAAATCTAAATTGTTCAACCGCAATATCCTCGGATGGGAATTTTTCACGAATGAATTCCAAAACATCCTCAGATGTGGTATCAGGCGTAAATCTTGAAACAAATAGTTGCTTCCTATGTGGAACAACTGAGAGTTTCTTACGCCCCCCAGCAGCAGTCTGAACCTCACTCAGCTGAGCGCCAGAAGCGGCACCTTCTGTACGTCTGGGTACAACTGAGAGATTTTTACGCCCCCCAGCAGCAGCCTGAACCTCATTCGGCCGAGCGACAGAAACGGCGCCCACTGTACCTATGGGTATGGTCGGCTCCGGAATGGTTGATACCGCCGGATCTGGAGCCTGACATTCAGATACAGGGGCTACAGGGACTACACCTGAACTAGCAGTATCCATTGGCACAGGTGGTTCACTTACCCCTGTGTCACCAGAAACTGCAGCAGCTACCAAGTTTGGATTTAAAGAGGATTCAACACTCGCCTTTACTGTCGTTGAGCTAGCTTTTTTGCGTTTGGGCGACTCGGTTAATAATTTTTTATTATTAAATTGTTCACATACGGAATTAAATCCTTCATTGAGCTGTTTAAAAACTCGTGAAAGATTACATAGGCCGTCTCGAGTCTGCCTCATAAAGCTGCTCATCTCAACTGCCAAATCCCTACAGGGCTCACATACCCACATGAGACCAATCCGCATTTCAATAAAGTCTTTAACTCTGCCAGTAAATCCTGCACATTTAGAATGCATCATTGCTTCGCAGAGCCAACAGTAAACAAAAGGGTCATTAGATGCAGTCCTACAATTTTTCTTAGTACAGATAAGAGTCATTATAAGAAAAATACGTTAGAGAATAAAGAGAATAAAATAAAAAGTATATAAAAGTATAAAAAAATACCTCAAGTAAATTTGGCACTGGGATCAAATTCCAAAACCACAAAATCACAAAAACACAAAAAGTATAAGAGCGCGAGATCGCGAATTAAATCGAAAGAGAGCGCGAGAGAAAAGTCTTCTATCGACTGAGCGTGGCTTGTGGGGCACCAAAACAACTCAACGCACGAACAGTTAAATGTAAAGCAAGCAAGAGAGAGAGAGACTATGAGAATATGTCTACAAGAAATTCGGCAGGTTCAGAGAGAGTGAAATTACAGTTATAATAGAGCGGCAGAGAGAGAGAGAGAGTAAGAGTAAGAGAGAGAATATTAGAGCCAATTTGGAGAGTGCAAATTACACTAACAAAGCCAAGATATTAAATAAATCAAATGGAAATGTTAAAATAACTATAACCACGTACCCGTAATCTGGGAGATCTATGAAAGTCACTAACACGATTGTTAGGCTAAACTTTGTTAGTAAATAAACACAAAATACTTGCGGAAATAACACAATATAAAACAAAAACTCAGAGCACAATGGTAAACACAACCGTTCACAAGCGACGCTAAATCGGTTATCGGATTTCTCGGAAATCTTTAAAGGTGTGGGCGCTTGAAAGATTTTAAAATCGTTAGTGGGCAATTGTGGGCGTTAGAGTGGGCATAACGCCCGGCTAAAATAAACTTGCGCTGCGTAGGAAGCCCAAGAATATGTGTGGGAAATCTCAACATTCTAGCTTTTGTAATTTCCTAGATCTCAGCGTTCATACAAACAGACGGACAGACGGACATGGCTAGATCTACTCGGCTAGTGACCCTGATCAAGAATATATATACTTTAGTAGTAGTAGTAGTAGTAGTAGGTTGTTTATTGTTTGTGTTTTGTTTTTCTTTGTTGCTCATTTATAGCTGGCTGTACATATTTAAGGTTACATCAAAACAAATAAACAAACAAAAATTGGTTACAACGACAATGGCTTTTATGCCGTCAGTCGGTTAGTTGAGTTAAATTAAATTCTAAAATTGTTCTAAAATAATTTTTTTTCTGTAATTACTGGCTTTTGTAATGAAGAATGCCAGATTCTCCCAGTTTTCCCCATTTAGAAGACTGTGGAGATGCGATTCGCAAAGGGTGGTTTTCGTAAAACATGTAAAACGAATCTCTCTCAGAATAGGGCAGACTGCAATGAAGTGTTTAACATCCTCGATTTCTCGCATGTTGCAGAGGCTGCATTCCAGTGATGTGTTGTTGCTGTAAGGCCTGCCATTTAGAGGTAAGGTCTCGGTTCTTGCTTGGAAGATATGTTTTACGAGTTCTCCTTTATGTTGATCGTGGAAGTAGTTCTTTTCATATAAATTATGCTCCAGATTTCTATACAAACTCCTCGACGCGCTGTTTTTGGCCTTAGTTATAAACGTTTCTCTTTCTATGTCGTGGTATCTGGCAATGATTTCGGCATGAGTCCTGCTCCACGAACTTGCATCCTCGAGATCAAGGAGGCAGCTGCATTCGGTTGCAATATCTGTCCATCTAGAGAATGGAAGTTCTTTTCTTTCACAGAGAGATTTAGCAATTATTTTTGGTAGTCTACTATTTGGCATATGCATAACCTTATCGATGTAATTAAAGTGCTGCTGAAGTGTGTAGGAGAATATACTAGGTTTCAATAAAGAATGCATAGTCGGGAGTATTTTGTGGCAGTCGAAATATCTATTTTACAAAAAAAGTTAGTACTCGTTCCGCATCTTCATATCTTTGATTTCCCCACACCTCTGCTGCGTATCACATAATTGTTTTCACTGTCGCCTGAAAAAGGCTGTACTTTGCACTCATTTTAACGTTTTTTCTGCCTAAAAAGTTTTTCCAGGTGGCGTTCATAGCTATTTTTGCATCCTTGAGCTTATCTCTTATGTGGGTATAAAAACTCATATTAGTGGTGAGCGTTACACCGAGGTATTTGAATGATTTTACACGTTCCAGCTGGATTCCGTTCAGTTGCCATTCTTCGTTCCTAGCGTGACGGCCACCTGTACCCTTAACTACCATAATCTTTGATTTGCTTGTATTTATGGTGAGGTTCCATACTTTACAGTACTCGGATATGCTAGCAATCATGTCCCTTAACGTTTCAGGGCTATCAGCCAGAAGGCACATGTCATCGGCATACATAAGGGTCTTTACATGGGTTCCATTCACAGTCACTCCACCTGGTAAAAAATCCACAACATTGTCCACGAAGAGAGAGAAGAGGAGAGGGCTGAGAATGCAGCCTTGTTTAACTCCACTGTTGGTATCGAACCATTTCGAGAGCTCTGATCCGTCCCAAACACTTGCTTTATTATCCTCATAGATACTGGACAGTGCTAGTATGGCTTTTGTTGAGAGACCGAGTTGGCTAAGTTTATACAGTAGGCTATTTCGGTTAACTGTATCAAAGGCGGCTTTAAAATCTACAAAGAAAATGTACAGTTTCCTTTTTTGTTGCAGAAAGGTTTGGGCGATTGATGTCAGCACGAAAACACTGTCGACTGTAGAGAAACCCTTTCGAAAGCCTGTCTGAAATTCACTAAGAATGTTTTCTCGGTTTACCCATGTCGTCATACGTTTTAATAGTGCTCCTGCAAAAATCTTAGCGACTGTGTTTTGAGCAGATATTCCTCGGTAGTTGCTGGGATCGGTCTCCATACCTTTTTTAAAAATTGGGCTGATCAGACTTTTTTTGAAGCAATCCGGGAAAATTCCATGACTGTAAAATTCGTTGTAGGCATCGGTAAGTCGCTGTATAAAGCAAAGTGGCGCGTTTTTGAAAAATTCTGCAGTTATTCTGTCTTCACCAGGAGCTTTGTTTAGCTTTAGTGTTAGGACAGCGCTTTCTATTTCTGGAGGGCTGAAAGGGGAGTCCATATGATCTGAGAAAATCAGAGGCTTAGCATAGCTTATTTCTGATTCATTTTGAATTTGGGAGAGTAGGCTACTAAAATAGTCAGCCAAATCTGTTGACCTTACTTTTATGGGTTTTTTCTGTTTGTTCCCGTTTAATTTATTAACGATTTCCCAGAACTGTTTGTTGTCGCGAACTTCTTGTAGTTGGCGTTCCATATTTATCCAGAACTGTTTTTCTTTGTCTTTGCATAGATGTTTGTAATTTGTTACTGCCGTTTTGTAAATGGTGCCCATTATTTCGTTTCGCCGTAGCTGTGTAAGGCAATCAAAAGAGTGTTTCCTGGCCCTTTCGCATTGTCGAACCACGGTTGCTTTCTGCTAAAGTTTAGTGACTGCTGCATGGGCTTGGAGGCATCTACGATTAAGTTGAGCAGTTTGACTAGCAGTGTAGACCCACTCAGATCTTCTATTTGTTGGACTCCTGATACTAATGCATCTGTGTAACTTCGGAGGAGGTTGTCCTTCCACTTTAACCTTCGGTTGAGTTTTAGCTGGGTACTATCGACTTGTTCATGTAGATTGAGTTTTAAAAGTACTTCGATGGGCATATGATCAGAAAGAAGTTGAGCACCTACCACCAAATCTTTCACCACTTCGTGCCACTTTCCTTGTATGAGACAGTAGTCAATAGTCGACCTTGCTGCGCCCCTTATAAAGGAATATTCTCCTTCTTGGTCACTGATTGTCCTGCCGTTCATTACCGTCAGTCCCAGTGATTCGCACATCTCAACAATATTTGCGCCTTTGTTATCTGAGATTTCGTCCTTAGATTTACGAATAGTGCTGCTGGTCCTGAGGTCTATATTTGTGGGTTCTGATGTGGCTTGTGCGTTTCCGATGCGAGCATTTATATCCCCAATAATCATTAGGTTATTGCAACCTGCTGTCAGTCCGAAATCGTACACCTTTTCAAAATCTGCTTGCCAGTTATTGCAGTTAATGTATACTGGAAGTATATGTAGTTTTTCGTCTTTCGTGTTTATTTCGATGACTTCTGCGTTTTCCTTGCTCGTAAAGGTAATGTGTCCTTCGTTCACCAGCTGCTTTCGGATTCCGTAAACACTTCCTCCGCTGGCCCGTCCACGGGCTGCTACCCTCACTGCTGGTATCCAATGCAGCAAGTGATTAGGAAAGTAATTTGCAAAACTCGTTTCGTCGTTGGTCAGAAAAGTTTCAAATAGTAGAAAAATATCGAATTGTGTTACATAATTAAAGAATTGTTTAAATAATGTCTTATTTGCTAAGCCAGCTATATTATACGATACAATTTTAACATTAAGGGACGGTATTACATTGGGGACATTTAGTTTTTTGAATTTAGTTTGCTCAATATAACTTCGTAGTCTAGGGCTATTTTAAAAGAGGTACCATATATGTTCTCCAGGACATTTTGAGCTAACTCTTCTCCACACATCAGCGTGCCGTCTTTATTCCAGTAGAACCATTTACCTTCTATAACCATGCGGTCGTTTCTAACAGTGACCTTAAAGTTTTTGTGGTTCGCCAGAATGTCCCGGCGGAGGCCTAGCATCACGCGTTTTTTTAGTCTCCTTTCGATGTTCAGATCCTGTTCAATTGAGACTCGCGTTCCCTTCAGGTTTTTGGTGTGCTTAAGGATGGTCTGTACTGCGCTTACTGTGTTAAGTTCAACCAGAACAGCCATTTTTCCGTCGGCGTCGTGCAGCCTCTTTACCGAGTCTATCTCCATACGGTCCTTTATCAACAAATTCCTCTTTATTAGGTCAGACACAGCGTTAAATGGATTTTTTTCGGATTTTAGACCTCGGATAATTATGTTTTTTCTTTTATTTGCGTCCTCTAGTTGTAGGAGTCTTGCTTGTTTGTTTTCGTTGTCGCTTTTTATTTTGATAATCTCTGCCTGCAATATTTTGTTTTCCTCTGTTAGCGAATCGACCTTTGTTGAGAGACATTCTACATTTTGCTGAATCGTATCCATTTTTGTGGCAATCGAGTTAACGTCCGATTTTGTAGCTAGTTCTTTTAGCTTTGAGTCGAACATACCCTCCAGCATGGATTTCAGATCTTTAAGATCTACCAGGTTGCCTGTGTTTGTTTGTGTGGGATTACTTTGCGGGGGAGTGTCTGATCAACTCCGTTTTGAGACGCTAGCAGGTGTCGCATTGAATGTCCCGGCCTGACCGGTACCCTGAGGCTTAGTAGGGGTCCTTGCGAGTCCTAACATTTTTATTTAGTTTTGTGCAGAGATTTAACAGTATGCCTAAAACGATGCTTTAAATTTTTTCGAAAACTTTTCTAAACGCCACCTATTGGCTAAAGCTGGGACCGTAGATTAGACTTAGCTATTATTCTGGTGGGCGTTCGATATTAAAGAGCTTTGGATCCGACTCACTGTGATTGCTTCTCAGCTGTTGTGTTCCGTCACTAGTTTTGTTTGCGCCTAATCATTGCCGGTCTTCTGAGTGTTTTTTATTTTGGTTTTCCTCCTTTGCCGGCGGTTTCCACCAACAAAAATGATCCGTTTGAGTGAAAATCCGCGTTTCCAGGTCGGTTTGGGAGGGGCGATACCAAGTGATTTTAGCCAGATCCGGGGATGTTTGGCCAGAGATTTCACGGTGCCGATGTAGCCCCTACCAAGTGACAGTGTTTAGGTACGACCAGCAGGGTTTTGGCAGACCAGGAGTGTTATGATTTGAAAAGAATTCAGGAGCCACTTTTCGCACGACCGTACTGTGTATCTTCTTCTTTCTTTATGTATATATATATATACTTTTGCACGAATACAAATACCCCTTTACTCTACGAGTAACGGGTATAAAAATGTATAATACTGCTCAAGGTATGTAGATTTTAGCTTAAATTCATTATTTGAATATATGTGTTATTTGTTTATATTGTTAATCGTTTTTGTATTGTCTAAAAGTAGTATATTTTTAACCAAAGTGTCTGTATTTTGTGGAATATAACTAAACTGCTATGACTCGCTATACAAAAGTAAGTCTGCAACAGTATTTGTAAATATAAATATTATACGAATTCATTAATTGTATTTGCCCGTTCCTGCCCGTTCTATCTTTCCCCTCCAGCTAAAGACAAGGTTAAGTTCAGTCCTAGCACGCTGCTCGACATTTGGTATCGCAATAACCTGAGTAAAGAAGCTATGTTTAAGCAGTGGAAAATTAAAAATGTAAATATTGTTGTTTAATTTACTAAAATATAATTGTTTTCTATTACAAAAAACAAAAAGAAAAAAATTACCTTTCTTTTACTCATTTAGTTAACACTCAAACTAAAAGTTTGTATAATCTCTGCATCTTTCCGACCAGTGCTCTATGGGGCATTTGACCTGTTTTTTTTGGCATAAATGTGTTTTTTACAAGTATTCAAATTTTTGAAACATTATTGGAAACGTATTAAGAATAGATCAAAATGAAATGTTACATACCGCAAATGTTAAGTTAACAGTCCAATGTTAAAATAACAGCTTTTAAAGTCAGGCGCAGCAAGCGAACACAACGTGTTCATACTTTGCTTGATTTTGCAGGGCATATATAAATTAATATCTCTTCAACGACAAGACGTAGAACCATAAAACTTGAAATGGATATTCATTAAAACTGTCCTTACTTCGTGTTAATACTACTGTGATGCTTATTTCGTGAGTGTATTTGTAGCAATGGCTTCATATACCAAGTAGTCTCTCTTAAAGGTTTGGAAAAAAAAAGTTCAACTTTGAATAGAGATTAGAAGAAATGTTGAAATTTGTTGAGCCTGTCGGTTAAATCATTTTAAAGGGGGGTCAATTCTCGATTCGGGACATCCAGTCTTAATGTGCACTTTTTGCGACTTTAAGAGAAATTCAGTTTTTACGGCACTGCCAAAAATGGTCAAATTAACACTTTATTTGTCTTCTTCTTGTTTTGTAAGATAAAATGTTAAATAAATGTAATGCAAAAGTCTTCGCCATAACATTATATTTGATTTAAAAACATTCCGCGTCTTATTTTCATAGAAAATATTTTTTTATACGGCATATCCAGTATTTGGCGTACAAAAATGTCGGATTTTACAGGAAAAAGTCAATATCTCTTCAAAGAAGAAAGTTTTCAAAAAAATGTTTTTTGTTTGTTTTAATATGTTTCTTCATTATTAGAAACCATAAAAGAAAAAATTTTTTTTTGTAGGTTTAAGAAAAAAAATTTTTTTTTTTGTAGGTTTAAGAAAAAAAATTTTTTTTTTTGAATAAATTTACTACAGTGTTTAATTTTTGCTCAAAAAGATGTATTTAATTATTATAAACATATTTCAAAAAACCAAACTAAAAAAAGTTGCTTTGTTTTGGAATTATTAATTAATTCCAAAAAAACAGGTCAAATGCCCCATAGTGCAGTGTGCAGTGGAGGCGGAGTTAAATGGAGTGAAAAACAGAGCCGGTTGAAAAGCGTTTTAAGATTTTCTCCCTCCTCTTGCGGTACCCCATACCAGCGCAAGGTACATGAGACCGCTGCGTCTTCCTCTGCTACACATTGGGCTGCCAGTCTGGCATCCAAGTCACCAACCTGTTGCTTCAGCTCATCTACCACCTTTACCTCATTCTCCAGCTGGCTCACACGTTGAGTGAGAGTATGGATCTCTTCGGTCATCCAAGTCACCAACCTGTTGCTTCAGCTCATCTACCACCTTTACCTCATTCTCCAGCTGGCTCACACGTTGAGTGAGAGTATGGATCTCTTCGGTCATTGTTTGGAACTTCTCCTGGAGAGAGCTGAGGAAACGTGCCTCAAGATTTTCTTCTGCTCATCAAATCTGGCATCCATCAGTTGGAGCATCTTGACGGATGTTGCATCAGACAAGTAAAAGCAAATTAATAAGTTAAAAAAATACAAATATATTTTAATTTCAAATTATTTTAAATTTATATATTCTTTTGTTTGGGGATGGGTGTTTGTTTTCAGCTGATTTCAGTTTAAAAAATTCGAAATATGTTTTCAATGCCAAGCAAAGGGATCCCTGTTCAAGGTTGTTCTTGGTTATACTAATTAACAGCACGTGACATTTTCTAGTGCTTAGGCTAATTAAAAGGTCACTCTTGTAGTGGCGCTTACTAACAACAACCTGTTGCCACTCTGATCACACCATATTATCATATAGGTTTCCCTCCCGTAGTATTTATACCCGTTACTCGTAGAGTAAAAGGGTATATTGTATTCGTGCAAAAGTATGTAACAGCTAGAAGGAAGCGTTTCCGACCCCATAAAGTATATATAACGTCTTCATATTTGGTGTATACGAAAAGCCTGTTACAAAATTTCAAACAAACGTGAGCTAAATTTAAATTTACATATTCTTTTTGTTCGGGGTGGATGTTTGCTTCTCAGTGTCAAGCTAAGGGATCCCCTATTCAAGGGTGTTTGTGTCGCTTGCTCTCAACAACTTGTTTTTCTGTCTGATCCCACCATCCTGTGATATTATTTAGTATGGTAATTAAGTGACCCCGTGCACGTGTGAAACAGCCACTGAGCAACTAAAAGGGTCGTTTGCTATTAACAACCTGTTGCCACTCTGATTACACATATTTGGCCCGTGAACAATTTTTTGTCCACCACCACCACCGTCACACCCCAGTAATTTCTCCCCGATTAACTAGGATAACCCAGATAACCAAAGGACACCCGTCACACCCCAGTAATTTGTCCCCGTTTAACTAGAGTCCCGATTTCTGAACCGAAATTCGGGGGGCGAATTCCTGAATACAATTCCTAGATATAAGCAACTTATCACCCTAATTAACGATCACTTGTCACACCCCAGTAATCTCTCCCCGATTAATTGGAGTCCCGATTTTTGGACCGAATTTCGGGATTCCTGATTCCTGAATACAAATCCTAGATACAAAAGCTGGATATAACTATTGTGGACCCTAATTAACGATCACTCGTCACGCACCCATTAACTTTAATTACCCCCCACACCTGAGCATTGTCCTGATTTATTACCCTAACTAGCATAAATTATTACTTCCCCCTCCACTTTTGTATCCAGCCTTTGTAAGCAGAACCCCCATAAACATACTACTACGCAGGCGCAACACTTCTGGTCCCAAGAAGTCTCAATTGGCGTGGCTGAAATAAATGTAATATTTTAATTAAGTTAATTAACTAAGTTAGTACTAAAGTACTATTTATACAACCATTTAATGAACACCTCACACCATTTACCACTGGTAAAGATTAAAAATATTTCAAGTGTCACTGAAATGCAGAATTTGTGTTGTAGATGGCATCCGGAGGCGTATATTTATTAATGGCGAAAATATCTGTGATACTAACCTTTGTAACGCTGAAATATAGATTATAAAAAGACAATATTTATCCTATCAGTCCCCTTTTTATTGTTTTTTAGATTAAAATTAACTATTTTCACTTTTTTTTCACTTTTTCCAACAAATTTAAAAATGATGTGACCCTGCATTATATTCTTGATAATACCATACAAAATGCACATAAATTTGGTGTAAATTTCTTTGTAAAGTAGGGTCACACTTTGGCGCCGAATAAATATTTCGTTTAAACAATACTTTTCACTGTAAGATGATTAAAATATTTGATCACATTTATCAAGGATTGCCATTAAATTACAAAGAAAACTATTATTGTTTTATACATTTTAAAACATTTTCTGTGAAATAAAATAATTTGATCGTCAGATCGCGGCCTAAGCCATTTTTAAGTGTTATTAAGGGGGGGTATGGTAGTTATTTTTTTTTTAAATTTTTTTTATTTATGTACACACGTTAAGAATGTTGTGTTAAAATTTCATGTCAATCGGATGAAATTTACAAAAAATATGACCATTTGAACGAGGGGCGGTCCCAGCCGTCCCCTATACCTATTCAAAACTTTAAATCGTTCTCCTGAAAAGTATGTCGGTGAACATTGTCCATCGAAATCTAATGTACCGATCGTTCTGAAATTTTGCACATAATTTCTGTACCTAAATCCGCAGGTAATCAGGTCGAGCTTTTTTTTTATTTTTTTTTTTATTTTATATTAAATAATATATCCAATTTTTTGGCTAAAATCACGTTTTTGATTTCAATGTTATTAAAAATCCAAAAATTAAAAAAAAAAATCGACCTGATTACTTAAATAAACATCTTAACTAATGGACTTTTTTTTATATTTTTCTGATGATCCAGTAATGAGATATGCTGTTCACCGCAAAACATCTTTTCTTGGAGGCGCCAACGGAGATTGGCCGCAGACGGCTAATTTTTTAATTTTTTTCAATGAAAATTTCAGAAAATATCGTTTAAGTATTGTACTTTGATATAATAATAATATAATTTATCTAGCATTAACCGTATGGTGTGAAAGCATTCATGAAAATAGGTGTTTTTTCGGCCGAATTAACCATACCCCCCCTTAAAAAATAAAAATTCGTGTTGGTAGTATTAATAACACGAAAAATGCCTAATATACCTATAATATACGTAACCTTTAATGATTACGGTTCCTGACAAATATTGTTGAAACTAAATATTTATTCGTCGGCAAAGTCTGACCCAACTTTGCAACGAAATTTACACCAAATTTATCTGCATCTTCCATTTTGGATATTATCAAGTATATGATGCAGGGTCACATCATTTTTAAATTTGTTGGAAAAAGTGAAAAAAAAGTGAAAATAGTTAATTTTAATCTAAAAAACAATAAAAAGGGGACTGATAGAATACATGTTGTCTTTTAATAATCTTTAGTTCAGCGTTACAAAGGTTAGTATCACAGATATTTTCGCCATTAATAAATATACGCCTCCGGATGCCATCTTCAACACAAATTCTGCATTTCAGTGACACTTGAAATATTTTTAATCTTTACCAGTGGTAAATGGTGTGAGGTGTTCATTAAATGGTTGTATAAATAGTACTTTAGTACTAACTTAGTTATTTAACTTAATCAAAATATTACATTTATTTTAGCCAAGCCGATTGAGACTTCTTGGGACCAGAAGTGTTGCGCCTGCATTTGTCATATTTTATTTTTTCCTCTCATAGTTTTTTATATATGAGATACCCGACATAAAACAGCTGAACAGAGGGTAAATGATCGGCCATGGCAAACCAGATCCTTTAATTTTGTGCGGAGACGTTATAATGGTAATTACTCTTATTATTATTCCTAGACTTACATTCATATCTTAATTATTTTTGATATTTTCAGAAGACAGACAAGACATGGATACCTAAGAACTGCATTCGGCCAAGCAAAACCCGGAAATGCTTCAGGCATTAAACATTTTTAGTTCCAATGCTTCGATTGTAAATATTATTAATAAATACACAAACAAATATTACAAAAAAAAAGATTTTTATTGTGGAAAATCAGATACTGCAAAGCAGTTCAAAACCAAAACTGCGGGGGTCTGGAAAAACCAAAACTGAGAGGATGCGGAAAAGCAGACATTGCAAGTAGAGGAAAACCATAACTGGGTACGTGTGGAAAATCTATAATGCGGGAAGTCGAAAAACCAGTGGATTTTGTTCTGCATTCTACTGCCAGAGATCCAGATAGAAACCTCATTTCCCCCATACTTTATGTTATGTTATTTTCCAGTGGAATTTTCCCGGTGGGTTGTATGGAGAAACCTCAGGAAAATATGTTATTTTCCAGAGAAATTTTTCCCGTGGGATTTTTTGATTTTTTCGCTCTCAACTTTGTGCAAACGGAGGGAGCGAAATTTTCGTCGCCACCAAAAATCAGGCATATTGCAAAACGAATGTATGGCCGTTACTCATCTTAGAGATTATATTGGTCTTTGGTTAAACTATACTCAAAATGAATGTTCTTACTATTGAAATCCCGAAGCTCAAACGTGAAGGGAAACGAAAAAAGTAACACATAGGCAATAATTATACCCGTTACTCGTAGAGTAAAAAAGTATATTGTATTCGTGCAAAAGTATGTAACAGCTAGAAGGACCCCATAAAGTATACATATTCTTGACCAGGGTCACTAGCCGAGTCGATCTAGCCATGTCCGTCTGTCTGTCCGTCTGTCTGTCCGTATGAATGCAGAGAACTCGGAAACTACAAGCTAGAAGGCTAAGATTTTCCACACATATTCTTGGGCCTCCTACGCAGCGCAAGTTAATTTCAGCCGAGCGCCACGCCCCTTCTAACGCCCAAAATCGCCCACTGTTTGCGAATAAGACAAAGAGTGGACTGTATTTAATCTTTTTATTTGGACTGGTAAAACCTCCAAAGTTTCGGCGCTTAACCTCACGTGTGAATTTCAATGGTTTCAAAGTATGTGTGTGTGTTCTTAGGGATGAGCAGTAGAGATACATAGTTATCGCCTACTTAACTTACGATATATCGATACAAAGCATTACAGGTGTTCCCTATTCCTTAGCGGGAAATATCGGATGGAAATAAAAACAACAAAGTTTGCAATTACTGCATTAATTCTTAAACATACCGGCCCCCCTGAACGACGCGTTCAGTTAAGGGGAAGTACTGCGATCTTGGTGATAGGGCGTTTGTAGGTTGTATGTGCTGTCTTGACGGTGACCACTCTGACCTTGGAGTCCTGTCCTGGGTGTACTTCCTGGATGCGACCAAGTATCCATTTCGCCGGTGGTAGGTTGGGCTCCTTGAGTACAACAAGAGTGCCTACTTCTAAATTAGTCGTCCCTTCTTGCCACTTGCCGCGTGACTGTAGAGAAGTCAGGTATTCGGTGTGCCATCGCTTCCAAAATCCCTGTACCATGGCTTGAAGTTGATTCCACCGGTCCAATCGATTCATCTGCGTGTCCAGTAAAGAAGGCTCAGGTACCGCTGTATATGGCTGGCCAATCAAAAAATGAGCTGGCGTAAGTGGATCGACAGTGTGATCGCTGACCTGGGCCAGTGGTCGCGAGTTGAGAATAGCTTCGATTTGTGCGAGCACTGTTGACAATTCTTCAAAGGTTAGGGCGGCTGCTCCCACAACTCGGCGTAGGTGCAGCTTTACCGACCGCACTCCCGATTCCCACAATCCGCCAAAGTGGGGCGCAGAGGGGGGTATGAAATGCCAATTCAAGCCTTCAGTCGAGAAAAAATCAGCCAACTCCTCGTCCTTAGCTTGATCTTGAACTAACTTCCGCATCTCCTCCAGCTCTCGTCTTGCTCCATGAAACGTAGTTCCATTGTCGGAATACAAATCGGTGGGGGTTTTCCGACGTGCACAAAACCGTTTGAACGCAGCAATGAACGCTTTTGTGGTGAGATCGCTGACGACTTCTAGGTGCATCGCCTTGGTGGCCAGGCAAACAAATATGGCGAACCAAGCTTTGCCGATGCGAGGAGAGCGACCTTTCGTTTCCTTAATAGCGATGGGTCCAGCGTAGTCAAGGCCAGTGTGACTGAAGCAAGGATTTTGTTGGATTCGTGGTATCGGTAAATCGGCCAAGATCTGGTGCTGCGTCAGGCGTCGGTTCATAAAGCAGGATTTACAGCGGAAAACTACTTTACGAGTCAGGTTTCTGGCTCCCAAAATCCAGAATTGCTGACGAACGTGGTGAAAGGTGGCATCTACTCCCGTGTGTAAATTAGCCTTGTGAAAATAGCGTATGATGAGTAGTGCCAGCGGAGATTCCTTTGATACGATAATCGGGTGTTTTGCGTTGAACGGCAATACTGATCGGTCGATACGTCCACCGATGCGTAACAATCCAGACTCATCTAAAAACGGTGTGAGCCTCAACAACTTTGATTTTCTGGGCAGGCATTGACCATGCTTGACTGCGTCGTTGTCCAACGGAAATGAAGTGATTTGCATGTGTTTTAACAATTTCTTCCGAGCGTACTGCAAGTCCTTAGTTGTCAAGAATCCGCTATGTGAAACAGCTTGTTGCGATGACCTCTGGAGATCCGAGTTTTTGGTAAGACGTGCATTCACTTTGGAGCGCACTTTGCTTATGAAGCGGAAAACGTAACTAATAACTCGCAAAAGCTGAATCCAACTCGAAAGTTTGTGACTTAAACCATCGAGAATATCCTGATGAGTAGCTTCCAGTGAGAAATTGAGTTGCTTGTCCGGTTTTTCTTCACAAAGTACCTCTACAGGCAGCTTTCGATTCTGCCCTTTTTTGCCAGTGGGCCACAAAGACGGCGATTCCGCTAACCAGTTAGGTCCTGTCCACCATAGAGTATGATCCCGCAATGTGGAGGGGAGCAGACCGCGTGACGCGCAATCCGCTGGGTTGTCCTCCGAACGTACATGGTTCCAGCAGCTTCTGGGATACTCTGTCAATATTTCAGCCGTCCGGTTGCATACGAAGGTGTTCCATCGTCGAGGTGGGGCTGACAGCCAGTGAAGAACGACCTCAGAGTCCGTCCAACAAAAGGTTCCGGTAATCGGGATTGACAAAGACGACTTGACGAGCGTTAGTAGTTTCGCTAGTAGGTGAGCTGCTGTGAGTTCCAGTCGCGGTATCGAAATAGCTTTGATAGGAGCTACCCGAGTCTTGCCTGCGATTAGTGTGACAATCGTTTCCATCCCTGTTGTAACTCGACTGTATACAACGGCTCCGACTGCTTGTGAAGAGGCATCCGCAAATCCATGCAGCTCGATAGCTTGCGAGGGTCTGGCCAAGTATCGAGGGATTGGACATTGTGCCAACATTGACAGCTCGCCTGCTAATATGCTCCATCTCCTGGCAATGTTTTCAGTCAAAGGTTCGTCCCAGCTTAGAGAACAGAGCCAACATTCTTGAAAGAGTATCTTCATCATAACTGTAGCTGGGGATACAATACCCAATGGATCATATATCTTGGAGAGCTCTGATAGTAAGGTCCGCTTGGTGGGCAATTGTGTGACAATAATTGATCGTGGAGACGTAAAAAATGTGTCCGTATCGGGATTCCAAAGTAGACCCAATATTTTCACATTGTTCGATTGAGTGGTGCCTGCTTGGAAAGCGCAATCCTCCTTTGGTAGGGAATCCATAAGTGTTTTGCAATTGGAACTCCACTTTCGCAAGTTGAATTTGGCCTCCGCCAGCAGCCCGACAAGTTCCTTCTGCAGTTTTATGAGTCCGTCCTCTGTATCCGCACCTGTTGATATATCGTCAACGTATGCATCCGTTAATAGTGAGGAAGCTGCCAGTGGATATCGGTGATGATAGTCGTCTGCCAATTGTTTGAGAACTCTGACTGCCAGGAAAGGTGATGGTGCTAGCCCGTAAGTTACAGTTAGCAGCCGATAGTGCTGAAGCGGGTCCTTTTCCTCCTCTCGCCAAACAATCCGTTGATAATCAGAATGTTCGGGAGCTATCTTTATGCCCCGAAACATTTTCTCAATGTCCGTACAAACCACATATCGATATTGTCGGAATCTCAAACAAATTCCGAAGAGATCTCGTTGAATCGGCGGGCCGATGTGTAAGCGATCGTTGAGAGAATGGCCGGTGATATCCTTACCGGATCCATCAAATACCACACGACATTTGGTTGTGGAACTTTCCGCTTTGAGGACGGCATGGTGAGCTAGATAAAAGCAATTTTTCTCTGGCACGTTGAGCTGGGGTTTATCCAGCACTTCCATGTGCCCCCGTTGTAAATAATCCTTCATAAATTCACAATAGTGATTTTTCAATGCTGGGTTCTGGCGAAATTTGATTTCCAGCATTGCAAATCGATTCAAAGCCTGACGCAGAGAAGGGTCCTGAATTGTCGGCATGTCCTTCTTGAACGGGTACTCCACAATGTATACGCCGTCCTGATCTCGTTTGTGGGTGTCGACAAAGAGCTGCTCCACGGGATCACATGCATCGATAGTTGCCTGACTGGGCTGAATAGTGTCCATTTCCATGAATGCCCTCACCGCCTCGTCCAAATCGACCTGAGCATGATGCGCCTGTTCCGGTTTTTCAGTTACCTTTTGTAAGTCCCCGGAACCTGCAATTACCCAACCAAAGAACGTGTTAAGTGCGAATAAATTAGGTTTACTTAACAGTTTTCGTTGGCCCGTAAAGAAGCTCCATAGTTGGTCCGATCCGATAATGACATCAATGTCTCCAGGGGTGGCGAACGTGGGGTCAGCCAAATCTAATCCTTGTATGTCTCGCCAATTGTGTATTTGTACCTCTTCGGCTGGTACAGATGCAGTTAAAGAACTCATAATTAAAACTTTAATCTCCTGGACGTCCTGCGAGATTCTTGATTGCAGTTGAATTTTTGCACATCCTCGAGTTGTACCTGCGGCTTGAGCAGAAAGACCCATTACCGAAATGCGCGCGTGGGTACGAGGTGCGCCAATGCGTTGAATGAATGCCTCCGTGGCCAATGTAATGGTTGATCCCGAATCCAAAAGAATTCGGCACAGCGTCCGTGTACCACATCTGTCCACCACATAAGCTAGTATGGTGGGCATCATGGTCTGCGCTCGAGCAAGAAATGCAGTCTCTACGGAGAAGTTCGATATTCCGGTTGGTAGAGCTTCAGTTCTTGTGCCGCTGCTGTCCGATGAGTTAGCGGCTGAGGGCTCACGTTCCCCTTGTGATTCTTGATGTACCAATGTATGATGTGATCCTTTGCAGAGCCGACATCTGAATTTCGAAGTGCACTGCCTAGCGACATGGTTGCGACTCAAACAATTAAAGCACAATTTGTGAAGCTTTACGAATGATCGCCGATCCGGTAGTTCCATTGATAGAAATTGAGTGCAAGCCATTATCGAGTGTGCTTGGGTGCAGACAATACAAAGTTTTTGTGATGGTTTTGAAGCTTCGCCAGCGATGTGTACGTTGGCGGTGCGCCTCCCGTATGCCTTGGGAGTTGATTGACAAGATTCCAGAGCGTCGCATCTGGAGAACAAGAATTCCAAGAAGGTCCCGATCTTCACGTCGTTCGAGCAGCCTTCTTGCCGTTCCGCCCATGATTGGCGTGTGTCCATATCCAATTTGCCTAGTAGTATGTGGATTAGCCATGGGTCCCGCTGATCACATCCAAGTGCGTGTAGTCCTCGAATAGATTCGTCTGCTGTATCGGCCAGCTTGCGCAGGGCTGCCACTCCCGAAGCTGCAACGTTGGGTAACGACAAAAATCCCGCAATAAACGAGCGAGTTATAAGTGCCTTTTTGTCGTACCGATGGACGAGTTTATCCCAGGCTTCCGCATAGTTCTCCTCGGTGACGGCAATGTGTTTCACCAAGTTCTGAGCATCTCCATCCAAATAAGACTTCAAGTAGTGGAATTTCTGGCAGCTTGTTAGGTTTTCTCGTCGATCAACCGATCCCAGAAAGAGATCACAAAATTGAGGCCAATCTTCGTAGTTGCCTCTAAAAGTTGGAATCTTGATCTTTTCAAACCTCAAGTCCGTGTGTGTATGTGATTCCCGAACCTGCTCCAAGAACTGTGTCTGCGAAGCCACCAGCTGTGCCTGCGAGGTAGCCAGTCGTTCAAGTGGGTTTGTCCTTTTCCTTTCTGCTATGGCATCTGATAACAAAGCGTGCAATTCGTAGTACTTGGTTTCGTACTCGAGTAGATCATCGGGTTCGGCCAAATCCTCGTCTTCAGAGAGGGAGTAAGTTTCCGCCGACAGCTTTAGAAGTTGATCGAACGTGTCCATGATACGGCGAAGATGATGTTCCAAAGTGTCCAAAGCTGTTACGGTCGATATGCACTCCGAGGCCCGACCATGTGCACGTGTGATTTGCGACTTGCAAAATCCAAGTTGTGTTTTCACTGCTTGCGGCGACATTTCAATGATTGAGGTTAAGCCCGATTTCACCAAAATGTGAAGTTTAGGAACGAGAATTTTACCACTAATTTGTTAGAAAACTAAACGAGACCGATGGATCCGGCTCGAAGGACCAAAATGTTTGCGAATAAGACAAAGAGTGGACTGTATTTAATCTTTTTATTTGGACTGGTAAAACCTCCAAAGTTTCGGCGCTTAACATCACGTGTGAATTTCAATGGTTTCAAAGTATGTGTGTGTGTGTTCTTAGGGATGAGCAGTAGAGATACATAGGTATCGCCTACTTAACTTACGATATATCGATACAAAGCATTACAGGTATTCCCTATTCCTTAGCGGGAAATATCGGATGGAAATAAAACAACAAAGTTTGTAATTACTGCATTAATTCTTAAACACCCACTAACGATTTTAATGTCTCCTGCGCCCATGTCTTTAAAGATTTCCGAGAAGTATAAATGCAATTTATACTTATACTTATACCTATCAACATGTAGAAGACATTTTTCAAATCGGACCATTCATTAAAAAGTTATACGCAATCAAAATTGTTTATATATCTATCTCCCTCGCACTCCCTTTAGCTGAGTCACGTTTATTAGATAGTCGGGACACCAACCCGAGTACAGCGTTCGCACTCCCTTTAGCTGAGTGATGGGTATTAGATAGTCCGGACACAAACCCGACTATAGCGTTCTCTCTTGTTTTTGTCAACATCGACATCTGGTTTAAGAGGCTTTTGAGCATTGGCCATAATGTAACATTCATGTTTTACCATATTCGAAGTACTTTTGTCATATTTATAAGTATTTGAGCACACTTTACAGGCAACGAAACTATTAATTTTATTGCTTAAGGCATCAAATTTATTTTAAAATGAATTCTTGAGCGATTTGTCTGAAGTGCGAACCTAACGGCGCAGATATCAAGACGAAAGAAATTACTTCTAACATTACAGTGATGAAGAATTTGTTTAAAGGGTTCGCTTGCGAAAAAGCGGTGCTATTTGTTTTGCGAAAAATTGGTTTGCGACTTGAATCTAAAGTTTGATTTTACTAACTACTAATAACTCTTAGATTCTACGCAAGTGGCAGTTTTCTTATAGCTGTGGGCGATTGTTAAGAAAGTTTCTTTTGCTATAACGTCTTTTTTAAAACAATTTATGAAGTACCTGCGTATTGAAGATCTTCAATAGCCAAGTTTCCGAAACTCATTGGAGCTATAGATTGCACGCTCTCCTGTTCATCGGTATCATATTTACCGCGAAACTTTCTTTCTGCCGACATTGTTTTTTATTAGTTTGAAATTTTGTTCATATCATTAGCTGTTAGTATGACTGTTTCATGGTATTTTTCGATAGTTTTTCGATTAATTTTTGACAGTTAGTTAACTCTTCTGTTGTGGGGCTGCCACCTAGTCTCAAATTAGTGCGTTTAGTGGTTTAGTGGTTAGTGATTTAATAACTCAACCGTTTTCACCATATTTCTACCATTATCTGTGGTAACACAATAAATCTGCTTTTCATGTATATTGTAGTCGTGCAGAACATTTTCAATAGTTTGGCTGAGATTTCTTCCGGTATGCCTTCTGGTTAGCTCTATCATTTTAAAAGTCTGAAATAACTGCTATTTATGATTTTTACATTAAAACTCAGAAATAACTGTTACGTTTAACTTATGTTTTGCTCTTCTCCCAACTTCAGTCACCGGCTCTCATTTTCGAGTTAACGGTTCTTTGCTGATTTGGTCTTATCGCTCTCTTTATTTCCTCTTATCGCGCTCTTTCTTTCCTCGACGCCCTCATAGCCACACAGCTGTTTGTTGGCACTCATCTAGAGCTTTCTGTTTACATTTCTCTACATTCTAAATTCTAAATTTTTATACCCTTGTAGAGGGTATTATAATTTCAGTCAGATGTTTGCAACGCAGTGAAGGAGACGTTTCCGACCACATAAAGTATATATATTCTTGATCAGCACCAAAAGCCGAGTCTATCTAGCCATGTCCGTCTGTCCGTTTCTATGCGAACTAGTCTCTCAGTTTTAAAGCCATCGCGATGAAACTTTCCCGAAAGTCTTCTTTCTATTGCAGGTAGTACATATGTCGGAGCGAGCCGGATCGGACCACTATATCTTAGGGCTCCCATAGGAACATTACAACAAATATAAGAAAATTCATTGTAACTTTGTAGGCAGTAGGCGTTTTGATTCTTGACTACTTATGTATTAACAAAATTAAAATTGAAACGCTGAATCTGGAATCCCTGGAACTGCACCGAGTGAGCATTACTTTATCTGCAAGGGTATATAAGCTTCGGCTGGCCGAAGGTAGCTTCCTTTCTTGTTTATCTTACTTTAACTTGTAACAATGTCTGCTTGCTAAGTTGTTGGTTGCCAATTTACTGGCAAAATCACTTCTCGTCAGCCGATTGTTAATTGCTGGTTATGTGAGAACATTGCGCACGCTAAATGTGTTGACTTTGGGCATGGTGCGGCCCAAATTGCGGATCGTACTAGGTCTAATGCCAACCTGGACTGGACGTGCCCTACATGCCTACATATCAAAATTGATATTAGATCATTTATGAGGCAAATGGAGCTTGAGTTCCAGGCCTTACGTGCTGAATTTACGGATTTATTAAGTCGGTTTAATGTTTTCGACTCAAACTTTAAACTTTAAAAACTTTAAATATCTTTAAATATAAATCGTAGCCCTACACTGCCTAATATTTCTCTACATGTTCCAGATCTCTCGAGCAACCTCTCTCTTCCCAGCCCCACTGTAAGCTATATGTCGTGCGATGAGGACGATCCCAATGGGAGCGAATCATCAACGACCGATGTCAGGGTGCAATCTCTGCCAGATTCTGCCAATCGGTCACCGGCTGTTGCCACTTCGGGGGCTCTGCCGCACCTCGTACTGCCCGTAGATAATACCCTTGTACCTCCTCCTGTTCCACTTTCTAGCATGATCCCTAGGAAGAACAGTAATAGCCCAGCTCTCTCTTCTCCGGTACCACTTACTCTCATGGTACCTAGGAAGTCTATTTTTATGTCAAAATTGAATGCAGCACTCACAATCAACGACGTGATGCATCATATTGTCTCAAAACTCTCCCTTCCCAATCAAAAAGGTATTGACATCACTAAATTTAATGTTAAACAAATAAGGGATTATTCTTCATTTAAAATACTTGTTCCGGATGAACTGTTCTCCAAACTTCTTGACCCTAATTTTTGGCCTGCTGATATAACGTATATATAAAAAAAATAGTTCGCTTCCCATCACTTCCTTGTCGGCACCCAGCTCTGCTTCAAGTTAAAAAAACTAAATTTCATAATCCACTAACAAAATGTACGGGGGCTTCTTAGTTAACTCTCAACGCATTATAAAAACAGCTCAATTTTTGAGGCCAATGTTATTGTAGTCACTGAGACCTGGCTTAACCCATCTGTACACGATAGTGAGCTTTTGTCAAATAACTTTTTTGTTTATCGGAATGATCGTCATACCCGGCGAGGTGCAGGCGTTCTTATTGGAGTCAAATCCGATTTAACTTCTGAGCTTGTTGACATTTCTGGTTCATCAGGTATTGAATTTTTTTGTGTAAAATTATCTTTCCCAAAAAATAAAATTTTTTAAACTTGCTCCTATATACCCCCTAACTCCGAATTTAACGTGTCTATATTGCACCTGTCCGCTATACAGTCTATCTTCTTGTTGCTTGCTGAAACTGACCAACTCATTGTGCTCGGTGACTTTAATCTTCCCAATATTTCTTGGTTGGAGAGTAATGACTCATTGGCAATGATTACTAGGATGCAACATGACTTTGTTGATAGTCTTGTTGAACTATCCTTGCAGCAAGTTAACTGGATTCCCAATCATATTGGTCGTCTTTTTGACTTAATCTTCGTCTTTGATGGTATCGATGTTGAAGTTAGTCGAATTCCGCCACTATCTCTACCTGAAGATTGTCATCATCCTACCCTTCAGCTCTGTATAAATGGATTTTTTAATGCTCCCAAGTCTGCAATAAACGTACATCCTAGTTTGTGTTTTAAAAAGACTGACTATGCTAAGCTAGTTGTCTATTTGATGTACATGTCACTCTTTCCTCCTTGAAGAATTCGTATAGCTCTCCATGGTTTACTCGTCAACTATCCTATCTAAAAAATAAAAAAAAACAGACTTTTTAAACGGATCAAAATTTCTGGCTTGCTGACGGACTGGGCCAAATATAGTTCTGCTAAGGCGGAATTTGTCCAGCACAATTCTGACTGTTATCAAAATTACCTGTCTCGTTGTAAGCGTGATTTCAAAAGTAATCCTAAACTTTTTTATTCTTTCGTCAATTCTAAGCGGAAATCTAATTGCTTCCCTCATTCTCTTTTTCTTAATAATAATATAGTATCTGATGACAATGACTTATACGGAATGCAAGGGTGTTATTGATAGGGGAGTGTAGGGTAAGGTGACGAACGATTCTTTTTTTGAATGTAACTTTTCTAAAAATCAATATTTTTCAAAAGTGTAAACGCAGAAAGTTGCTTACATCTTCTGAGCATATCCCTGTAAAATTCGGATTCGAAATTCCAATGCAGCAAAATCCCAGAGCGTTTCGCGTGAACCCTTATTTTTTGCACTTTCAAAAGTTGTAGGGTAATGTGACGAACGATTTGTTCTTTAATGTAACTTCTCCAAAAATCAATATTTTTTAAAAGTGTAAAAGCAGAAAGTTACTTACATTTACTGAGCATATTTCTGAAAAATTTGTATTCGAAATTTCAACGTTGCCAAATCCTACATCGTTTGGTGTAAATCATCCTTTTCACAAACAAAAAAAAATTTTTTTTATATATAATTTACGGAAAAGTTATTTTCGATACGGAAAAGAAAGAAGCAATAAGATTATACCGAAACTTACAAAAAAAAAATAGTCAAAATGCAATTTTTTAAATTAAAAAATTTTTTTTTGTTTAATTAAGTTAAACTGACTTCACTATTAAAAACAACAATAAAACTGCAGCAGTAAATGTTATCTGGTATTATTGTATTTTTTTTACAAATAATCAACGATAACAATTAAAATTCTTGAATAAAAAAAGTTCGTTACAATACCCTACAAAAAATCGTCACGATAACCTACAAGGTAGACTTGGAGCAAAAACGGTGTCACTCTCAAACGGCGCAAAAGAAAAAAACGCGAGGTACCAAAAACTGTTGATAAAGATCTCATGTATACGTGCATATATTTGCCTGATTTTATTTTCCACTCATCTTTGCTCTGGCACTGCTGAAACACAAGTAAATTGAATAGGTTTGCTAGTTTGCGCACTACATTTTTAGCGAAAATTACCTCACGAACAAATTACGGGACTTCTTATTAATATTACTGTAAATACATTGTCGACACGATAAGGGGAGACGACTACATTTATTTGGAATTTTTGTCGTGACGTCATATACGAGATTCGACGAGTTCGTCACATTACCCTACTCGTCAAATTACCCTACACTCCCCTAATGATTATCCATACCCACTACCTCATCTGAACTCTATCTTCAAACCAGTGATTATCTGTGTATCTGATGTTATTCAGAGTCTTGATACTCTTAAGCTCTCTTTTTCACCGGGTCCTGACAAAATACCAAGTTGTATACTGAGGAATTGTTCGTCCTATCTAGCTTTTCCCTTAACATTAATATTTAATTCGTCGCTAAGTCAAGGAAGATTTCCATCCATATGGAAGGAATCGTTTATTGTTCCATTGTTTAAAAAAGGGAACAAGTCCGATAACTCAAATTATCGTGGTATTGCTAAACTCAGTGCAATTCCTAAACTTTTCGAAAAAATTATTACCTGTCAGTTGCAGCATCATTGCCGGTCTATTATTTCTCCGTGTCAACATGGCTTTACTAGACGTCGCTCTACTTCTACAAACCTACTAGAATTTACATCTTTAATTACTAGAGGCTTCCTGACATATACTGATTTTTCTAAAGCTTTTGATTCTGTGAACCATAAACTTCTTATTTTTAAATTGTCCCGTTTAGGGTTTCCTCCAAACCTACTTGACGGGATACTTTCCTACCTTTCTAATAGAACTCAAATGGTCTGTTTTAACAATAGAATTTCCAAAATAATTAATGTTACTTCTGGAGTGCCACAGGGTAGCCACCTGGGTCCTTTACTCTTTGGCTTAATGATTAATGATCTACCTAATGTTATAAAATCGTCTACCGTATTAATGTATGCAGATGATGTCAAGCTATGTTTGTCCATGTGTTTACCTAGCTCATTTAATGACCTTCAATTAGATCTTGACTGTTTGCATACGTGATTCATCTTTATGACCTTTTATCGTTGTAATCCATCTCTGTTTTCTTATTCTATTGGAAATAACGCCCTTGAACGAATTTTATTAGTTCAGGATCTTGGCGTTTTATTTGATCATAAACTTTGTTTTAAAGACCATATATCTACTATATCTAATAAAGCCAGAAGTCTTCTTGCATTTATGAAACGTTGGTCAAAGGAGTTCGATGATCCTTACACAACAAAGCTTATGTATGTTTCTCTTGTTCGTCCGTCTATGGAATATTGCTCTTGTATATGGTCTCCTCAAATTAGCTGTTACCAAAATATGTTAGAGTCTGTCCAAAAACAATTCCTTTTATTTGCTCTGAGGGGATTACACTGGGACACAGGTAGTCGATTGCCCTCTTATCTTGCGAGGTTGCGCCTGCTCGACTTACCAACCCTCAACCATCTTAGAAAGTGTCATGGAGTTATGTTCTCACACAAACTTATTAATGGTGATGTCGACTCCCCTTTCTCTCTTATTTCACTTAACTGGAATGTACCCTGTAGAACAGTTCGCCGATTTCGTCCGTTGTCCCTGCCAATATGTAGATCTAATTACGCCCTGCATGATCCTTTTCGTGTTCTGTGTGACGACTATAATTCACTGTGCCACGTCTTACTGTTTGATACCCCCAATGCTACTAATTATAATAAACTTATGAATTTTCTGTCTTCAAATAATTTATAAATTCTTTGTAAGCATGTATTTTAAACTGTCTATTGTTAGATCGTATTTTTTCCATGTCCGCGATTCCGCTTACTTGCCCAAAACGATTTAGGGCTCCGCGCGTAACAAGCTTTGCTTGGTGTAGTAAGGGCCACTTGTTTGTACTGACCATAGTGCATCAACGTCCAAGAAAAAAAAAGTATTTGAAAAAATAAAAGTCTTGACAGCAGTAAATAAAAGTCTTTGCCTGTGTCTCAGAAGTTCTGAGTCAGAGAAATAGTAATTCTTTTGTCAAAAACTTAACATGCTTTGATATTTGAATATATAAGTTTGAGCATTGACTAACAAGGAATTAACTTATCCAAAACAAAAGATACAAAAAAAAATAATATTATGAAAGTAAGATGGGTCGGAAAGAAAACCGTTTTGTCTGGGAGTATTTCTTGCGAAAACTAGCGTAAAATCAAATGCTTTGCAGAATCTGCAACACTTCCCTTAAAGGAAATTGTATAACTAAGCCGATTGTTAATTGCTGGTTATGTGGGAACATTGCGCACGCTAAATGTGTTGACTTTGGGCATAGTGCGGCCCAAATTGCGGATCGTACTAGGTCTAATGCCAACCTGGACTGGACGTGCCCTACATGCCTACATATCAAAATTGATATTAGATCATGTATGAGGCAAATGGAGCTTGAGTTCCAGGCCTTACGTGCTGAATTTACGGATTTATTAAGTCGGTTTAATGTTTTCGACTCAAACTTTAAAGGTCGTATCCTTCTTATCAAAATATCTTATCTTATCAAATATCTTTAAATATAAATCGTAGCCCTACACTGCCTAATATTTCTCTACATGTTCCAGATTTCTCGAGCAACCTCTCTCTTCCCAGCCCCACTGTAAGCTATATGTCGTGCAATGAGGACGATCCCAATGGGAGCGAATCATCAACGACCGATGTCAGGGTGCAATCTCTGCCAGATTCTGCCAATCGGTCACCGGCTGTTGCCACTTCGGGGGCTCTGCCGCACATCGTACTGCCCGTAGATAATACCCTTGTACCTCCTCCTGTTCCACTTTCTAGCATGATCCCTAGGAAGAACAGTAATAGCCCAGCTCTCTCTTCTCCGGTACCACTTACTCTCATGGTACCTAGGAAGTCTATTTTTATGTCAAAATTGAATGCAGCACTCACAGTCAACGACGTGATGCATCATATTGTCTCAAAACTCTCCCTTCCCAATCAAAAAGGTATTGACATCACTAAATTTAATGTTAAACAAATAAGGGATTATTCTTCATTTAAAATACTTGTTCCGGATGAACTGTTCTCCAAACTTCTTGACCCTAATTTTTGGCCTGCTGATATAATTGTTCACGTATATATAAAAAAAAATAGTTCGCTTCCCATCACTTCCTTGTCGGCACCCAGCTCTGCTTCAAGTTAAAAAAACTAAATTTCATAATCCACTAACAAAATGTACGGGGGCTTCTTAGTAAACTCTCAACGCATTATAAAAACAGCTCAATTTTTGAGGCCAATGTTATTGTAGTCACTGAGACCTGGCTTAACCCATCTGTACACGATAGTGAGCTTTTGTCAAATAACTTTTTTGTTTATCGGAATGATCGTCATACCCGGCGAGGTGCAGGCGTTCTTATTGGAGTCAAATCCGATTTAACTTCTGAGCTTGTTGACATTTCTGGTTCATCAGGTATTGAATTTATTTGTGTAAAATTATCTTTCCCAAAAAATAAAATTTTTTTATCTTGCTCCTATATACCCCCTAACTCCGAATTTAACGTGTATATATTGCACCTGTCCGCCATACAGTCTATCTCCTTGTTGCTTGCTGAAACTGACCAACTCATTGTGCTCGGTGACTTTAATCTTCCCAATATTTCTTGGTTGGAGAGTAATGACTCATTGGCAATGATTACTAGGATGCAACATGACTTTGTTGATAGTCTTGTTGAACTATCCTTGCAGCAAGTTAACTGGATTCCCAATCATATTGGTCGTCTTTTTGACTTAATCTTCGTCTTTGATGGTATCGATGTTGAAGTTAGTCGAATTCCGCCACTATCTCTACCTGAAGATTGTCATCATCCTACCCTTCAGTATAAATGGATTTTTTAATGCTCCCAAGTCTGCAATAAACGTACATCCTAGTTTGTGTTTTAAAAAGGCTGACTATGCTAAGCTAGTTGTCTATTTGATGTACATGTTACTCTTTCCTCCTTGAAGAATTCGTATAGCTCTCCATGGTTTACTCGTCAACTATCCTATCTAAAAAATAAAAAAAAACAGACTTTTTAAACGGATCAAAATTTCTGGCTTGCTGACGGACTGGGCCAAATATAGTTCTGCTAAGGCGGAATTTGTCCAGCACAATTCTGACTGTTATCAAAATTACCTGTCTCGTTGTAAGCGTGATTTCAAAAGTAATCCTAAACTTTTTTATTCTTTCGTCAATTCTAAGCGGAAATCTAATTGCTTCCCTCATTCTCTTTTTCTTAATAATAATATAGTATCTGATGACAATGACTTATACGGAATGCAAGGGTGTTATTGATAGGGGAGTGTAGGGTAAGGTGACGAACGATTCTTTTTTTGAATGTAACTTTTCTAAAAATCAATATTTTTCAAAAGTGTAAACGCAGAAATTTGCTTACATCTTCTGAGCATATCCCTGTAAAATTCGGATTCGAAATTCCAATGCAGCAAAATCCCACAGCGTTTCGCGTGAACCCTTCTTTTTTGCACTTTCAAAAGTTATAGGGTAATGTGACGAACGATTTGTTCTTTAATGTAACTTCTCCAAAAATCAATATTTTTTAAAAGTGTAAAAGCAGAAAGTTACTTACATTTACTGAGCATATTTCTGAAAAATTTGTATTCGAAATTTCAACGTTGCCAAATCCTACATCGTTTGGTGTAAATCATCCTTTTCACAAACAAAAAAAAAATTTTTTTTATATATAATTTACGGAAAAGTTATTTTCGATACGGAAAAGAAAGAAGCAATAAGATTATACCGAAACTTAAAAAAAAAAAATGGTCAAAATGCAATTTTTTAAATTAAAAAATTTTTTTTTGTTTAATTAAGGTAAACTGACCTCACTATTAAAAACAACAATAAAACTGCAGCAGTAAATGTTATCTGGTATTATTGTATTTTTTTTACAAATAATCAACGATAACAATTAAAATTCTTGAATAAAAAAAGTTCGTTACAATACCCTACAAAAAATCGTCACGATAACCTACAAGGTAGACTTGGAGCAAAAACGGTGTCACTCTCAAACGGCGCAAAAGAAAAAAACGCGAGGTACCAAAAACTGTTGATAAAGATCTCATGTATACGTGCATATATTTGCCTGATTTTATTTTCCACTCATCTTTGCTCTGGCACTGCTGAAACACAAGTAAATTGAATAGGTTTGCTAGTTTGCGCACTACATTTTTAGCGAAAATTACCTCACGAACAAATTACGGGACTTCTTATTAATATTACTGTAAATACATTGTCGACACGATAAGGGGAGACGACAACATTTATTTGGAATTTTTGTCGTGACGTCATATATGAGATTCGACGAGTTCGTCACATTACCCTACTCGTCAAATTACCCTACACTCCCCTAATGATTATCCATACCCACTACCTCATCTGAACTCTATCTTCAAACCAGTGATTATCTGTGTATCTGATGTTATTCAGAGTCTTGATACTCTTAAGCTCTCTTTTTCACCGGGTCCTGACAAAATACCAAGTTGTATACTGAGGAATTGTTCGTCCTATCTAGCTTTTCCCTTAACATTAATATTTAATTCGTCGCTAAGTCAAGGAAGATTTCCATCCATATGGAAGGAATCGTTTATTGTTCCATTGTTTAAAAAAGGGAACAAGTCCGATATCTCAAATTATCGTGGTATTGCTAAACTCAGTGCAATTCCTAAACTTTTCGAAAAAATTATTACCTGTCAGTTGCAGAATCATTGCCGGTCTGTTATTTCTCCGTGTCAACAGGGCTTTACTAGACGTCGCTCTACTAGAGGCTTCCTGACATATACTGATTTTTCTAAAGCTTTTGATTCTGTGAACCATAAACTTCTTATTTTTAAATTGTCCCGTTTAGGGTTTCCTCCAAACCTACTTGACGGGATACTTTCCTACCTTTCTAATAGAACTCAAATGGTCTGTTTTAACAATAGAATTTCCAAAATAATTAATGTTACTTCTGGAGTGCCACAGGGTAGCCACCTGGGTCCTTTACTCTTTGGCTTAATGATTAATGATCTACCTTATGTTATAAAATCGTCTACCGTATTAATGTATGCAGATGATGTCAAGCTATGTTTGTCCATGTGTTTACCTAGCTCATTTAATGACCTTCAATTAGATCTTGACTGTTTGCATACGTGATTCATCTTTATGACCTTTTATCGTTGTAATCCATCTCTGTTTTCTTATTCTATTGGAAATAACGCCCTTGAACGAATTTTATTAGTTCAGGATCTTGGCGTTTTATTTGATCATAAACTTTGTTTTAAAGACCATATATCTACTATATCTAATAAAGCCAGAAGTCTTCTTGCATTTATGAAACGTTGGTCAAAGGAGTTCGATGATCCTTACACAACAAAGCTTATGTATGTTTCTCTTGTTCGTCCGTCTATGGAATATTGCTCTTGTATATGGTCTCCTCAAATTAGCTGTTACCAAAATATGTTAGAGTCTGTCCAAAAACAATTCCTTTTATTTGCTCTGAGGGGATTACACTGGGACACAGGTAGTCGATTGCCCTCTTATCTTGCGAGGTTGCGCCTGCTCGACTTACCAACCCTCAACCATCTTAGAAAGTGTCATGGAGTTATGTTCTCACACAAACTTATTAATGGTGATGTCGACTCCCCTTTCTCTCTTATTTCACTTAACTGGAATGTACCCTGTAGAACAGTTCGCCGATTTCGTCCGTTGTCCCTGCCAATATGTAGATCTAATTACGCCCTGCATGATCCTTTTCGTGTTCTGTGTGACGACTATAATTCACTGTGCCACGTCTTACTGTTTGATACCCCCAATGCTACTAATTATAATAAACTTATGAATTTTCTGTCTTCAAATAATTTATAAATTCTTTGTAAGCATGTATTTTAAACTGTCTATTGTTAGATCGTATTTTTTCCATGTCCGCGATTCCGCTTACTTGCCCAAAACGGTTTAAAGCTCCGCGCGTAACAAGCTTTGCTTGGTGTAGTAAGGGCCACTTGTTTGTACTGACCATAGTGCATCAACGTCCAAGAAAAAAAAAGTATTTGAAAAAATAAAAGTCTTGACAGCAGTAAATAAAAGTCTTTGCCTGTGTCTCAGAAGTTCTGAGTCAGAGAAATAGTAATTCTTTTGTCAAAAACTTAACATGCTTTGATATTTGAATATATAAGTTTGAGCATTGACTAACAAGGAATTAACTTATCCAAAACAAAAGATACAAAAAAAAATAATATTATGAAAGTAAGATGGGTCGGAAAGAAAACCGTTTTGTCTGGGAGTATTTCTTGCGAAAACTAGCGCAAAATCAAATGCTTTGCAGAATCTGCAACACTTCCCTTAAAGGAAATTTTATAACTAAGCCGATTGTTAATTGCTGGTTATGTGAGAACATTGCGCACGCTAAATGTGTTGACTTTGGGCATAGTGCGGCCCAAATTGCGGATCGTACTAGGTCTAATGCCAACCTGGACTGGACGTGCCCTACATGCCTACATATCAAAATTGATATTAGATCATTTATGAGGCAAATGGAGCTTGAGTTCCAGGCCTTACGTGCTGAATTTACGGATTTATTAAGTCGGTTTAATGTTTTCGACTCAAACTTTAAAGGTCGTATCCTTCTTATCAAAATATCTTATCTTATCAAATATCTTTAAATATAAATCGTAGCCCTACACTGCCTAATATTTCTTTACATGTTCTAGATCTCTCGAGCAACCTCTCTCTTCCCAGCCCCACTGTAAGCTATATGTCGTGCGATGAGGACGATCCCAATGGGAGCGAATCATCAACGACCGATGTCAGGGTGCAATCTCTGCCAGATTCTGCCAATCGGTCACCGGCTGTTGCCACTTCGGGGGCTCTGCCGCACCTCGTACTGCCCGTAGATAATACCCTTGTACCTCCTCCTGTTCCACTTTCTAGCATGATCCCTAGGAAGAACAGTAATAGCCCAGCTCTCTCTTCTCCGGTACCACTTACTCTCATGGTACCTAGGAAGTCTATTTTTATGTCAAAATTGAATGCAGCACTCACAGTCAACGACGTGATGCATCATATTGTCTCAAAACTCTCCCTTCCCAATCAAAAAGGTATTGAAATCACTAAATTTAATGTTAAACAAATAAGGGATTATTCTTCATTTAAAATACTTGTTCCGGATGAACTGTTCTCCAAACTTCTTGACCCTAATTTTTGGCCTGCTGATATAATTGTTCACGTATATATAAAAAAAAATAGTTCGCTTCCCATCACTTCCTTGTCGGCACCCAGCTCTGCTTCAAGTTAAAACAAGAAAGTAAGCTACCTTCGGCCAGCCGAAGCTTATATACCCTTGTAGATAAAAGAATACTCACTCGGTGCAGTTCCAGGGATTCCAGATTCAGCGTTTCGATTTATTTCAATTTTGTTTTTAAGTAGTCAAGAATCAAAACGCCTACTTCCTACAAAGTTACAATGAATTTTCTTATATTTGTTTGGGAGCCTTAAGATATAGTGGTCCGATCCGGCTGGCTCCGACATATGTACTACCTGCAATAGAAAGAAGACCTTCGGGAAAGTTTCATCGCGATAGCTTTAAAACTGAGAGACTAGTTCGCATAGAAACGGACAGACGGACAGACGGACAGACGGACATGGCTAGATAGACTCGGCTATTGGTGCTGATCAAGAATATATATACTTTATGTGGTCGGAAACGTCTCCTTCACTGCGTTGCAAACATCTGACTGAAATTATAATACCCTCTACAAGGGTATAAAAACTAAATTTCATAATCCACTAACAAAATGTACGGGGGCTTCTTAGTAAACTCTCAACTCATTATAAAAACAGCTCAATTTTTGAGGCCAATGTTATTGTAGTCACTGAGACCTGGCTTAACCCATCTGTACACGATAGTGAGCTTTTGTCAAATAACTTTTTTGTTTATCGGAATGATCGTCATACCCGGCGAGGTGCAGGCGTTCTTATTGGAGTCAAATCCGATTTAACTTCTGAGCTTGTTGACATTTCTGGTTCATCAGGTATTGAATTTATTTGTGTAAAATTATCTTTCCCAAAAAATAAAATTTTTTTATCTTGCTCCTATATACCCCCTAACTCCGAATTTAACGTGTATATATTGCACCTGTCCGCCATACAGTCTATCTCCTTGTTGCTTGCTGAAACTGACCAACTCATTGTGCTCGGTGACTTTAATCTTCCCAATATTTCTTGGTTGGAGAGTAATGACTTATTGGCAATGATTACTAGGATGCAACATGACTTTGTTGATAGTCTTGTTGAACTATCCTTGCAGCAAGTTAACTGGATTCCCAATCATATTGGTCGTCTTTTTGACTTAATCTTCGTCTTTGATGGTATCGATGTTGAAGCTAGTCGAATTCCGCCACTATCTCTACCTGAAGATTGTCATCACCCTACCCTTCAGCTCTGTATAAATGGATTTTTTAATGCTCCCAAGTCTGCAATAAACGTACATCCCAGTTTGTGTTTTAAAAAGACTGACTATGCTAAGCTAGTTGTCTATTTGATGTACATGTCACTCTTTCCTCCTTGAAGAATTCGTATAGCTCTCCATGGTTTACTCGTCAACTATCCTATCTAAAAAATAAAAAAAAACAGACTTTTTAAACGGATCAAAATTTCTGGCTTGCTGACGGACTGGGCCAAATATAGTTCTGCTAAGGCGGAATTTGTCCAGCACAATTCTGACTGTTATCAAAATTACCTGTCTCGTTGTAAGCGTGATTTCAAAAGTAATCCTAAACTTTTTTATTCTTTCGTCAATTCTAAGCGGAAATCTAATTGCTTCCCTCATTCTCTTTTTCTTAATAATAATATAGTATCTGATGACAATGACTTATACGGAATGCAAGGGTGTTATTGATAGGGGAGTGTAGGGTAAGGTGACGAACGATTCTTTTTTTGAATGTAACTTTTCTAAAAATCAATATTTTTCAAAAGTGTAAACGCAGAAAGTTGCTTACATCTTCTGAGCATATCCCTGTAAAATTCGGATTCGAAATTCCAATGCAGCAAAATCCCACAGCGTTTCGCGTGAACCCTTCTTTTTTGCACTTTCAAAAGTTGTAGGGTAATGTGACGAACGATTTGTTCTTTAATGTAACTTCTCCAAAAATCAATATTTTTTAAAAGTGTAAAAGCAGAAAGTTACTTACATTTACTGAGCATATTTCTGAAAAATTTGTATTCGAAATTTCAACGTTGCCAAATCCTACATCGTTTGGTGTAAATCATCCTTTTCACAAACAAAAAAAAATTTTTTTTATATATAATTTACGGAAAAGTTATTTTCGATACGGAAAAGAAAGAAGCAATAAGATTATACCGAAACTTACAAAAAAAAAAATGGTCAAAATGCAATTTTTTAAATTAAAAAATTTTTTTTTGTTTAATTAAATTAAACTGACCTCACTATTAAAAACAACAATAAAACTGCAGCAGTAAATGTTATCTGGTATTATTGTATTTTTTTTACAAATAATCAACGATAACAATTAAAATTCTTGAATAAAAAAAGTTCGTTACAATACCCTACAAAAAATCGTCACGATAACCTACAAGGTAGACTTGGAGCAAAAACGGTGTCACTCTCAAACGGCGCAAAAGAAAAAACGAGAGGTACCAAAAACTGTTGATAAAGATCTCATGTATACGTGCATATATTTGCCTGATTTTATTTTCCACTCATCTTTGCTCTGGCACTGCTGAAACACAAGTAAATTGAATAGGTTTGCTAGTTTGCGCACTACATTTTTAGCGAGAATTACCTCACGAACAAATTACGGGACTTCTTATTAATATTACTGTAAATACATTGTCGACACGATAAGGGGAGACGACTACATTTATTTGGAATTTTTGTCGTGACGTCATATATGAGATTCGACGAGTTTTGAGTTTTGAGTTGATTATCCATACCCACTACCTCATCTGAACTCTATCTTCAAACCAGTGATTATCTGTGTATCTGATGTTATTCAGAGTCTTAATACTCTTAAGCTTTCTTTTTCACCGGGTCCTGACAAAATACCAAGTTGTATACTGAGGAATTGTTCGTCCTATCTAGCTTTTCCCTTAACATTAATATTTAATTTGTCGCTAAGTCAAGGAAAATTTCCATCCATATGGAAGGAATCGTTTATTGTTCCATTGTTTAAAAAAGGGAACAAGTCCGATATCTCAAATTATCGTGGTATTGCTAAACTCAGTGCAATTCCTAAACTTTTCGAAAAAATTATTACCTGTCAGTTGCAGCATCATTGCCGGTCTATTATTTCTCCGTGTCAACATGGCTTTACTAGACGTTGCTCTACTACTACAAACCTACTAGAATTTACATCTTTAATTACTAAAGGCTTCCTGACATATACTGATTTTTCTAAAGCTTTTGATTCTGTGAACCATAAACTTCTTATTTTTAAATTGTCCCGTTTAGGGTTTCCTCCAAACCTACTTGACGGGATACTTTCCAAAAATTTCCAAAATAATTAATGTTACTTCTGGAGTGCCACAGGGTAGCCACCTGGGTCCTTTCTAAAGCTTTTGATTCTGTGAACCATAAACTTCTTATTTTTAAATTGTCCCGTTTAGGGTTTCCTCCAAACCTACTTGACGGGATACTTTCCTACCTTTCTAATAGAACTCAAATGGTCTGTTTTAACAAAAGAATTTCCAAAATAATTAATGTTACTTCTGGAGTGCCACAGGGTAGCCACCTGGGTCCTTTACTCTTTGGCTTAATGATTAATGATCTACCTAATGTTATAAAATCGTCTAACGTATTAATGTATGCAGATGATGTCAAGCTATGTTTGTCCATGTGTTTACCTAGCTCATTTAATGACCTTCAATTAGATCTTGACTGTTTGCATACGTGATTCATCTTTATGACCTTTTATCGTTGTAATCCATCTCTGTTTTCTTATTCTATTGGAAATAACGCCCTTGAACGAATTTTATTAGTTCAGGATCTTGGCGTTTTATTTGATCATAAACTTTGTTTTAAAGACCATATATCTACTATATCTAATAAAGCCAGAAGTCTTCTTGCATTTATGAAACGTTGGTCAAAGGAGTTCGATGATCCTTACACAACAAAGCTTATGTATGTTTCACTTGTTCGTCCGTCTATGGAATATTGCTCTTGTATATGGTCTCCTTAACTTAGCTGTTACCAAAATATGTTAGAGTCTGTCCAAAAACAATTCCTTTTATTTGCTCTGAGGGGATTACACTGGGACACAGGTAGTCGATTGCCCTCTTATCTTGCGAGGTTGCGCCTGCTCGACTTACCAACCCTCTACCATCTTAGAAAGTGTCATGGAGTGATGTTCTCACACAAACTTATTAATGGTGATGTTGACTCCCCTTTCTCTCTTAGTTCACTTAACTGGAATGTACCCTGTAGAACAGTTCGCCGATTTTGTCCGTTGTCCCTGCCAATATGTAGATCTAATTACGCCCTGCATGATCCTTTTCGTGTTCTGTGTGACGACTATAATTCACTGTGCCACGTCTTACTGTTTGATGCCCCCAATTCTACTAATTATAATAAACTTATGAATTTGCTGTCTTCAAATAATTTATAAATTCTTTGTAAGCATGTATTTTAAACTGTCTATTGTTAGATCGTATTTTTTCCATGTCCGCGATTCCGCTTACTTGCCCAAAACGGTTTAGGGCTCCGCGCGTAACAAGCTTTGCTTGGTGTAGTAAGGGCCACTTGTTTGTACTGACCATAGTGCATCAACGTCCAAGAAAAAAAAAGTATTTGAAAAAATAAAAGTCTTGACAGCAGTAAATAAAAGCCTTTGCCTGTGTCTCAGAAGTTCTGAGTCAGAGAAATAGTAATTCTTTTGTCAAAAACTTAACATGCTTTGATATTTGAATATATAAGTTTGAGCATTGACTAAGGAAGGAATTAACTTATCCAAAACAAAAGATACAAAAAAAAATAATATTATGAAAGTAAGATGGGTCGGAAAGAAAACCGTTTTGTCTGGGAGTATTTCTTGCGAAAACTAGCGCAAAATCAAATGCTTTGCAGAATCTGCAACACTTCCCTTAAAGGAAATTTTATAACTAACTAGCAATACCCGAAGCGACGTTGTCCGCTACTATTAGCAAAGCATTTATTGCTGATTTTTTTGTATATTCAAATTCAAATTAATATCAGAGTAAAATCCCGCGTAACCTTAGCTAAACAGTAAACCCACCTACAACGCACTAATATTCGAATCCTTCTAACCATAACATACCTTACCTTAACACCGCATTAACCCTAATATTACCTCACCTTAACCCCACCTATTTTATTCTAACTCTTGGCACACTTTTTTAGCACCTTAACGCTGTTTTCACTATTTCCTAGTCTTAACCCACCTTAGCACCAGTTTTTCCTCTTCTTAGCTAACCTAACTTTAGTCTCACCTGAAAACAAATTTTCCTTACTATACTTACTTACTTTAACTTCACTTTTTCTTAGTAAAACTTGTTTGTCACCTTGACCTTATCCTCACTAAAGTCCAAACGAACTTTATCTTTCTCACCTCCACCCTTCCCTTACAGTTCTTTTACCCTAATCTATCTAATACTTCCTTAATCGCAACTTAATTTTATAGATTTGGTTAGCTAAGCGAATGCAGAGAAAAACTTTTACTCTTTTTTACCGTTTATTTTGAACAGATTTAACCCCCAAAAACCTTAAAAACATAAAAAAGAATATATCACTATGGACGGCAGTCCATGTAGTGACGAAGCGCACCAGGAGAGTGTGCGAAGGCGACTACTATATATACACGAAGAAATGAAAATCTGCTGTGATAGTCCGATTGTAATGAGTAATACACCAATCGAAAGGTATTGCAAAAACTTAAAGGATTGGCTTGGGAGAGAGAGCGGTGAAAATGAAAAAGTGCAAATTTTGAAATTTGGAGCTGTTGGGGCCGGTGGGGATAAATGCCCCCTCGCAATGTTTTAGTTGTGTTCTTATTGAAAATACCCGTCGAATGAGGGGTCATACGATAGAATCCGACGCTCCGTTCAAAAGTTATAGCCAAAATAAGATTTTCTTCTTCTTCCCAAAATGAAAATTTAATTCTGTTTGTCCACTTGTCCACTTGTCCAAAATATGTTTTTTAAGTTCTGAAAATTTGATATGACGTTCATCACATCGATATAAAAAACTTTTGTTCTACCACTTTTGGAAAAACTATCTAGTTTAGCGGGAAAACAGCTATAAATACCTTAAATTCGGAAAGCCGTAACTTCTATACTACTAAAGCTACAGACTTGTGCTGCATCTCGTTTGAAAGGTATTTTTAAATGCTATAAACGCCCTCTCTCTGCAATTTGTGTAAATGTAATAGTTAAAAAGATATGAACAAAAGAATTTTTTTTTAAACTTTCTTTTTATTTTTTTTTTAATTTTCTCAAAAACGGCTCTAACGATTTTCCTTACAACTTTAAACTGTATAGCCCTTGAGATTCCTTAAATTTTGGTATATATCATGTTACTGTAAAAAATCACATTTAAAAGTTATTAAGAAACGACAATAGCCACTTTTGCCAGCTCAGAACAACTAACGCTTCCTGAGTGTTGAATTTTGTGCGTGGGTATCCAAACTGTATATTAGGGTCATGAAATCAGTTAATTTGCATTTAACAGTTCCTTATAGGAATCTTTTGTTCTACGACTTTTGGAAAAACCCTCTACTTTAGCGGGAAAAAAGCTAAAAATAGCTAAATTTCGTTAGTTTTTAAGTTGTACACTACTAAAGGTACATACATGTGCTATACCTCGTTTAAAAGGTATTTTGAAATACTTAAACGCCTTTTTAACTTAATTTGTTTAAATACAATGGCTTACAAATTATGATTGTCCAATTTAAATTTAAATGTATATATTAGCTCCTATGAGAGCAAATGTAAACAAACAAAAACTTCTGATATCAAATAAAAACACCTCTTAACGAGTTAAAAAACTAGTGACGATCGCACCTTCAACATACAAAAGTTCTGATATCAACATTTGTGACGAAAAATTATTACACTCGTCATTAAATAGACTTTCTAATATTTTCTCATTCGGCACGCTGCAATAGAAAATGCCTGTGAAGGGAAAAAGGCTGGAATAGCTTGCTAGGGCGGGCCGAATGAGAAAATATTAGAAAGTCTATTTAATGACAAGTGTAATAATTTTTCGTCACAAATGTTGATATCAGAACTTTTGTATGTTGAAGGTGCGATCGTCACTAGTTTTTTACCTCGTTAAGAGGTGTTTTTACTTGATAAGAAATAACACACAAATACCTATGAAAGGCTACGGCCAAAATGCTTTAAGCGAAAAACGGATCCGCTCGCAGGATCGGTAGGTAAACAAAAAAAGAAGTGCCCCAATGTCGGCTGGGGATCAACAGCTGGAGTTAAATATTTCGGGAAATGAGGAAAATTAAAAAAAGCACCTAAAGCTCCAACTCTTTTGGGTAAAAACAGTAGGTGTAATTTTGGAGACGAAATTTGCCAACAATTTTTGTCGTGCGCCCCTCGTCTTTAAAATAATTTAAATTTTTGCAAAATATTTGATTTAGAATCGCTGCATTGGTGATCCGTTATTTTATCCTAATTTAATCATTACATACTAATGTATGTACATACATGCCAATTTATCGATGTGTGTGTGTGTCATTGCGTTTCTCACATGCAAATGTGACGACTGAAAGTTTTTCCCTGCTCTCCCATTGAAAGCCAATCCAAAATGTTTTTAAAATCAAAACAAAAATTCCTTATGAATTTAATGGGTTGGCTACACACTTTGACTTAGAATTGCATCCATTAGATAATCCGTTCTGGTATCCAAATAGTAAAAATTTTATCAGGTGTTTCTAAGCCAGAAAAAAAACATTGGCGGCGTCTCTTTCCCTTCAAATGACTCTCTCTCTGCTCACTACTCTTTCGCTCTACTTTTGCTGACGTTCGTGAGTGCTGCGAAAAACAAAAACAACGTGCTGCCAAAGAGGCCCCCCGCAACCCCCGCAAACAAAAAGGATCATATAAAATCAACCGTGGGTCCAAAAAACAAAAAAAAATACCTTACTAATTGTATGGCATAGCTCCGCACTTTAAAACAAAAACGGATGCGATCGCATAGTCGGTGCGGAAAAATTAATTTATTGCCCCAACCGGAAGTCGGTGGGGGCTCATCTTCTGGGCTTTCAAAGATTTCCACAAACAAAGCTTTAAAAAAATATATCAACTTGTTTGGTTAAAAACTGTGGGAATGGTTGATGTTTTAATCAACCAACTTTGCATTTTTCGAGAGTCCTGGGAGTCCTTAGGAGCCGAATTTTAAAAAATCCTTTCTTAGTGCACACCTCCTCTAACACACGATTCAGACCCAATTTTTTCCAGAATTTTAGGTCTTATGGTTTGGACTGGGGGAACATGACGCAAATCGACATCTACTCTTTTATAGTAATACTCGATTTAGAACGTCATCTGAAGACCCAGCATAATGAAATTTGGAAGAAAAATATTTCGAACGTCACTTTCAGAACCAAAAAAGCAGAAACTTGTGTTGCATCTCGACGAAAAAAAAACTAAACAAGAGAGAACGACTATATGCGCTTGGATCATCCTCGGAATACTGAAATATTGCCAGATCATTTGGCATATATGATATATCAAATACCAATCTATACGAAATAAAGTTAATGTATATATCAACAATAAAAAGTTTTAATATTTCCCGCTATTTATCAGAAAAATGTTCATGCCTGGTTAATACTGCTTAAAAATACCACAAATTTCACTTTCCAGCCCTGTAACGCGATAAATTTCCACCCTCCCCTCCTCATCCCTCGCCCACACGTTTTTTATGGGATTTGGGCGCGTTAAACTATAAATGGATTCAAACGCGACTCGTCCATAATGAGCAGAGGGCATTAGATTCAAATTCATGATAGTACTGGTATTCTTTTGCTAAAAGAATATTTCATGTAGGGGAGAGTGAGGCAATTTCGTCAGCATTTTTTCAAAGCTATTTTTTGTCCATCTTGAGAAACGTTATCATATTTCTATTTTTATTGTTGAATGCGGTTAGCACCAAGCTTTAAAATGTGACGTTCCCTTTTTTTTAAATTCCCTTGGTGATTTTTAAAAAATTAAAAAGTAAACCCAATATACTGGGGCAATCTCGCCACATAGGGAGGTAAAATCGCCACAGCACTGGGGCAATTTCGTCACCTGAAAAATATAGGGAATTTGACGCCTGTAAACTGATCAAGCGTACCATTTTTGTTGACGTTCTATATTTGTTGCTGCTGCCGGTAGTCTGTTCGTTAGCCAGCTCGTCAAATAAAAAATATGTATAATTTACCCTAAGCATAGGGTGACGAAATTTCCCCACACAGTACTTTTTTAGAAATAATTATTTTTCTTCCGAAATTAGGCGCGAAGTTAAAAATCACTAACGTAGAATTGCACATTATAGCACTGTGTATTATATAAAAAAATCTGTATTTTATCCCTTTTTATACCCTTGCAGAGGGTATTATGATTTCAGTCAGAAGTTTGCAACGCAGTGAAGGAGACGTTTCCGACCCCATAAAGTATACATATTCTTGATCAGCATCACTAGACGAGTCGATCTAGCCATGTCCGTCTGTCCGTCTGACCGTCTGTCCGTCTGTCCGTCTGTCCGTCTGTCTGTTTCTACGCAAACTAGTCTCTCAGTTTTTGAGCTATCGGGATGAAACTTTCCCAAAAGTCTCTATTCTATTGCAGGTAGTATATATGTCGGAACCGACCGGATCGGGCAACTATATCTTATAGCTCCCATAGGAAGGATCGGAAAAGAAAACGTTTAAAAAATTCTAGCTTCGGTGTTTTTTGAAATATTACCTTCTACTTTTGGGGATGTTATTTTTTAAATATTTGTGAATTTCGAATTAAATATTTAAAAAATCGGACTAATATATCATATAGCTGCCATAGGAACGATCGGAAAATTAATGGAAAAGTAATAGGAAATAAATTCTAGCTTCCTTGGTTTTTATTGTATTATCTTCTACTCTAGGACATGACTCTTTTTAAATATTTCCGAATTTCAATTTTAATTTGATTAAAATCGGACGACTATATCATATAGCTGCCATAGGAACGATCGGAAAATTAATGAGATTAATGAAATTAATTGAACATTTTTGCGATTTGTTAATTAATAGGAATGATCTGCAAGGGTATTTAAGCTTCGGCTGGCCGAAGCTAGCTTCCTTTCTTGTTAATTGTGGCATACAGAAAAAATTTCGCCGATAACTAAATGTAGCTTTTGAACTATTAAAACACATTTAATATTATAGCTTAATTACCTTCTGTGCAAAAAAAATGCATTGGTTGTGCCATGCCGTCTTAAAGGACTAAAACAAAAAAATTATATATTTTTAAGACTTATGGATTCCGAGATATTGCAGGTGAGGAAATTGCCCAGTGACGAAATTACCCCACTCTCCCCTACATTTCCACAACAGATTTTAAACTAGGGACCGAAAATAACTGTTATTGTAAATTACGAAAAAATCATGCACTTAGAAGAGTCCTACATTTTTTTAAATAACCATTATTTATTTTTGTTATCCGTTGTAGTTTACAAATCCGTAATGATTTTTATTTATTTGATTTTTATAATAAAACTCAAAAAATAGCTCTTATTTGTTGATTTTTATTCCCTTTGAACGGTGAATTATGGAGCGTTTTCTATAATCAAATAAAAACACCTCTTAACGAGGTAAAAAACTAGTGACGACCGCACCTTCAACATACAAAAGTTCTGATATCAACATTTGTGACGAAAAATTATTACACTCGTCATTAAATAGACTTTCTAATCTTTTCTCATTCGGCCCGCCCTAGCAAACTATTCCAGCCTTTTTCCCTTCACAGGCATTTTCTATTGCAGCGTGACGAATGAGAAAAGATTAGAAAGTCTATTTAATGACGAGTGTAATAATTTTTCGTCACAAATGTTGATATCAGAACTTTTGTATGTTGAAGGTGCGGTCGTCACTAGTTTTTTACCTCGTTAAGAGGTGTTTTTATTTGATATCAGAAGTTTTTGTTTGTTTACATTTGCTCTCATAGGAGCTAATATATACATTTAAATTTAAATTGGTCAATCATAATTTTTAAACTATTGTATTTTAACAAATTAAGTTAAAAAGGCGTTGAAGTATTTCAAAATACCTTTTAAACGAGGTATAGCACATGTCTGTACCTTTAGTAGTGTAGAACTTACAAACTAACGAAATTTTGCTATTTTTAGCTTTTTCCCGCTAAAGTAGCGGCTTTTTCCAAAAGTCGTAGAACAAAAGATTCCTATATGGAACTCTTAAGTGCAAATTTACTGATTCCATGACCCTAAAATACAGTTCGGATACCCTCCCACAAAATTCAATACTCAGGGAGCGTTAGTTGTTCTGAGCTGGCAAAAGTGGCTATTTTCGTATAAAAATTACATTTAAACGTGACTTTTTACAGTAATGTGCTATATACCAAAATTTAAGGAATCTCAAGGGCTATACAGTTTAAAGTTGTAAGGATAATCGTTAGAGCCGTTTTTGTAAAAATTAAAAAAAAGCTAAAAAAAAGTTTAAACAAATTATTTTTTGTTCATATCTTTTTAACTAATACATTTACACAAATTGCATATAAAAGGCGTTTATAGCATTTAAAAATACCTTTCAAACGAGATGCAGCACAAGTCTGTAGCTTTAGTAGTATAGAAGTTACGGCTTTCCGAATTTTAGCTATTTATAGCTGTTTTCCCGCTAAACTAGCGGGTTTTTCCAAAAGTGGTAGAACAAAAGTTTTTTATATCGATGTTATGAACGTCATATCAAATTTTTAGAACTTAAAAAACATATTTTGGACAAGTGGACAAGTGGACAAGCGGACAAGTGGACAAGTGGACAAACTGACAAACAGAATTAAATTTTCATTTTGGGAAGAAGAAGAAAATCTTATTTTGGCTATAACTTTTGAACGGAGAGTCGGATTTTGACAAATGACCCCTCATTCGACGGGTATTTTCAAAAGGAATACAACTAAAACATTGCGAGGGGGCATTTATCCCCACCGGCCCCAACAGCTCCAAATTTCGAAATTTTCACTTTTTCACTTTCACCGCTCTCTCTCCCAAGCCAATTGATTTTCTTAAAGTCTTGGTATGCAATCCTGTTAGTTTTCGCAATACCTTTCGATAGGTGTATTATTCATTATGATCGGACCATCACAGTAGATTTTCATTTCTTCGTGTATATATAGTAGTCGCCTTCGCACACTCTTCTGGTGCGCTTCGTCACTACATGGACTGCCGTCCATAGTGATTATAACTCATTCAAATCAGAGTATGGGGGTGCAGGAAATTTTAAATATAAACTGATCGAACAACCGAAAACTCAAGACCAAAACGACTGTTCTCTTTCAAAGATGATATGCTACTGGTTTTATTACTGAACGCTTGTTAAGCTGTTCAGAGCGGAGAGTTTTTAGAGGGCTTACAGGTGTACATGTGTAGACATTAGGATTATGCAGTATTCTATTAATAAAGTGATCCAACATCCCGGCCCCGTTGAAAGGGTCCACTTTCAAGATACATGAAGTACAGCGAGCTTGTTCGCATCTGAACTACACGGACTCTGTTGTCGCGCCCATATACTAGGGATTCGATCCTACCCATTCTCCAATTCTGATGGGGTACATTATCTTCGTGAATAAGCACCATGGTACCGACAGACACGTTTGGCGATGGGGAAGTCCATTTGGTTCTTGATCGAAGTGAGGTGAAATAGTCTGTAGACCAGCGACGCCAAAAGGACTGCTTTAATGCCGTGACTGCTTCAAATCGTTGCAGTGTGCTGGCCTTATGGTCGTTGGCGATGCGATCTGGCATGGAACGCAGTGAACTTCCCGTGAAAAAGTGACCTGCTGTTAGGGCTGAGAGATCGTTCGGATCTGATGACATCGGAGTGAGGGGGAGTGAGTTGAGGATGGGTTCTATCTCAACCACTACTGTTAAGAGCTCCTCGTACGTAAACTTGGTGCTTACAAAGGTTCTGTTGAGTAGGCCCTTTGCGCTCTTCACTGGGTGGGACGAAGTGACCACCTCAATATGCACGTCCTTGACGACGAGATATATGAACACGGCGAGATAGCTTTTAGATGGAGCCTTTCCGCGTATTCGAAGATAAGTGTGTATAGGTCCGCAGAAATCGACACCGCATTTGCTGAAGGGCTTACTGATTGCCAATCTTGCTTAAGGTAATTGACCCATTACTTGCTGCAGTAGTACGGGTTGATATCGAATGCAGTGGGTACAGGCTCGAACAATACGGCGCGCTAAATTCCATGCGTTGATGATCCAGAACTTCAAACGTAGGAGCGCCATCAGCGCCTTTGGTCCGGCATGGAAGTTTCGAGTGTGAAGATGGCGGACATATTTGATTACCATTGATGATTTACTGGGAAGTAGTAGTGGGTGCATCTCACTCTCAGGAAGATCAAAATAGTCGCGTCGTCCTCCAACCTTTATGAGTTCGAAACCCGTAACGCTATCTATAAAAGGAGAAAGAATCTTTAGTGGACCTTTAAGTACTTGGTTTTTCCTGAGGTATCGAAGTTCTTCCGGAAACGAGTGGTTTTGAAGATTCCAAGTTATGCAGTTTGATGCGTGTTCTAATTCTTCCATACTGAAAGTTGCACCTTTGAACTTCGACGATTTCCGAACGATGTGTATGAATCGAAACATCCATGCGACAATGCGTAGACAAACAGTGTATGAGCTGTGCCTTTCGAGTGACGCCAGCAGATAGTTTGTTGTAGTTGTGGTTGAATACATGTGTTTCCGTTTCTCGCAGTTAACGATGTCCATATCGATGGCAGCATTTTATGCCGCAGCCCACTTTAAAATGTCTTCATGCACAAAAACGAAGGACCGATGAACCACATTGATGCGTCCAGATCGGTGACAGTGCAACCGCGAGAGACAATATCGGCTGGGTTGCTTTGGGTGGGCACGAATCTCCATTTGGCGGCAGATGTTGAACTCTGAATTTCAGACACGCGATTTCCAACAAAGGTTGAGAGCGTAACGGAGTGCTGCTGGAGTGAGTCTGACCAGAGGTAGGACGGTATGAGTCTTTCTCCAAACAATCCTTTGACTTTGTTGAATAGTTTAGCGAGTAAGTGTGCGGTACACAGTTCCAGTTTCGGAACCGATTGTTTATTGACAGGGGCTACTCTAGACTTTGATGTCCACAACCGAACGGTGATGTTACTTGGTCCCTCAGTTCGCACGTACACCCAACATCCGTACGCCCTGATAGACGCATCACAAAATCCATGCAGTTGAATGTTGCTATTGGCATTTTGCAGGCAATACCGCGGTACTTGAAGAGTTGGCAACATGTTCAAGGATTTCAAGTAGTCGGTACATGCATCGTATAGGGATTGAGGAACCGATTCGCACCAATTAAGATTGAGCATCCATACTTCCTGAAGAATCATTTTCGCCACGATAATTATCGGTGACAAAAGACCAAGGGGGTCAAGGAGTGATGATGCGATGGATAAGATGGATCTCTTTGTAGCTGGCAAGATTGGTTGTTTTGAAGCAAAGGGGAAGAGAAACGCATCATCCAATTGATTCCAGATGACACCGAGTGCGCTTGTAACGTTGTCCTCACAGATGTGGAGTCTCTTCGTGGGCTGGTAATCAGTGAACTCAGGGTGGTTTGAGTGCCACTTGGTCAACGGAAAGTTCCCCTTTTGAAGAACTTCGATGACTTCTTGTTTGATAAGTTGCAAGGTGTCTATGTCGTTTGCTTCGCAAAGCAGATCGTCCACGTAAAACGATGATTTGATAACCGATGCGCCGGTCGGGAATTCCTCCTTGTACTTATCAGCCAAATAGTGTAAACTGCGCACTGCTAGGTACGGTGCAGCGGCGGTTCCGTAAATGACGGTATTCAGCTGGAACGTCTGCAGTTGTACATCTAGGGCAGCGGTCGGCAGCGCCCTATTAAGTGAGCATAGGGTTTTGTTCTGCCGCCGCGCTGCTCGCACATGTATAACGTAGAACAGCGGTCTGCACACACACATCGATGAGCTGCCCAGTGCAAATTACTCACACAAATATAAAAGAAAATGTCAACGTATGTGTGTGCCGACCGCTGATCTAGGGAGTCTCGCCAAAATATGTATTGATATTTTCGAAAGCTTTGATCGACGAGGACTTGCCTGTACATTTTTGTCACGTCAGCTGTCATGGCATATTGAAACAGTCTGAATTTGAGAAGCTGCAGATAAAGATCCGTTTGCACAGTGGGACCCACAAACAGTAGGTCATTAAGAGACAGTTGCGACGTTGTTGTGCACGGGGCGTCGAAAACCACTCGCAATTTTGTTGTGGCGGGGTATATAGTAATGCGACTCATAAAGGGCTGGACTGGTCACCAATACCATGTGACCTAGCGCCTGATATTCCTGCATGAATGAGACATATTGGGATCTCAACTCCGGGAATTTCAGCATGCGGAGTTCCATTGCGTAAAAACGTCGACGAGCCACTTCAATGGAGTTTCCAAGACGAGAGGGATCATCCTTAAAGGGAAGGTTGACTACAATGCGACCGTGGGAGTCCTGAACTGTAGTGCTTGTATAGAGGGCCTCACAGATTTGGTGATGTGGATGTAGACTCTCAGGTAAGGCAGCGACAGATTCTAGCCCCCAAAGCTTCTGCAAGTGATTTTCAATGGAGACTGCGCTTGACATAAAACAGTCCGAAACTTACTTCTGCTGTTGTTGACATCGACCAGCGATGACCCAGCCGAACAATGTTTTTTGGAGTATTGGCAAGTGAGGTGCGAGCTTTATTTGCCCAACGGCAAGCGAATGGAAGAAGACCTCAGCGCCAAGTAAAAGATCGATGCGCCGAGATTCATGGAATCTATTATCTGCCAAAGGTGTGTTGGTGGGCAACTTCCAAGAAGAGATGTCAATCTCAGAGTCTGGCTAATGACACAGAATTCAAGTGAGAAGTGACAGTCTGTGATACGCGATTGGATGGTTGTTGTGACCAAGTGCTTTGTATGCGTTAACGAGTTTCCAACGCTGCGGATTGCCATGTTGAATTTTTCATGTCGAAGACGAAGTTTTTGGGCAAATGTCCTTGTCATGATGCAACATTGTATGATTAGCTGGATTGCAGCTGCGGCAACGACCTCTTGATGAGCATTGAGCGATTCGATGACCACTGCCGAGGCAATTGAGGCATAAGTAAAGTTTTTTAACTGCTTCAAACCGAAAAGGCGTTGTCATCGATTTAAATGTTGGGCATCCAAACAAATTGTGGCCACCTGACGAACATAGCGCACATGCAGATTGAGTGTTTGCGAACGATGATTTATGTCCATACGACATATTTCGAGATGACTTGCTTGGATGGACTGGACCTTGTGATGTGGGGTTGTTTGATTGAAGGTATTGACAATGGCGTTCCAGCAGCTTCGAACACTGCTTCCAATTTGGTAGATTTTTGAAATTCAACGACTCGTTCCATTTATTGCGGGTGTGCTGATCGCATTTGTCAATCATGATGTAGATCAACATGGCCTGGGCAATATTTGAGCCAGTACCAAGGGATTCCAGTGCTCCATACATGGCCGACGTCTTGTCCACCAAGCCTTGTAGCTGTATTGCGTTTGATTTTTCGACTGGCTGGAGTTTGAATAGCGCAGCTATGGTTTCTTGAAAGATAAGTGTTGAATTATCAAATCTTTCATTAAGCCGCTGCAAAGCCTTGGGATAGTTTTCATCGGTAATAGGAAACGCCTTGATTGCGTCTAATGCTGGTCTCTTTAAGCTGTGCAGCAAATGGTTGAACTTTTCTAGATTAGACATGGTTGCCTCACGAGCGACAATTTGTGTAAACGAGTTGATGAAATTTATGTATTCTGCAAATTTTTCGTCGAACGTTGGCAAGGTAAGACGGGGCAACTTCGACGACGACAGAGCAATCGAAGTGGATTGGGCCAGCGAAAACGGTGAATGTGGTGGTCGAGTGCTGTTGAGTTCCTTGCCAGCGCTTGTTGTTACGAGGGTTTTAATGCGAATTATATTCCTTTTAATGTTGGTCCCTCGACGTTTGCATTGCTCAATAGTTGACATCGAGCTGAAGTCTGGAAGTTTTCGCCGGCAACGAAAGCGAGAGCGAGCAGCAAAGGAATGGGCTAACTGTAATTCAGTAGCGCCGATGAGTTGGATGCTCTTGTGGAGAGCTTTGCGATTCGACGAGGGCTGGCTGAACTTACAGCCTCGGCGTGACGACGAAACGAAGAAATGAGAAAATGAGCGCCTACAATGAGCGGTCATGAATTTTCTCGACGATAAATTAGGAATTGTTCAAATGTTTATAACTTTTAATTTTGCAAACTCTGCCCCACGTTGGGCGCAAAAATGAATGGTGAATTACAGAGCGTTTTTTATAATTAGAACTCATTTAAGTCAGAGTAGACTTTACGACTTATACGACTTTACGATTATACAGTATTCTATTAATAAAGTGATTCAACACCCTTGACATTTAAAAAAAATTAAATAATTAAAAAAAACATGCTAACATGCGTGTTAACCTCTAGTCTGCACATGGGCAAGCACACATCAACGGACCCCCACACTCGCATAACTGGCGAGTTTTGGACCTGCACAAGGGCAGGTTGTTTCCACTATCGGGTTGCACAGGGGCAAGACGATACATTTGGCGACCGTGACAGGACACATGCAGTCTTGGATTGTACTGGAATTGGATGATCACGAGGGATCCGTCGACAACAAAACCTCTGCAGATTGGACATCAATTGGAAGCACATAACCTCAGATCGGGTAGCTACACAGTTAAAGAAACAGCCCAAACCGTAAGCTAAACCAACCACAAAAAGTCATTATAAACCAGAATTTTTTGGAAAATAAAAGGCAAAAGGCCCTTTCATTGTGTTGAAAATAGTTCAAGAAGGTTAATGCTAACATTTCACTCAACGGCTTTAAAACTGTATCCACAATCGCTGTAATGAACATGAAGAAGATTATATTGTAAGCAAGGCGACTCTGATGAAATAGGCCGCAGCGGTCTGATGAGTTAAGCGTCACAAATTCCACTTTCTTAGGGCCGTTTTCTCGGCCGTACTTTAGTTTGACTGCCGGGACAACGGAGCGATAAACAAAAAATGGTTTAGTCGTCCTTATGTTAGCGCAGGTAACGGTAAATTTTGTCTCGGTGCGGTTGGATTGTGCGCAAGTGTTGCCACACATTCGAGCGTTGTCAGTCTGGTTCCACTCTTCATTCGAAAACAGCTGATTCTATTTACAGCCAAATATGAAGTAAAATTGTTCAAGTCATCAAATTTATTTTACAATGAATTCCCGAGCGATTTATCTTCAAACTCTGTGGGATATCGTCGAATTGTCTGAAGTGCGAACCTATCGGCGCAGATATCAAGGCCAGAAAAATTACTTCGAACATTACAGTGATGAAGAATTTGTTAAAAGGTTTCGCTTGCGTAAAACCACGGCACTATTTGTATTGCAAAAAATTGTTTTGCGACTTAAATCTAAGATAAAGAAGAGAGAGAATTCATTTAATTTAATTAATTCCATATAATCAAAAAGCATTATTACAGGGAAACGACAATACAGCCATGGGTTAAGCTTCTAATAGCTCTTAGATTCTACGCAAGCGGCAGTTTTCTTATAACTGTAGGCGATTTTTGTGGTGCTAGCGTGGCAACAGCCAGTCGAGTTGTAAGGGAAGTTTCTTTTGCTAAAGCGTCTTTATCAAAACAATTTATTAAGTTTCCGCGTATTGAAGATCTTTAAGAAAATGTTGTTGATTTTTATAAAATAGCCAAGTTTCCTAAAGTTGTAGGAGCCATAGATTGCACGCACGTAAGAATTCAATCTCCCGGGGGCGATTCCGGAGAGATATATCGGAATAGAAAAGGTTACTTTTCTATAAATGTGTAAGCTGTTTGAATGCAAAATTAGAATTTCAGGATTTGGTGGCAAGGTGGCCAGGATCATCACATGACAGCAATATTTTTAGGAAAAGTCGTCTAAAATTTTTATTAGAAAGCGGTCATTTCAGAAACAATGTAATCTTAGGAGACAGTGGGTACAAGCAGTGGAAGTACATGATGACTCCATTATTAAATCCTCGCTCAGCAGCTGAATACCTCTATAATGAAAAGGAGATTCCCAATATTGTCGATGGGAATGATAGTGCAAACGTCAACTAAATTAACAGGAATAATTGCCTGTGGCGTGCTACACAACATTGCACTGAAGTCAAAAGATCCTCTTCCGCCCATTAAATATGACCTGCCACCAAATGGGGCAGGTGATGAAACTGATTTCGAAAATCTAAATAGTAGCGCACAAAATTTGGAAACATTTTCCAGATCTAACTTAATTGAAAACTACTTTCAAAAGTAAGTTTACTAATATTAAAATTTTTAAAATTTTTGCTTTTATTTTTGTTTTTTTCTAGTTTTTAAATTTAGATCGATAATGACAAGGATTCTGCCAGAAAAACATATTTGTTTAAATAAATTTATATATCGTTCTGTACGTTGTACGTACATTTAAAATCCAATTTCATTTTTTTCTTCTCCTTCTCCAATTCCAATAACTCAATCCGCAATTGTCCTTCCATGTATTCCTGATCCTGACTTCTTTTTTTGTGTGCCCTTCCCCCTCATGTTTTTCATGAGGAGAAAATGTTTAAAAAAATCTTGCTGCAGCATAACCAAATTCAATCGCTCACTTTCAATAGTGCGCTTGCTAGGAACTTGGTTTTCTGGCACTAGTTTTTTTCGATTTGGCCTGCCGCAAACTATTTAGGTATCCAGGACGAAATTCAGCTTCGAATTCTTCCTGTGCTTTCGAATTCTCAACTGCTTCGATATCACCAGCTACAAATTGTTCATCGCCTACGTATAAATAAAAAATTTAATATTTTGATGTTTTGTTAATTATATTGACTACTGAGCTTAATAAAAATGAAACATTTTGAAAAATGTGTAATATATAATTAACTTCAGCTTGCCGAAGTAAGTTTCCATTCTTGTTAAATTAAACAGTTTAGTAAATATAATATTGATTGATGAGAATTTTATTTATAAAATAATTTAATTGAGTTTCCGATAGGTTTATCAAATAGTTTTAAATATATATTTTTTAGTACCAATCAGTATTATATTTACATAATTACTTTATTGATTTGTTTACGTTTGTTAGGAATATAATAATATAATTAAAATAAAAACAAGAATAGAAGCTTACTTCGGCAAGCTGAAGTTAATACCACTTTTCAGATCATATAAATTATGTTCAGAATATAACATTATTCACATAAAATATGGGCACTTCCACCAAAAGGTCCACCAAGCCAAAAAACTTGAATCTTGAAAAAAACATATTTCCACATGATTTTGCTAGCATATTAGTTTCTAATTAGTTGGATCCTGAGCTAAACTAAAAATTTGAAGTATAGTTTGATTATTTTTATGATAAACCCCAATAATATACACAAAAGTTAGTTTTTGGCTATTTTTTTGTTATTTTTGGACCTGTCTTCCTGTTAATTTATCCTATAGGACTGCTAATATGTGACATTTTTCTGTACTGAATGCTTCATTCACATGCTAAACTATTAAGTTAAAAGCAAAACATCCAGCAATTGAGAGATAGAGGTAAAGAAATCCGCTTTACAAAACAGTCGGTAAAAATGTCCCGAGCGACATGTCCCGAGCGAATGTGGTTGAAACTGCATAAAAAACAAGAAAGGAAGCTAGCTTCGGCCAGCCGAAGCTTATATACCCTTACAGATCATTCCTATTAATTAACAAATCGCAAAAATGTTCAATTTTCTAATATTTCTCATTAATTTTCCGATCGTTCCTATGGCAGCTATATGATATAGTAGTCCGATTTTTTAAATAATTAATTCGAAATTCAGAAATATTTTAAAAGTAACATCCCCAAAAGAAGAAGGTAATATTTCAAAAAACACCGAAGCTAGAATTTTTTAAAGTTTTTTTTTCCGATCCTTCCTATGGGAGCTATAAGATATAGTTGTCCGATCCGGTCGGCTCCGACATATATACTACCTGCAATAGAAAGAAGACTTTTGCGAAAGTTTCGTCCCGATAGCTCAAAAACTGAGAGACTAGTTTTGCGTAGAAACAGACAGACGGACAGACGGACGGACAGACGGACATGGCTAGATCGACTCGTCTTGTGATGCTGATCAAGAATATATATACTTTATGTGGTCGGAAACGTCTCTTTCACTGCGTTGCGTTCTGACTGAAATCATAATACCCTCTGCAAGGGTATAAAAAGGCAAACAATTTTTGAGTAAAACCAAAAGCATTTTACAGCGACATGTTTGAACAACATTCTAAAAAAATCGCATTCAAATATTCCATCAGAATTCGCTTATTTCTGGTGTTGTATGAACTTCCCCGAAATCCACTTCTATTTTTGTCCCGAGCGAATACGGCAGTTTTTTCCATATCTTTAAAACTATAAGTGGTACAAAATCAAGATTTTTACAAAAAATAGAGCTTGTGAAGAGTGAAAAGAAAAGCCCATAATTAAAATTAAAATCCATTGTTTTACAATTTTTTTTAAACTTTAAAGTGTGCAAATGTCCCGAGCGACATTTTGTCCTTTTTTTTGGCATAAACTCTAATTTTAAAGATACGGATTTCAATTTTTTTGTACATAATATTAAGACCATTGTAAAATTTCGGTTTTCATTAGTTTTTGATTTTGACCGCGCCCACATGAAGCCCCCCCGACCGCGAAGGTAATTTTAACAATACGGACTTAAATTTTTTTGTACATAATATTAAGACCATTGTTTAATCTCGGTTTTCATTAGTTTTTGATTTTGACCACGCCCAGTCAGCCGGCCAAATTCCGTATATAAATAAAATGTACGTGTAATATTTTTATTTTACTTATCATCTGTATTTAACTCGAAGTCCAAATTTTGTTCGAACTCGAAATGCGGGTTATCAATTACTGCATCAACTAGTGGTGCCTCTAAAAGCGCATTAGAAGACTTGTAGGATTTTCTTTCGAGAGATCTAAAGCCATCTTTCTTTTCAAACGCGATCCACCATTCTCGTAATTTAAATGGGGCCGACCAGTCTTGTTTTTTTCAGAAAATTATATTTCTGATGCAAGCCAGCTTGCATTTGAATTTTTGAAGCATTTAACATGCATATTGTGTTTCTATAGCAGCTTACTAACATGAGAAACAAAAGTTTTTAATGTCTTCTTGATGCCAATCAGCGTATTTTCAGACAGTCTATTTTTATTTTTGAACCTTTCGCACATCCAGTGAACGGTATCGACAAAGCTGCGATTATTCTTCAGCCACACTTCCAGCAGTTTGCCCCTACTAATTTCGAGTTGTTCCGAATCTATTTAAATATTACGAAATGGCGCAAGTATGCGCAAAAGTTATTAACTCCATTTAATCATATACACAATGACACATATTACCACATTTGCACTTTTCGCAATCCTGCGTACACTTGCTAGTTCTACTCCACGAAACACAAATATTTATAGGTTAACTTCTACACAAAACATGGTTCAATAAAACAATTAAAAACAGCACAAAACAAAAGCATTTCTAGTGTAAGCCCTCTAAGCAATATTATACATACTATGACGAAGATTTTCCATAATCTAGCCGAGAAGAATGCGCGTAATTTGCAATAGAATAAATAATTAAACTTTTGTGACACTTCGTAGAAAAATTTAGGCGCACGCAACTTAACTCGAACAGCTGACTTTAGAGAGCTGCCTAAAAGCCTGGGATGGTCACAAAAATATTTTAAAAATAGTTTTATGATAGTTGAACATTTCTTTAACGGATAGAAAAAAGAAAAACCAAAAATTTCACAAAATAATTTTGGACTTTATGCCAAAAAAAAGGCTTTTCATCCCAATGTGTAACGTCTCCTTCTAGGACGGCACAGAAATTTATTTTATCGCTTGAAATATTTATACTCTTGAAGAGGGTATTATTATTTCCGACCACATACAGAATATGTATTGTTGATCGCTTTTTTTTCTAAGCTAACTTTTTTTCTTCTTATTGACGTTTAACTGTAACTTACACATATCACTATCAAATGGATTGTGGAGCCCAGTTGCTGTGTCTCCCATCATAGCTACAATTTTCTCAGACACCTTTAAAACTGCTTTTACGAACAGTTTATCTAGTCTTTAGGTTTTTCGAACAGATAGCAATCAAGGACTTTGACAGGGACTCGAAAAACCGGAACTTAGTTGCTTATCTGGTCCAGCGTTAAGCGTTGTGTCAGCCCCTAAATCAGTTACAAGAGAGTTACGATAAGAACGTATTATTTCTTATTGAGCATGTCACCAGTTTATTCGGCATTTCTCACATGAAGAAGGCTGACCCGTGCTCTCTCCGGCAAATTTTAGACACTGTCTCAGCACTTCTTGTCTCGCTTCTTTCTCTTGGCACTGAGAAAGACATTCTTAGAACAATAATCATTCATCTCGTCCTGCAGAAAGTCGATTCTGATTCTAAACAAGCATACGACAGAGCCCAGGTATATGATAATTTTCCGAAGTGGGAACATTGTTATAATATTTTGGGCAGACATTGTCAATTTTTAGAGTGTCATCTAAAATCTCCAGTTGAAGTTAAACTATATGAGAAACGTTGTGAAAAAACCCAGTTAATTTCGGCAAGGCATTTATAGCTGCCAAACTGAGTTGTTTTAAATGCAATTCAACTGATCATAGCCTAGGATCATGTCCATTGTTCATTTCACTCTCATTCGAAAAGCGTCATAGCTGGGCAAAGCAAGCTACCTTGTAGGAAGGTAGTCGGCTTCCAGAGTCCCAGTTCAAACCACGTAAGGCAAATAGGAGAAACTGCTTCTGAACGGACTCAATCATGTCTTGATAGTGCTCATACTGTGGAGACCATACGCATGAGCAGTATTCCAGCGTTGGACGAACTAAGGAAACATACAGGAGCTTTGTGATATATGGATCATCGAATTCCTTGGACCAGCGTTTGATGAAAGCTAATAAGGCCTTAGCTTTATTGAAGATAGTGCTGACATGGCGATTGAAGCATATCTTATGGTCAAATAGGACTCCAAGATCTAGGACGGTTTCAATGCGTTCTAGCGCTGATTGGCCAATGGAGTATGTACGCACAGCTGGATTGGAACGAAAAAATGTCATGGATTTACATTTATCTGGATTAAGCAGTAGCTTATTGACTTGGCACCAGGATTGATGGTTATTTAAGTCAAGCTGGAGCTGCATGTGGGAACCAGGCGATGTCATATGCATACACAACTTGACATCATCCGCATACATAAGAACTTTGGAGGCCACGATAATTTGAGGAAGATCATTAATAAATAGACCAAATAGCAAAGGACCAAGATGGCTACCTTGAGGTACTCCGGAGCTTACAGACACAATTTTTGAAAGTACATTATTAATTTGTACCTTTTGGGAACGGCCTGTAAGGTATGACTGAATCCACATCAGAAGAGTTAGTGGGAAACCAAGAAGGCGCAGCTTGTGGATAAGAAGCTCATGGCACCCTGAATCAAACGCTTTGCTAAAATCAGTGAAAATTACATCAGTTTGATTGGAGGATAGGAAGCCTTTATTAATGTAGGTCGTAAATTCCAGCAGGTTAGTTGTAGTTGAACGACATTTTGTGAAACCATGTTGATTCGGAGATAATAAGGAGCGACACTGATGCTGCAATTGATCGCATATGAGTTTTTCAAATAGCTTAGGAATAGCACTTAGTTTGGCTATCCCACGATAGTTCATAATATCAGACTTGCTGCCCTTCTTATGAAGTGTAATAATAAAGGAATCCTTCCAAACAGCCGGAAAGGTGCAGAGATGGATGGATTTTTGGAAAATCATGGTTAATGGAACAGAAAGTGGATCTGCGCAATATTTTAGAACGGAGCTGAGCACCATATCGGGACCTGGAGAATAAGACAGCTTTATCGAGGATAGGCTGCGACTGACATCACGTTCATCAATTACAGGACAATGTATGGAGTCCGTGTGGGCTAGCTGATAGGAATAGCTGAAATCGGAATTTGGGAGATTTGAATAAGGCGAATATGTGGACTGGAAAAAGTCCGCGAACAGGTTACTGATTCCCTGGTCATTTGACGCTGATATGTTGTTCAAATGAAGAGAAGGTGGAAACATTTTGGACTTACGCTTTGAGTTAACAAAAGAGTACAATAGCTTGGGATTACTGCGGAATTCATATTTGCAGCGTAACAGGTAGCTATTATAGCATTGGGAATTATGCAGGAAATAATTGGATTTGGCTACACTGTATTTGCAAAAATCAGATTGGAGCCCTGTTTTCGCGAACTTCTTATACAGTTTCGTCTTTAAATTTTTTAGGTGAGCCAAGTGTTTCGATAACCACGGTGGGCTGGTAGAGGTTTTTTGAATAATGGAAGGAACAAGTTTATCAAATAAGGAATACATAATATTGTAAAAGCTTGATACTGAATTTTCAAGCGAAAGATTTTGGAGTATAGACCAGTCCACTTGGGTCAAGGAAGCCGACAGTAGCGAGTAATCGACTTTCCGAAAGCATCGAGTCCGAATCGCTTTTTCAGAAGTATTTGGGAACTGAACCACACTATTAATGTTAATTTGTAGTGTCGGATGATAGGGGTCTTCAGGACTGGACAGCGGAGTACAGCGCGTTATAGTGGTATCGCAAAAGTCAGATACAAATATAAGGTCTAGGAATCTCCCATTCTGATTGGGTATGGAATTAACTTGGCCAAGGGATAAGGCGATAAGACCATCTAGGAAATCATTCTGATCGCTGGGAACTAGTGCAGCAAGATCATCATATGGCAGCCAGGATAGTTGAGGAATATTGAAGTCACCCAAAAAGTTTCTGTGAAGGCAATAATGCTCGAGTCAAAAGCAGCACTGTTTGCATGCAAACTAGTTAGCTTGCTGAGAAGGCCACGAACATTTTGATAGTGCAAAATGAAATCTAGTTTTTTGGAACCGAAGAATTTTTATTAGAGGATAGTTCCTTACGAGCAAACTCATGGACTACGGTGTCAACTGGCCACAATCCAGGACCTAATGCTCGAAGTAAGAAAGATTCGGGAAGAATAATTTTAAAAGAAGCAACTTTTCGCTTATAATTAAAATTGAACTTAAAAATTATGAAATTGTCGGAAGAGACCTGGAACATATCACATAGATGTCCCCTAACTTCATCTTCGGTGGTATCAGGACGAAGCCGAGAGACAAACATAGCCTTCTTAGTTTCGACTGCCTTTAAGGACACGGCAGCGAGGGGTCTACGAGTACCACGTATGGGACGTGCATCCTGGACGTTCGGATGAGGCTGGGACGGATTTTGAGTACTATTAGAGCTAGTGGAGGGTTGAGTATGGAATTCGGATCTGCCTAGATTGACTGGATCTTTCGGCATAGAATTTGGTGGAATATGCAAAGCCATAATTGTGGATGATGCTGGCGTATTTAATACACTGTTTCTAGGGAGTGTTCCCGGAGACAGGTTTAGAGAGCCGTTGATTATCCGGAGACAGCGAAAGAAGTACCGTTAGAGAGGTAATGACCGCTCAGAGAGTAATACGCGTTCGAAAGATTAGAGAAGCACAATTCGGAGAGCAACGGAGAGTGTAAACAACAACAGAACACAAGCGGCAGAAACGCGGAGCAATGCAAAGCTTTGTTTTTGTTTTGGTTTATGTTGATATTAATTCGTATTTAAATACGTTTATAAATCACAGTCTATGTTTGAAATTTTATCAAAACGACGATAATATGGAACTATTGTAGCAATAAGTTACACACACATACACATACATACATATATATTCCTAAGCAGCTGTTTATACATACATACACTTACTTTAAGTTAGGTCACACTATTTGTACATATATACATCCCTGTTACTCCAAGTAACACTATACTTATCTCACTCACACACACTATGTACCCAACCCTTGTGAAATAGGCTAAGCGTGCAGAGTTCTGCTTAATAAAGATCACTTTTGCTGCGACCATCAAACAAGAAGCACACAAATCGGCTGTCTACAATTTCAGAAGTGGGATCACTGCGAAAATTTTTTTTCGCATATCAAACTCTGCCTACAATAAAAACCAAAGCAAAAGTTAAAAGTACACTAGTGAAACTTGTTAATTAGTGAATAAAATCATGGAAATCATCGGTGCAGACGAGTATTCAGCAGCAGAACTTCGGGGCTGGCTAGAAAAGCTTGGGCTGCCAAAAAGTGGAAACAAGGCAACTCTCGCTGCTCGTTTAAACGGCGTGCCCCCCGAAGCCCGTGGAGTTTGCCCAGTACCGGATCCCAAGGATTTATCCGATGCTGAAGTTGGATCCGAGGAAAGGCCAAACACATCTACCGACAACGTAGCAGAACAAGATGGCGCCGGCACCTCATCGCTGGATGCCCACAACAACGCCGATGTCTCAAATATCATGAACGTTCCAGAAGTTTCGCTGGAATTGGAATCTCTGAAGCGTCACTTGGAAATGATCCAATTGGAAAATGAGTTGCTCAAGTTGGAAGTTTCGCGCCGTCAGCCATCTATTAGAGTGACCACATCTTCGACAAGCAATTTGCCAGAACTCCAAAACAGCGTTGCCACACCAAATCCAAACAATGTTGCCCCATCGGATTCGGGAAATATTGTTGCAGAAGTTGCCAGATCAAACACAGCATTTTCTAACAACAATTCTTTGCTGACCATGGTCAAGGAAATGCTTCCAGTTTTTGACGGTGCTGCCAACAACAAGGTACCAGTTAGTACTTGGATTGCACAACTTAATGCAATTATCAAAATGTACAATCTGAGTGGTGACGTGACTCGCATGCTGGTCATGTCAAAGTTGAAAGATCGCGCACAAATTTGGTTGCACTCTTCTGAGAATCTGCTCGCCCTACCAGTACCGGAACTCTTAACACAACTCGCAGAAGCCTTTCACTCAAAGGAGAGCAAGATAATGTCCCGCCGTAAGTTTCAGGAGCGAAAGTGGCAATACTCTGAAGACTTCGCCACTTATTTCAACAACAAAACACTTTTGGCTGCGCACATCCGGATTGACGACGAGGAGCTAATCGACAGTATTATCGAAGGAATACCGGATACCCTTCTACGACAACAGGCACACATGCATTGCTTCAATTCGTCTGCACAGCTGTTGCAGGCGTTCGCCAAAGTTTCTTTGCGAAAACCATCCTTCGCATCTGGACACCCCAAAGTTTCACCCGGAAACCAACCCGGACCCGCTATAAGATGCTTCAACTGTAACTCCATTGGACACTTCGCGGCCGACTGCCGCAAACCTAAACGCGCATACGGAGCTTGCTACGGATGCGGAAGTCTGGAGCACCTTGTATCCCATTGCACCGAGAAGAAAAACATAACCAACAACGAATATGTGAGACCGTTTAAAATTTTCTTTAATTCAGAACCTAATCAATGTTTGTCTTTAGAATGCCTAATCGATTCTGGGAGCCCAATTAGTTTTACAAAGTTATCCTGCGTTGAAAATATTCTGAGAAGCAACAGCATTAAGTTTAGTGAAAACAATAATACGAATTACGTTGGCTTAAATCACAGCCCTTTAGATATATATGGAAAAGTATCCTGTTTTATTATTATGAATAAAGTGAAATTTAATTTTGATTTATTAATTGTGGCAAACAAATCGATGGCATATAGTACTGTTTTAGGAAGAGATTTTATGAATATTTGTAACTTTAAGATTGTTAGGGAAAATGATTGTCCAAATGATTGTGAAAATGATAGGTGTTTAAATGATCGATATATTGAAAAAGATTGCTCAAATGATAGTGGTTGTGAAAATGATAGTTCTAACGATAGTAGTCTTAAAAATGACTGCCTCGGTGATAGTGGTATTGAAAATGATCGCTCGAATATTGGTTGGACTACAAACGATTGTGTTATTAATAGCGGTATAGAAAATGATTATTTAAATGAGAGTATTGATATTAGTGGTTATGACAAGGAAGTTAGGAACGATCGCGCAGTTAAATTTATTAAAAAGGTTCGGTTTATAAATAGAGATGATCACGATTACAATAACGATAGAATTAAAACGGATGGGAATACAGATAGTATTAAATTGGTAAAAATGTGTAGTCAAGATAATTTGAAGTTCCAAGATAAAGAGCAATGTAATGAAAGCAAACGAAAATTAGGTAATTCTTGCAAAACGATAGAGTTAAGTCCGAGTGCAAAATGTCAGCCCAGCGATAATTTTGAGTCAGAAATAATGTCAATTGAATATCCTGATCCAACCGATAGCAATCAGTTAAACATAAGCGATACGTGTGAATTTAATTTAAAGAACAAATTGATAGACATATTTGATAAGTTTTATACGAAACCAAAACGACCGGAGATACCTTTAGTTAAATGGGAAATGAAACTGAATTTTGACAATACTAAACCGTTCAATTACCCTCCAAGGCGTTTATCATACGCAGAGAAAAGTCAAGTCCAGAATTTGTTAGATGATTACATTCAAAACGGTATTATTCGAGTAAGCGAGTCCGAGTATGCGTCACCAATAGTCCTAGTTAAGAAAAAGTCTGGAGAGTTAAGAATGTGCGTAGATTACAGAACATTAAATAAGAACATGTTGAAAGATAATTACCCCACCCCCCTTATAGACGACCTTATTGATAAACTTTCCGAAAAAATTATTTTTACCAAGTTAGATCTTAAAAATGGGTTCTTCCACGTGCACATGCACGAAGATTCAATTAAATATACTGCTTTTACAACACCTATGGGTCAATATGAATGGCTTAGAATGCCGTTTGGCTTACGAAACGCCCCTGCAGTTTTTCAAAGGTTCGTGAATAAAATTTTTGCTGATTTAGTTAGAGACGACAAGGTACTTATTTATATGGACGATATTTTGATAGCAACGAAAGATAGTAAGAGTCACATAGAAATATTAACGGAGGTATTTAAGCGATTGGTAGATAACAAGTTAGAGCTTAGGTTAGACAAGTGCGAGTTTCTCCAAAGTGAAATAAAATATTTAGGATACATAATATCAGGAGAGGGTATTAAACCAGATTCAAAAGGCATGCAAGCTGTTAAAGATTTTCCTATTCCGACAAAAACGCATGAAGTTCAAAGTTTCCTTGGATTGTGCTCCTATTTCAGACGATTCGTTAAAGACTTCTCAACAAAAGCTAAGCCGTTATATGATCTTGTGAGAAAGGACAGAAAGTTCGAATTTGGTGCAAAAGAGTTAGAGTGTTTTGAGATGTTAAAAGTAAATCTTTTAGAATCCCCTATTTTGGCGTTGTATAACCCAACAGATCCGACAGAGCTACACTGTGATGCTAGCTCCCTAGGTTTTGGCTCAATTTTAATGCAGAAAAAGAAAGATAATAAGTTTCACCCAGTATTCTATTTTTCAAAACGCACGACAGATGTGGAGGCGAAATACCATAGCTTCGAACTAGAAACGCTCGCAGTAGTTTACGCGTTACAACGTTTTAGGATATATCTTCAGGGAATAGAATTCAAAATAGTTACAGATTGTAGTGCTTTTACTCTCGCGTTAAATAAAAAGGAACTATGCCCAAGAATAGCTCGATGGGCGCTTCTTCTTCAAGATTATGACTATACTTTAGAACATAGAGCCGGTAAGCGTATGCAACATGTCGATGCACTTAGTAGAAACACACACATACTAACGATTGATTCTAATTCGTTTGAGGAAAACTTAGTTATTTGTCAAAGTAGAGATGAAAAAATAAAAAGTATAGTAGAGCAACTTCAACAGACAGAACTTAAGGATTATGAAATGCGCAATGGAATAGTTTACAGGAAAAAGGATAGGGATTCTCTTTTATTTTATGTGCCAAACGAAATGGAGAGTCATGTTATGTTTAGTTATCATGATCAGTTAGGACACGTAGGAATAGATAAAATGGTAGAAGTTATTTCAAAAAGTTACTGGTTCCCCAAAGTTCGTGAAAAATGCAAGCAACACATTAATAATTGTTTAAAATGTATCGCCTATTCTGATAAGTCTGGAAAAGATGAAGGTTTTCTACATAATATCCCCACAGTAAGCATTCCCTTTGATGTTATACACATAGACCACTATGGTCCGGTAGATAAGAGTAGAGCTAACAAACATGTTTTAGTAATTATAGACGCATTCACAAAGTTCGTAAGACTTTATCCGGCAAAAACCACAAAGTCAAGAGAAGCAATAGTAGCATTAAAGAATTATTTCAGGTCATATAGTAGGCCAAGATGTGTGATTTCAGACCGAGGGACATGCTTCACGTCCAAAGAATTTCATGACTTTTTAGAGGAAAACGATGTGAAACACATAAAGATAGCAACCGGATCCCCGCAGGCAAATGGGCAAGTCGAAAGGGTGAATAGAAGCATAGGTCCCATGATCGCTAAGTTGACCGAACCAGACAAAGGATTGTTTTGGGATACAGTTTTAGAAACAGTGGAACACGCACTTAATAATACGATGCAAAGGTCAATCAATCAACATCCAAGTCAAGTTCTGTTCGGAGTATCTCAGAAGGGAAAAGTTATAGATAGCTTAAAAGAGAAATTAGATGAGTTAAATAAAGATAGCGAAAGTAGAAATTTAGAAATAATAAGAGAGAAAGCCAGTAAGAGTATTGAAAAGTTACAAGAATATAATAAATTACGTACAGATCTTAAAAGAAAAAACCCTTATGAGTATGAGAAAGATGATTTAGTTATGATAAAAAATTTCGACTGTCATGTAGGCGTATCTAAAAAATTAATACCGAAATTTAAAGGCCCTTATAGAGTGACTAAAGTTTTGCGTAACGATAGATATGTCTTGGAGGATGTTGAAGGGTTCCAACAATCTAGGCTTCCTTATAAGGGAGTTTGGGCAGTAGCAAATATGCGGCCATGGATACAAAATGTAAATAGTTAAGAGATCAGGAGCTCTCCGGTCAGGATGGCCGAATTGTAGCAATAAGTTACACACACATACACATACATACATATATATTCCTAAGCAGCTGTTTATACATACATACACTTACTTTAAGTTAGGTCACACTATTTGTACATATATACATCCCTGTTACTCCAAGTAACACTATACTTATCTCACTCACACACACTATGTACCCAACCCTTGTGAAATAGGCTAAGCGTGCAGAGTTCTGCTTAATAAAGATCACTTTTGCTGCGACCATCAAACAAGAAGCACACAAATCGGCTGTCTACACTATCTTGTTTCTTTATAGATATTTTAATAAGCGGATAGATTTTATTAGTGAAATCGAAAAGAGTTTAGGAGCGAATGAAAAACACCACCGACTTGGTGTAACGCTTGCGTTAAATTTAAGCGAAAGAATTTTTATGTATCGGGAATTGGTAACCTTTCACAGCATGTAAAGTTTTCTTTAGAAGCAATCATTCGATCTCGGTTATCAACTGATGAGTGAACGCTGAAATTTTCAATCACGAAATCTATAGCTCAGCAGCAGCCAGAGCGCTGCATAGATACATCGCAATGGTCGATCCCTGAAGACATCGATTTGGCTGACCCACAATTCTTTAAGCCTCACAAGATTGATATTTTAATCCGAACGCAGGAGTTTTTTGAATTTTGGTCAAAAGTTATTGTTAGGACCTGGCTTGCCTTTTCAACTCAACACATCGCTCGGCTGGATTGTTGGAGGGAAGATCGAAGACGGCTTACAACCAGGCGCAAAGGCGCACGCATTTTTTTTGCTATGTTTTTAAGACCCAGGATCTTAACGATGCCCTAGCAAGGTTTTGGAAAATCGAAACATTTAAGGAGACTAGCAAAAATAAGTTTACGCTTGAAGAAGAAGAGTGCAGTCAACATTTCTTTAAGCACGCTGTGATTCTTGACTCCGGTCGAATTCAATTCCGTTTGCCATTTGCGCAGTCCCCAACTAGTCTCGGAAGTTCTTTGGAAAATGCCAGGCGGCGTTTCCTTCAGCTTAAACGGTGATTAGGACGCCTACCTGAACAAAAGAAAAAGTACACAGAGTTTATGCGAGAATACATGGATCTTGGCCACATGGAACTCGCATCTGATTTTAATATTAACCAACCTCATTATGTCATACCGCATCGTGCAGTGTTGCGACCACAAAGCTCAACAACTAAACTCGGAGTTGTTTTCGATGCTTTCGCAAAAACGACATCGAATTTGTCTCTAAACGACATTCTAATGGTTGAACCCACGATTCAACAAAATCTGATTCTAACTCTGCTGGCATTCAGACTACACAAATTCGTTTTCACAGCCGGCATAACTAAAATGTATCGGCAATTCATGATTGATTCTAAAGACCGTAGTTTCCAGCTAATTTTTTGGAGAGATTCGATTGATCAGCCTCTACAGTTGTTTCGATTACATTTTTTGTACGAGAACCTTGGAGAAATAGTCTTGAGTGTGATAAACCGTTGCCTAATGCGCTGCAAGAAAGATGGCAGCAAATCGAGCCTGATTTACACATTTTAAACAAAATTGAAATTTCAAGTTTCGTCAATTCCTCGTCTAGTATGGAGTGCGAGATACACGGGTTCGCAGACGCCTCAGAGCGTGCATACGGGTGCTGTATTTATCTCCTATCATCTCAAGGAAAACAAGCTATTTCGCGCTTCGTAATTGCAAAATCAAAGGTAGCGCCTGTTCAGACTATCTGTCTACCAAGACTTGAGTTGTGCGCAGCCTTGCTTCGTTGCGAAACATGGGATAAAATCAAACATAAGTTTAAGAACATATCCAAGAAGGTTACGTTTTGATTAGACTAGAGAATTGTCTTACACTGGATTACAATGCACACATCCCAGCTTAAGTGTTTCACTATTCAAATCAAGTCCACAAACATCAAATCGCGACATGTTCCTGGTCAGGAGAATCCAGCGGATATCGTTTCACGAGGGTGTTCCGCAGCCGATCTACAAAACACAATCTGGTTCAACGGACCAACCTTTCTTCGCTTCAACGAATGCACTTAGCCGAAGGAAAAACCAATTGCCAACTCAGCGCACAACTCATTAGAATTACGAAAAGTGGTAACTTTTAAATGTGGCGATAGCAGCATCGAGAGAACTATAATTGAAAGGCTTACCAGCAGAATCTTTTCATATGGGCGGTTCTTTTACAAACCGAACACCTTTTATTGGCTCACATTTTTGATTTGCCTGAAACTTTTTTTACACGTACTATTCGGAAAATAAGTAAACACGTGTATCTGGATTTGACCGAAAAAAAAATTATTTTCCTAGTTAGAACTTTTTTAAGTGTGCCAAAAATTGTCAAATTTTAAAAAGTACCCTCTCATTGAAAATCTGTATCTCCGGTTATATGAATCCAATTGACTTCATGTCTTTTGCATTAATTCCTCTAAAACCTCTCCTTTCAAAATAAAATTTCTTAAAAAAAATTTTTTTTTAATTTCTTAAAAATAAAAACAAAATAAGATTTAAAAAAATTTTTTAACTATTGCCCCCACAAAAAAAAAATTTTTTTTTATTTTAATACTTGCGTCATATTGTTAGTTACAATCGGTTTTTGTAAAAAGTTGGAGCCATGTTTAGTTTTTAAAATATCGAATTTGTTTTAGCAAGGCCTCGGCTTTTTTCTATGAAAAAACGTCGCAGCAAGTAGATCTACTCTCTCACTCTTATCGGATCCTAATGGAATTTATGTTTTCTCATTGTTTACTAGTCCTTTAACAATTGTTAAGGATTAAAAGTTAAGTTTTAAGTTTTTTGACAATTTCTGAATGCCAAAAAGTAAAAAGTCATTTTTTAATCAATTAAAAACTTACAACTATTTATTTAAACGTCTATTTAATAAGCAATAATTTCAAATTTATTTTATTTATTATTTTTTATATTATGTAATTTATTAAACATTTTTAAATATTTTTTTTTTAAGTTTTTAAAAAAATTTATTTAATAAAAATAAAAAATTATAAAATTTAATTAATTTTTTTTTTAAATTTAAAAATAAATATTTAAAAATGTTTAATAAATTACATAATATAAAAAAATAATAAATAAAATAAATTTAAAATTATTGTTTATTAAATAGACTGTTAAATAAATAGTTGTAAGTTTTTAATTGATTAAAAAATGACTTTTTACTTTTTGGCATTCAGAAATTGTCAAAAAACTTAAAACTTAACTTTTAATCCTTAACAATTGTTAAAGGACTAGTAAACAATGAGAAAACATAAATTCCATTAGGATCCGATAAGAGTGAGAGAGTAGATCTACTTGCTGCAACGTTTTTTCATAGAAAAAAGCCGAGGCCTTGCTAAAACAAATTCGATATTTTAAAAACTAAACGTGGCTCCAACTTTTTACAAAAACCGATTGTAACTAACAATATGACGCAAGTATTAAAATAAAAAAATTTTTTTTTTTTGTGTGGGCAATATTTAAAAAATTTTTTTAAATCTTATTTTGTTTTTATTTTTAAGAAATTAAAAAAATTTTTTTTTAAGAAATTTTATTTTGAAAGGAGAGGTTTTAGAGGAATTAATGCAAAAGACATGAAGTCAATTGGATTCATATAACCGGAGATACAGATTTTCAATGAGAGGGTACTTTTTCAAATTTGACAATTTTTGGCACACTTAAAAAAATTCTAACTAGGAAAATAATTTTTTTTCGGTCAAATCCTGATACACGTGTTTACTTATTTTCCGAATAGTACGTGTAAAAAAAGTTTCAGGCAAATCAAAAATGTGAAATTTTTTTTTTTGGCCAAATCTGTTCGGTTTGTAAAAGAACGGCCCATATACTCGAATTGTCCGGATCATAGCTTTCATAGTTCGAGTTTTCAACGGCGGTCCTCCCAGCAACAAACTTGATGCCAATGAAATTCAGAAGGCATTTATCTACATCGTCTCCACAATTCAAAGCCAAAGTTTCGCAACGGATTTAATTGACATACAAAAGGGAAATCGTCTTAGTTCAAATCTTAGAAAATTGACTCCGTTCATTGCTGAAGCTGATATTGGCAATCGATCTATACAAGTAACTCGAGTCGGCGGCCATCTAGCAAACGCCTCAATCCCTGTCGATGCGAGATTCCCATTTCTTCTTCCTAGCGATCACTTGTTCACCTAGAAGAACGTTGAACATCTTCACAAAGTCAATGTGCATGCAGACCCCAAAGCGCTAATTGGATTACTAAGACTTCAAATGTGGATCGCAAGTGCTCGTCGCATCACCACCAAGGCGGTCAAGAATTGTGTACATTGTTGCCATTACAAGCCCAGGCTAATGCAACAACTTATGGGATCCTTGCCAGCGGAAAGGTTGACCCTAACCAAGCCGTTTGCCATCTCAGGAGTAGATCTATGTGGACCATTTTCTACCTCCTATCGGATTTGTGGAAAGGTTCCATATAAAACTTATATGGCCGTATTCATCTGCTTTGCGACCAAAGCAGTTCACGTTGAACTTGTATCAGACCTCTTCACTAATACCTTTGTTTTATATTTAAAGCGCTTGGTTGGATGCAGAGGACTTCTAGAGAGCATTTGGTGTGACAACGCAACTAATTTTGTTGGTGCTCATTCCCAACTCGACGAATTCAGGAAGCAGCCCTGAGTCAGCAGGCACTGCAAGACCTACAAACGTTTACCGCTTCAACTGGCGTCTCTATTCATTTCATCCATCCCCGTGCGCCGCACTTCGGTGGGCTCTGGGAAGCGGCAGTGAAATCGATAAAACTTTTGGTGTGGAAAAACATTGGTAATTCTGGTCTTACATCGGAGGAGCTGCAAACTATTGCTATTGAGGTCAAAGCAGTCTTTAGTTCGAGACCAATAGCGCAGATATCCGAGGATCCGAATGACGGAGAGGCTATAACCCCCATTTTATTTTTTGTTAGGTTCGTCTCTAAAGGCACTTCCGGAACCATGTCTGGAGGATCGAAATCTCAACAGTCTGACTCGCTGGCAGCGCGTCACATACCTCAAGCAGCAGTTTTGCGAGCTCTGGCGACGGGACTACCTTCACACGTTGCAACTTCGAAGCAAATGGTTGACGCCGCAAGCCAACATCACGCCTGGACAGTTAGTGATCATCCATGATGACAACACTCCAACTCAGCAGTGGCCTCTCGGTAGAATCTTAAACACTCGTTCTGGAGCTGAAGGAAAAGTCAGAGTTGTCGACATAAAGAGGATGAAAGGAGTTTTTCGCCGAACCATCTGAAAATTGCGCCGCTCCTAGTTTAAGCAATCTGTTGCAAGAACCAAAGTCCTTCCAACGGGGGGAGTATGTTGGAGCACGGCATTTAATTTATTTTGTTAAATAATCCTAAATTCATAACCCGAATTGTATATGTAAATAAGATCCACTTTACCGTAACTGAAACGAGCTTGCACGTTCGTCACTTATATGAAACTTTGTACTCAGCAGAGAAATCAGTTCAATACAGATATTTGGTAAACACAGAACCACACATTAACGGACATCCACACTCTTATAACTGGCGAATTTTGGAACTGCACAAGGGCAGGTTGCTTCCACTATCGGGTTGCACAGTCGCAAGACGAATTCAAAAATAAAGCATCCCTCAGCGTAAATTTTAAATGTTGCATAGTGTTATTCGTACACTTTAAGTAACTTTAACCCTTTAACTTTTAAAATTTTTATACACGTTACTCGAGAGTAAAAAGGTATATTGTATTCGTGCAAAAGCATGTAACAGGGAGAAGGAAGCGTTTCCGATCCTATAAATTATATATATTCTTGATCAGTGTCACTGGCCGAGTCGATATAGTCATGTTTGTCTGTCCGTCTGTCTGTATGAACGCTGAGTTCTCGGATACTAAAAAAACTTGAAAGTTGGGATTACCCACATATATTATTGGGCTTCCTACGCAGCGCAAGTTTATTTCAGCCGAGCGCCACGCCCCGTCTAACGCCCAAAATCGCCTACAAACGATTTTTAAATATGCCCACACCTTTAAAGATTTCGAAGAAGTATACAAATTTAATTTTGTTGTGTATATTTACACCGAAATGTAAAAGAAATTTTTCAAATCGGATTATTCGTTTAAAAGTTTTGCCCGATCAAAGTTTATTATCTCCATCTCCCTTGCACTTCCTTTAGCTGAGTAACGAGTATCTGATAGTCCGGGCACCCGACTATAGCGTTCTCTCTTGTTTTTTATTGGTACAGGAGTCGCTACACCCCATTTTCACTCTGACACTGCTGAAACACAAATAAATTGAATAGGTTTGCTAATTTCCGCACCACCTTTTTAGAAAAAGCCTCACGAAGAAATTACGGGACTTCTTATTAATATTACTATACATACAATTTCGACACGGACAAACGGACCGACTGACGGATCAAGAATATATATACTTAATGGGCTCATAATACCCTTTGCAAGAGTATAAAAATGAAATAGTTTTTATTGACTATCCATTGTTTCAGTTAAGTTTAGTCATATTTGTGTAGTCTCATATTTCCTCTTAATTTCATAAATATTTTGGAAGGTAATGGTTTCGTGAAAATGTCCGTCAGATTATTTTCTGTAAGAATATACTCGATGGTATTTGGTATTAATAATATTATTTGATATCGATTTTATTTTTTTTTATGTGTTTAGAATATGTCTGTTGTTAATGTCTGATTTTTTGTTTTTGTTTTTACGGTATATTTTAGGAGTGGTTGGCAACCAAAGTCACTATATAATTCTTGCAATGACTTTGTATTATCGCAAGATGCATATTGGTGCATTAATCTACGAATTACTGGGTTTGCAAGCTGTCTTCGCTTATCAAACGAATCAACTAATATTTTCCAGGCTTGCATATAGTTCTCTTCTTTGAGTCCTATGTATATGACGAGTAAGCATTTATGCATCCCCGGTAAGTGCGGTTTTAAGGTACCACATTTTCTTTATATAGCGGGCATGTTTGTTTCATAAACCCTGCATGAGAATAAATCGAAGAATTGTTTCCACTTTAATAAATAAGAACTATAATTCTCCATCAAATTTTGAAAAGCTTTATACACTCAAAAATTTTTTTTTCCTAAATTTTAGAAAATTGCCATAAAATGAAATTTTTTCTTAATTTTAGAAAATTTTCTGAATTTTAGAAATTGTTTTCTTGAATCTAGGAAAAAAGACCATAGAAACAGAATTTTATAAAAAACCTTTCTAAAATTTAGAAAAATGATTTTTTTTCTTAAATCAATAAATTAATGGCGATTTCGCCATTAAATTAAGAAAAAATGTACTTCAGCCCTTCGTAGAATGTAGAAAGTCGACATTTTTTTTAATTTTAAGAATTGTTGCATCCACAAGCGTTTTTGTGGCGACATGAAACTAGGATCTGGGCAGTGTGAAAATTGGTAGACTTGCTAGTAAAAGATGTTCTCCGGTTCGCTCTGTTTTTCGTACTACTTTATTGACAGCTTCAGTTGAGTTAACATAGTTGAGTTAACATACTAGATAACAGAGTTCACAGACTCTGGAATTCATATAGATAAAAATATACAGTGAAAAACGCAGTTTGACCTAACAAAAATTTTCCGAATTAAACAAAAATTTTTCTTGAAAACAGAAAAGTAGAATTAGAAAATCACCATAGATTTAAAACTAACTTTTTGTATTTCTTGTATGCTTCTCATTCTTTCTTCGAAACGAAAAATAAGAAGACAAGGGGTTAATCCGCGGCGCGTTGCGACGACCGTTTTTGGCGTATGTATGTATATGTTTATGTGTGTTTGTGCGTATGATCGAGAATTTTCTTGTGCGTAGCTGTAACTTTTATTGCGTTGTTGTTTTGGAAATGTAGGCTCTCTCGAGAGAGTTGCTTGCGTTGCGCTGCATCCTGAACCCTTGTGCTCAGTTTTGGATGAGCATTCAAAGTAATAAGTTTGTGTTGAGCCTATTTAAGAAAGTTAAAGTGCGATCCCTCTGATAGTCAATTAATAGGTAAGCAATTTTAAAAAATTTAAATATAAGTTTGGTAAGTGTGTGAAAATTTATGGTAAGCAAAGGGCATACTATTTTAATAGATTTGGCTATTAATAATATTGCAGGCCGCAAATATCATCCTTCTCTAATATTAATTTTTATTTTCGAGTGCAGGAATAATTTCAATTTTAGGTATTGTTGATAATTTGGCAGTAAGTAATTAAGTACATTTAATAATATATTAAATACTTATCATAAATATTAATAATGTTATTTTGATCTTTTTTTGTTTTCTTTTCTCTTTTTTGTTTAGGAAATATTTATTATCTTATTTTTATCTTTTTTGTTTTGTTTTCTTTTTTTGTTTAGGAAATATTAATAATTTTCTTTTCATCTTTTTTCTTTTCTTTTCTCTTTCTTGTTTAGGAAATAAAATAGTAAAATAAATATGCATACATTTTAATAAAATAATGAAAATTTTCTAAAAATAAAAAAAGTCCTTTCTTATTTTAAGAAAAAAATTCTATTTTCAAGAAAAGTACTTTCTGGATTTTAGGAAATGTTCTCAATGTTATGGCAATTTTTCTTGATTTAAGAAAAGTATTTCTGCTTTTCAGAAATTTTTTTCTAAATTTTTCCATTCTAAAAAATACGGTAAATCGCCATCGACTAAAATTCATGGCGAATTTCTTGATTTAATGGCGATTTCGGGCTGTTTTTTTTTTTGAGTGTACTCACGGCCGGAGAGTGCAGAAATGTTCTGCGCGAGCGCCGAAAAAAAAACAGGTAAAAAGTGGAAAACAAATAACTAAAAATACTGGAGTAGTGTAATAAAGGCAATCTTATTGCTAAAAACACAAAATAAAATAAATTTTAATAATTGGTGCTATGTATAAAACTAGTGCAAAGTTATTATAAAAACTAAGAAGTGCCACGAGTAATAGCTCAATGAGCGGCGATTCAAAAAATGAGCGTAGATGCTCCGTAGACCAGAGAAACAGTTATATCTCTTATTTCTCAACCCGTGATGCAGAAGTAGAGAAGACTTCTTTAAAGAGCAGCTCAGCCTTACTAGCCATTGACAGTGCGAGAGCGGTCTTTTTCTCCCGCCCTACTCACACCAACTCCCACTTCATGGAGCTTGTAGTGAAGAATCCCACCCCCAGTTTCGACTTACTGCTCACCAGCCACGAGCACTGCAACCTCGTTAATTTCTGCAACCGCAGCCACTGCAACAACAACATCAACGGTCTCCGTTACCAACAACGCGATTTCGAATGCGTTAGCAACTTCTGAAACGCCTAATACAACTACAAAGCCAATTGTAAGTACGAGTGCCAATATCTGCAATATTAAACAACAATAAGTGGGTCCGGCTTTACAGACTAACATGAATCGTTACATCCAAATCAAAAGGAAGCTAAGCCCGCTGAAAATTTAATACTATTTTGTATTACAACGCGAAAACTTGTGATTGCAGGGAAATTTTATATTTTATTTTGGCGACGACGAAAGGGAGTTTGAGATTCATATGACAACTAACTCTTAATTTCAATATATAGACGCTTAAGCCTAACTTAACGAAAGGGGCGAGAGACGGGGCGAATTTGCGAGCGCCATTAAAGCTTTATTGCGCTCCCGCTCCCGCCTTACACTATTCAACATATTTCATTATAAAAGCGCAAAGTGCGCAAACACCGCCCCCTCTGAAGGACCACCGTCTTCAGCACGCCACAGGCAGCACCGCCAGCCTATGGACCGTATCCTTTGTTTTCACGTCCGCCACTCGGACCTTGCCGTCAGCGCCGACGTGCACCGCCACGATCCGACCGATCATCCACTGCCGCGGCGGAAGATTGTCCTCGGCGACGACGACGAGAGCTCCCACGGCGACGTTTGGAACCTCCTGGTGCACCTTGTTTTTCGCCTGGAGGCTCGAGACGTACTCCCGGGACCATCGCTGCCAAAACCTGTGCCTGAGAGACGAGACACTGCGCCATCGTCGCAAGCAGGTTGGGCTGACTTGGTCCGGGAGCGCTGCTGAGGGTGGAGCTATTAGGGGCCCGCCGATCAGGAGATGGCCTGGGCTTAGTGCTTCGCCGTCGTTGGGATCCGTGCTGATCGCTCCGAGGGGCCTGGAGTTGAGAACGGCCTCCACGCTGGTGAGGAGAGTTCCGAGCTCCTCCGCGGTCAGGATGTCTTCGTCCGAAGGAACAGGTGCTTTGCAGACTTCACACCTGCCTCCCAAAGTCCGCCGAAGTGAGGTGCTCTGGGCGGTATGAACGCAAACTCGCATCCTCTTCTTGATGCGAATGTTGCGATACCGCCCCCCTGCTCCTCCAGACGGGCCCGGAACTCTCTCATGTGGCGATCGGCTCCGACGAAGTTCGTCGCGTTGTCGCACCACACCTTCTCCGGAATCCCGCGTCGACTCACGAACCTTTGGAATGCCAACAAAAACGCATCAGTGGTGAGGTCGGACACTAACTCTAAGTGGACCGCTTTGGACGCAAAACATACAAACAATGCCACGTGTGATTTGTACGGCGGCTTACCACGGATACGATACGTTGTGTTAAATGGGCCACAAAAATCAACACCACAGATATTAAAAGGGCGGAGAGCTCAAAGTCTGTCTGATGGCAAGTTCCCCATGATTTGCGTCAAGAGTTGAGGCTTGCACCGAAAGCAACGAATGCAAGACCGAACTGTTCTGCGGCAAACTTCCTGCGCATTAACCAACCATATCTTTTCTCGCAACAGACTTACAACAGCTCGAGGGCCAGCATGACAATTTGTGACGTGCAGGTAGGACACGTAGGCTTTAACAAACTGTGAGCCTTTCGACAACAACAACGGGAATTTGGCTTCGTACGGGATAGGAGCATTCAATAACCGACCCCCAACTCGCAGCAATGTCAAGGAACACCAATCTAGTTTTTTCTCCTGAAGAAAAGGCCTTAGTTTTTGAATATTCGTTGCTACCGGTTTATTTTTCCCAATTTTGCCTATGTCGTCACTGAACTCGTGAGATTGGATCACTTCCACTATTTTCTCGAACGCAAAATTCAGTTCTCTTGGAGTAATACTTTTTTCAAAAGGCTGCGACACTTTTTTGCACCTTTGAATAAACCGAAAGACCCACACGAAAACCCTTAGAAGCCTTATGTGCGACGAAAAGGATTCTATTTTCTGAAGCACACAATTAGGCTCTGGGATAACCACAAGCGCCAAAGCTGATTTGCGTAATTCCATCGACACGACATCAGCAGGTACTTCGAAGTGTCGATTCACAGGCCAATCTTTTTCTGCATCGAGCAAAAACGACGGCCCAGCGAACCAAATGGAAGCTGTGAGTTCCTTAACGTCACATCCCCGTGACACGATGTCCGCTGGGTTTACTTTCGTGGGGACATGTCGCCAAATTGCCTTTTCCGACCACTCTTGGATCTCTGCAACTCGGTTTGAGACGAAAACCGACGACGACGACGGATGCGTTTTAATTCAATGCAGAGTGATCTCCGAGTCCGTCCATAGGAACACCTTTGTGATCGGAAAATTAAGCAATGGTCTTACACGATTATAAAGATCCGCATGAAGGTGAGCTGCGCACAACCCAAGGCGGGGCAAAGTTTTCGTCTTGAGGGGAGCTACTTTGGATTTTGCTGTCAATAAAGATACTTTTAAACCTTCAGCGGTACTAGTGCGAACGTAGATGCACGCTCCATATGCTCGGACGAAAGCGTCAGCGAAACCATGTATTTCTGCCGGGACTTTGGCGTCTGTATGAACGAATCGCGATACCATGATCTTGGGCAGTTGCAACAGCGTTCCCTTAAAAGCTTCCCAAGATGTCTGCAGTTGCATCGGCAGCGACTCGTCCAAGTCTAACTTTCGAAGCCACAGTTCCTGCAACAACATTTTTGCCCTAGTCACTAGAGAGCACAACAGGCCAAGCGGATCGAAAAGTCGGGCAGTCACCGACAGTATGTTTCGTTTTGTCGCACGAAGATCCAGGAAACAGTCATCCAACCGAAATTGAAAGTAATCTTTACCCGGCAACCAAACCACGCCAAGGGTCTTAGTTACGTCTGAGTCTGCCGTTAGCGGCATGACAGCGCTTTCAGATGCGGATAACTCTGGGCAGTTAGAAAACCACTTTGCCAATTCAAATCCTGCCTCTTGCAATACCTGAGAAACTTCGCCTCGAAGGCTTAACAGGTCCTCAACGCTTCTGGCGCCAGTTAACAAATCGTCAACATAAAAGTCATTCTGAATGACCTTGGCGGCTTTTGGACACGAATCCTGCGCGATCTCTCCAAGCCGCATTAAACACCGAATCGCCAGATAGGGGGCTGGCGAAGTACCATAAGTCACGGTGTTCAGCTTGAAGATTTTTAGAGACTCAGATGGATCTCGTCTCCACACTATGAGCTGAAAGTTTCGGTCAGCTTCGTCAACCATTACTTGACGATACATCTTTTTTACGTCTGCTGCAAGCGCAAACTTGTGCAGTCTGAACCGAAGCAGGGTCGAATACAGCTCCTCTTGAATGGTGGGGCCAACCATCAAGATGTCATTCAACGCGACCTGCGTCGATGTACGGCTCGAGGCGTCGAATACCACTCTCAACTTTGTCGAGGTGCTTTGAGGTCGCAGCACGCATTGGTGCGGAATGAAATAGTGCGGACTGTCTGGAATTTTATTGTTAGTGGAAGACATATGGCCCATCGCTTCATATTCTTCCATGAATTCCAGATACATCTTTTTTAAAAAAGGATCTTTGGATAATCTTCTTTCTTTCATATGATGAACCAAGAGTGTTTGGGTGAGATTTGAACGGCAGACGAACCGAAAATCTCCCGGACGACAATCTTTGAGTATTTTTCTCAAAGTGTTGCTCACAAAGTTGCTGCTCAGGAGTATGGACCTTGGCCTTGGGCGGCAAGTCCTCCACAGACCAAAATTTCTGCAGGGTTGTGTCGATTGACTCCAACACTTTCTCCTGGCAGCTGAGATGTACCAATTTTTCCGTATTTCTTATTTTTTCTGAGGCACATCTCCCTGACACTATCCAGCCGAGAACTGTTTTTTGCAAAATTGGAAACTCGGGCCCTTTCTTTATCTGGCCGACTGACAATAGTTCAAAGAACGAGTCTGCGCCTATAAGCATATCAATTTTTTGGGGCTTGAAGAAGAATGGATCTGCCAATTGAATATTTTCAGGCACCCTCCAGCCGCTGGTGTTCACCGTTTGATCCGGATGATAACCAGAAATATTTTTTAGTATGTAAAATTCGGACGACAATTGACTGCTACCCACTCGCGACTTAACAATCGTGTGAATTTTCTTGGTTGCTTGAGCATTAGTTCCACCAATGCCCCGCAAGCTCAAACACTCGTCCTCTCTCTTAATCTGAAGACTCTGAGCGAGCTCATCGGTCAAAAAATTTACTTGTGAACCAGAATCGAGCAACGCTCGAGCCAAAACTAATTCGCCACTTTTTGTTTGGACGCTCACGATGGCTGTGGCAAGAATAACTTTATCTGATGCAGTCGCATGCATAACATGCGAAGTGGATGGAGTATTCTGCAAGAGCGTGGGCTGAGGAGGAGCTGGCAACGCGAGATTTGATGGCGAGTAAATGTGCAGCAATGTGTGGTGTGAGGACTTACACACTCTGCATCTTTTCGATTTGCATCTTTTTACCGTGTGGCCCTTTCGGAGGCAGTTAATGCATAAAGGAGCCTTTTTTGCAAAATCGAATCTTTTCTGAACTGTTAGGGCAGCAAAAGCAGTGCAACTTCCTACTTGATGTTCTGCTGAGTTGCAAAACACACATACTTCGGGGTCGTCTATGGCAGCAACAAACGAAAAACTCCTATTTCCATTCTTCTTAGGATATGCCTGGCTCTGCTGAACAATTTTTGGCTTACACGCTTCTTCGGCAACCATATGCTGATAGCGCTTGTTCAGGGCCGACTCACACTCGCTCCAAAGAGGAAGCGAAGTATAATCTAACTGTTCTTCCCATTCTCTTTTAGTTCCTGCATCGACTTTGCCCATTACTAGATGGATGAGGGTGGCATTCGTAATACGTTTGTCATCCCCAATGGACAAAAGAGAATCGTATAGCGCTGTGACTGTGTCGATCAGGTTTCTCAAGGCTGTAGCTCATGGCTGGGAAGTCCTTGGCAGATTAAAAAATTAAACAATCATTATCGTACACCCGCCTTAGGCTAGCCAGGGCTTTTGGGTAATTATTCGCTGTAACTTGGAATGCCCTGACTGTTCCTAGCGCGTCTCCAGCCAAACACGATATTAGATGGTTAAATTTTTCGATATCGTGCAGCGTGTCATCTTTGTCCACAAAAGTTTCGAAAAGGCTTATAAAATTTTTAAATTCGGAATGTTTTCCGCTAAAGGTTGGAAGAGCGACGCTCGGCAAACGGCATTGGGGTGTGCGCGTTGCCGGCGGAGCGGAAGCTTTGTTTCCGCGATTAGGGAAATTAGCAACGATTTTGCTATTATCGCAGTCTCTTCTAACTCTTCGCGGTACTCACCATCTCCATCTTTCGCTTCAATTTTATTCTGTATAAGCAAAGCATTTTCAATGTGCGTATTTAGGATTTCTAATCGACATTCTAACTCAACCGTATTTAAGGAGTATCGAGTATTTTTGCGTTCGCTCTATACTCTTCATATATCCATCTCGTTGGTTTTTCAACCCTTCGATGTCCTTGTTGTTACTTTCTGATTTTGGCTTTTTTTTTTTTTTTGGTAGGGGAGTGTAGGGTAAGGTGACGAACGATTTGTTCTTTAATGTAACTTATCCAAAAATCAATATTTTTTAAAAGTGTAAAAGCAGAAAGTTACTTACATTTACTGAGCATATTTCTGAAAAATTTACGGAAAAGTTATTTTCGATACGGAAAAGAAAGAAGCAATAAGATTATACCGAAACTTACAAAAAAAAATGGTCAAAATGCAATTTTTTAAATTAAAAAATGATTTTTTGTTTAATTAAATTAAACTGACCTCACTATTAAAAACAACAATAAAACTGCAGCAGTAAATGTTATCTGGTATTATTGTATTTTTTTTACAAATAATCAACGATAACAATTAAAATTCTTGAATAAAAAAAGTTCGTTACAATACCCTACAAAAAATCGTCACGATAACCTACAAGGTAGACTTGAAGCAAAAACGGTGTCACTCTCAAACGGCGCAAAAGAAAAAAACGCGAGGTACCAAAAACTGTTGATAAAGATCTCATGTATACGTGCATATATTTGCCTGATTTTATTTTCCACTCATCTATAAAATTAATGAAAGTGTGGGCAATTGTGGTGGCAATTGTGGGGGCCGTTTTACGGTTCCTCACACCCCCCCCTTTCTTCGGGGTGCTGGAGCGAGACGCTGATGAATCGTGCATTTGTGATTGCGATCCGGTAGATCCGTCCCTTTACTTTTCGCAGGAATCGTACTCCTCGGCGATCCTGTTGCCGGACGAAAACGATCGGCAGTCTGCGTCGCTCAGTGTTCACGGACCATTCCGCGGGGGCTTCTGGCCACTGGTCCTCCTCCGGGGTGGCCGGAGGTAGTGGGTCGTCCTCCAACGCACGCAGAAGTTCCCTCTCCTCTTCCGGGTCGAGGCAGAGGTCCCAGGGTATTGGGGATTCGTCCTGTACGTGGCTGCAGCTGGGGCGTTCTTCGCTGGCGTTGTTGGCGAGCGTTGCCATAGTCTCCATCGCTACTTCGGCGATCCATGGCAGCGGTAGCTCCTCGTCGCTTATATCGCTGTAGCGGTCGTCCAGCAGGGGTGCAGCCATTTGGGGACTGGGGTCGTTTCTGCCTTGTGCAAACGCTCCGCTGCGGCTGCTGTCGTCCGATTCGCTGGACCCTTCCTCGTCGAGGACGATTTCCGGCTGACTGCTGCTGGAGCTCCGTTCCGTCGACAACGTTCGGTTCCTCGCCCGAGCTATCGTTTGCGATGGGGAACTGGTCCCACGCTGCGTTGGCTGCGGCTAGGCGCATGGCCACTGGAGGGAGTACGGGGTACTCGGGTAGCCTCTCCGGCTCGGACGACGTCTCGGATTCGTTCAGGGACTCGGACGAGCTCTCCTGGTCGGAGTCGGCAAATCCTATGACCCGATTTGTCGTAGGCTGTCCTCCAGCATGGAGGGGCCAAAGGATGGCAGTCCCACCTCGTCGACCCAGCGGCTGACGGCCCAGCGACGTTCCCGTGCTCCAATGCCTGCAACTGCGCCAACCGGGTCGCGGTGAGTAGCGTGGTGTCAACCTGGCTACCACTTGGGATGTCATCCCCTGGGTGTGGACCTAGTCCGGCTATGTCCACCCAGCTGCTGGTGGCGCACGCGACCGGTTGGGCCTCCTCGCTCGGGGACTCCAGGACGCGAACTGTGGCCAGTCGTGACGTTGAGCACAGCAGGGGATCGGCCTGGCTGCATCCGGGATGTCGTCTGCCGGGGGTGTGGATCCCTGGTGGTTGCTGTGGCTGCTGAGCACCAGCGTGTCGACGGGCGTGTCGAGCAGCGTACTGGCTGACTCGGGCCAGGACCGTGACTGCTTCCAAGGCCGGGGCTCGTGGGCGGTGTCCAAGGGGTCTCGGCCGGCTAAGACCCACATCTGGACATTGTGCGGTAGCCGAGGTCGCTAGCTCGGAGAAAAGAATGGGTTAGCTTGAATACTCATCGATGGGAGGGAGATTCGAGTTCGTGGGTCGTTCTGTTGTCGTCTGTGGCTATGGCGGTTACTAGGCGTGGCTACTTTGGCGTGGTGTACCCTAAGGAGTTAAACACCCCCCACCGGTGGGGAGGGTTGTGGGGCGTAGGCGCTGGGGCACAGGCTCAAGTGGCCCCACTGAATCTCCTTGTCGTAGCAAGGGTTCCGCGGCTTATTTTAGTTTTGTGAGACTCGGGTGGTCCCGTGAATCCCCTCTGAGTCTTCTTCGGGGTCCTCTGTGGTCTGGTCCCCTTGAAAGGGTTTCAAGTCAGCTAGACTTGCGTTGCGACGCTTGCGTGTCCCTCGAAGTTGGACTCTGGCGATGTTTGGTGACAGAAACTTGATGATTTTATAAGGGCCGTCGAACTTTGGAGCTAGTTTTGCGTTGAACGCCTCCGCGGCGTTGGGCAGGTTGTGAGTTCGGACCCAAACCCACATTCCAATGGTCGGTCTCCATTCTCGTCGACGCAAGTTGTAGTAGCGGCTTTGTTCCTGGTCGGCTCTTTCCATGTTTTCCTTGGCTGTTTGAAAGATGTTCTTGAGATGCTCTGCCTTACTCTGGGGGTCTCTGAGCGCTTCGCTGGTCCCTGGCGTAACTTCGTTGAACCAGCTTCCGGGTAATAGGGGTTCCCGGCCTTGTACTAAATACGCTGGGCTGAATACGGTGCTGTCGGAGACACTCGTGTTGATGGCCAAGGTGATTTCCGGCAATAGGTTAACCCACGTTCGTTGGTCCTCAGTGGCGTACTGCGCGATCATCGTTTTGATGGTGCGGTTGGCTCGCTCGGTAGGATTCTGTTGGGGGGAGCATGGGGCAGTATGCTGCACTTCCATTCCTGCCTTTTTACAGAATGCTTTGAAAGCCCTACTGGTAAACTGGGTCCCATTGTCGCAGATGAACCGAGCCTCTTTTAGCTGATCTAGGATGTAGTTTATGCCGGGCATGGGGTAGGCGTCCTTTTCAGACTTCGCATTGATCTGCCTGAAGTCTACGCATAGTCTCCACTTGCCTGTCTTCTTTCACATCATCACGATGGGGGAGCTGTAAGGGCTCTTTGAATGCTCTATGAACCCCATTCGAAGGAGCTCGTCTACCTTCGCATTGATTTCCCCTTGAACTTTTGGATTCTTGATAGGTTTGTCGTCCTTCATCGTGATCTGGTGCTCTGCCATGTTTGATGTTCCCGTCATGGTATTGAAGTCCGCTAGCTCTACCTCCAGGAATCTCGTTGTGTCGTTATCCTCGCTTGTTTCTTACATGACTGACACTTATAATTTCTCCTCGAGCCATCCATTGTGTCGATTCCTTCGTGTCCAGCACACTTTATCTCGGTTCCGACTCGTGTTAGGAAGTTCCATCCCAACACCAACGAATCCACTACCCCTGGTAGTATCAGCAGGCTCATGCTCAGTCGCTTGTTCCCGAATTCGACTTCCACATCGAGCTGTGCCCTTTCCGAGTGCAGCAAGGTTGTCCGCCAGTTCTTCGCTTATGAAGCTCGCTGTTGCCCCGGTGTCGATTGTGGCTTTATACGTGCCTCCACCAATCGTTACCGCTGCGGACAACTGCTGCTCCTCCTCGATCAGCTTGCCAGTTAGTTTGGAGAGGAAGCATTTTGCGATCCCCTTCCGCCTCTCTGCGGCTGAGATCACTGGCCATTTCCCGCTCGTTGGCAGCACTCGACGCTTCTGATTCCTACTTTGCCGCACATCCAGCAGAATATCAAACGTTGGTTTCAGCAGGCGCGTTCCAAGTGTCCGGATCCGCCACATTTTCGACAGGCCTCCTGGGGCTCTATGATGTGGGTACTCCCTCGTGGCCTCTGGGTTGTGTTTGGTAGCCGCCATGCGGTTTGGGTTGGTTGTCTCTGTTGCCAGTGTTGTGTCCATTGGCCCTCATAGGCTGCGTCGGTTGCCTGATACCGTTGGCCTTGCTGTGGTGGTGTCCATTGGCCCTCATAGGCTGCGTCGGTTGCCTGATACTGTTGGCCTTGCTGCGGTGGTGTTCATTGGCCGTTATTCGGGGCGTTGGTTGGCTGCAGCTGATGGACCTGTTGTGGTGGTGTTCGTTGATTGTTCCCTCGAGGTTCCTGGTCGCCGATGTCCTCGCACCTTCTGCACATAACTTGCGCCAGAGCAGCCGATTTTGCCCTTGAGAATTTGTTCTCTTGCGCGAATGTCTCCCGTTCCTTCTCCCGATCCTCATACTCGTCGGCTAGGATCGTCAACGTGTCCAAGTCCAAGACTGTATAGGCTTTTAGGGAGATTCTAAGGTTCGGCGTGCAGTTTTCCTTGATGATGTTTAGCTGGTCTCACTCGGGGAATAATTGAGTGGCCTCATCAACGTCTGCATGGTAATCATGTAATCCTTGAAAGCCTCGCTATACCCTTGCATCCGTCTCTTGACGTGATCCGACAGCTTTGTGAAAAAGTCTCTCGGCAGAAAATAAGTGTGGAAACTTTCTATAAATTCCGCCCGGGTTCTCCATTGTTTATTGTTGGAAATAAACCATTTCAACGCTTTTCCGGTGAGTAACTCCGGCATCGCTCGGGGAATCATGTCTAGGTCCAGGCCGTATGTGTTGGCGGACCATTCCACTTGCTCCAAAAACTCGAATGGTTTTTCAACGCCGTCGAACCTGAATGACCACTCTTGGACTTGCTTAGCGACCTTGGCGTAATCTGGCTTGCTAGGGGGTAGAGGTCGGTATCGGTTCTGTCTTTTGCCTTTCCTGGCCTGATTCTCTCCTTTGTGCCTCCTTTTGCCTTTCCTGGCTTGCCTCTCTCCTTTGTGCCTCCTTTTGCATGCTGTCAACGCTCAAACTCTCCAATAGGTCTTCACCCTCGGAGTTTGTTATCTTTATGCTGGTGCCTGGTCTGGTGCCGTATTTTACTTCCTGCTCGGCCCAGATATCGACGAGCTCGGGGTCGTTCTCAATCTGTGTATAATATTCGGACAGTGCCTTTCTGATGCCTTCCGATCTGCCATCTAGAGTAATGTTCAACCTCTGTGAGACATGGGCAAAGTCCTCTTTCTTCAGACGGTAAATCCAACTCTTCCCCATTCTGCTTTTTGTTGCTTTCACTGCTGGGACAATCACTTTTTGCGTGCCAGATGTAACGAACTGATTTTGTGTCTGCTCGCTACGAGATTCGTGCGGCTAGCTCAGAGAAGTTGTGTGTTCGTCCCACCAAATTTATATAAACGTGACCGCCCAGTAGATCAGTGAGAAAGCACAGAATTCACGGGTTCGAATTGGGTTTATTGCGGGTTTAATTACATCGGGCCACTTTTGGTCCTCGATGTCACCTGGTGATGTTCGTCTCTGCACGTCGATGCGTCACATCGGTGATCGCCTGCCTCGTCGATTCCGTGGTCCGGTTCTGTAGCTCCTTGTGGATCCTTGTAGCTGCTCGGCGATGGTCGTCTCTAATGCGTTGACTCGACGACTACTCGTAGGGCCTCGGACTCGCAAGGAGATCAGCCGTGTGGGCTTAGGGAAGCGTCACCGTTCTCAGACTAGGGTGAACAGGAGCTGCGTGCTCCAGGACAACGCCTATAGACACCCAACCGCCTGACCCTGGCTCTGTCCCGGATGGTCCCACTAGGCTCCTGCTCGGATCGCGCTGACAGTCTAGGTGGCCACCTGGAAGCTGCCTAGTGCTTCACCTTGCTTTCACGCCTGGTGTAAACGAACGTTCCACCCTGGCCGATGTCCGATGCTCTGCTCCGGGATACGCGGGTCGTGATGCTGGACGTAGCGTGGCTTCTGGTGCTTGGGGTTACGGACACGACGGTCCCGGGCTCGTAAAACCGTGGGTCTTTCTTTCTTGACGGATTGATTCCTCGTGATCGACTCATACAGTTGCCAGCGCCCGGCGGCTTTATATAGGGCCTCCGGGAACCGTTATTTCTCTTTTGTGCTCTGCCCGCTGCATCTCTACACTCTGGGTCTCTAGCTCTGCGCGTTGCCGCCGTCCCGCTGATTCTTATGATGCATGTGGCACGCCGGTGTGCCGCTTCGTTACTGAGATGTGGCACTTGTCCTTCTGGTCCAAAGTCCACGACAGAGTCCAAAGTCCGACGCAGTTCCGTTATTTCCTTTTGCGCTCTGCCTGCGGCAACTTCCACTCCAGGTCCAAAGTCCACGGTTCCCGTTTGATCCCTTTTTACTGCGCACCCGGCCTTCAGTTGTTGTCCTGCTCGTTGCTGCTCGTTTTGCACCCGGTACTCTTCCTCTGCCAGCGAAGTCTCCTTTCTCTCACTCTCCGTACTCAATCTCCACACTCTCTTTCGAAGAGCTCTCTCTCTCCGGAGTTAGACTCTCAAAACTCTCGGTCTCCATCATTTATTCTCCAACTCTCTTCGCCGCGCCGCTACTACGCTAATTCGCCGCGTAACTGGTAAGCGGCCGGCCATCCGTTATTCCTGCTCTTGCTATTTGTGGGGAGTTATTCAACTTATGCGCAAGTAGGTACTCACTAAATTCTCAAATAACAAAGAACGCAAGGTGAGGAGGTATATTCACATTCCTTAAGTTTATTAGTTATAATTCGGTTGAATTAGTGGCTTATATCAAAATACGTGTGTGTTCCAGAAATGACCAATACAAGAGGACCGTTAGATATCGAATAACGATGGCACATAACTTCATAGCTCGATATATATTACTCCTCCCCTCTTACTTTGAAATACCGGCGTTAAGGTTTAATCGGCTTGATCGGCGAAGTGGCTGTTGATTTTGTTTTAGATCATCTTGTGCGGTGCTAGTTGAGGCGCTGACTGAAGAGGGACTACGTGGTTTCATTTGTTTGCGATGTCGTCTGAGCATTCTTTGATCGCTTTGGACTGCATACATAATCGATACATAACGAAAACGAAAACAGTCTATATTAAATGAATGTTTACGATCTTCAGGGCTGGCATTAATGGCATCAAAACAGCTGATTATCTCTCTGTTGTATACGGACGTGTTTTACATTCGCACCCACATTTATTCGCTTAGTGTCGAAATTTTTGATTTTTTATATTCCCAAAGTTTTCATTCTCAAATCGGTTGAGCCCGCCGTTTGAATGCAAATTAGTGATTTGTGTTTAAACCATCGTCTTTATAAAGATATTGAAAAATAGTTAACGACGCGAGTGCATTGTGCATTGTTGTTGTTTTATATTTACATCGTCGTTTTGGCGCTCTCTCGCACCGTTTGCTCTGCTCACCTCCAAACTTTAGTCACCGGCTCTCATTTTCGAGTTACCGGTTCTTTACTGATTTGGTCTTATCGCACTCTTTCTTTCCTCTTATCCTCATACCCTCATAGCCACACAGCTGTTTGTTGGCACTCATCTAAAGCTTTCTGTTTACATTTCTCTACATTCTACATTTTACATTTTTTATCTTACTTTAACTTGTAACAATGTCTGCTTGCTGTTTTGTTGGTTGCCAATTTACTGGCAAAATCACTTCTCGTCAGCCGATTGTTAATTGCTGGTTATGTGAGAACATTGCGCACGCTAAATGTGTTGACTTTGGGCGGCCCAAATTGCGGATCGTACTAGGTCTAATGCCAACCTGGACTGGACGTGCCCTATATGCCTACATATCAAAATTGATATTAGATCATTTATGAGGCAAATGGAGCTTGAGTTCCAGGCCTTACGTGCTGAATTTACGGACTTATTAAGTCGGTTTAATGTTTTCGACTCAAACTTTAAAAGTCGTATTCTTCTTAACCAAATATCATTAAATATAAATCGTCGTTCTACACTGCCTAATATCTCTCTACATGTCTCTACATCTCTACATCTCCAGATCTCTCGAGCAACCTCTATCTTCCCAGCCCCACTGCAAGCTATATGTCGTGCGATGAGGACGATCCCAATGGGAGCGAGTCATCAATGACTGATGTCAGGGTGTAATCCCTGCCAGATAATGCCAATCGGTCACCGGCTGTTGCCACTTCGGGGGCTCTGCCGCACCTCGTACTGCCCTTAGATAATACCCTTGTACCTCCTCCTGTTCCACTTTCTAGCATGATCCCTAGGAAGAATAGTAATAGCCCAGCTCTCTCTTCTCCGGTACCACTCACTCTCATGGTACCTAGGAAGTCTATTTTTGTGTCAAGATTGAATGCAGCACTCACAGTTAATGATGTGATGCATCATATTGTCTCAAAACTCTGCCTTCCCAATCAAAAAGGTATTGACATCACTAAATTTAATTTTAAACAAATAAGAGATTATTCCTCATTTAAAATACTTGTTCCGGATGAACTGTTCTCCAAACTTCTTGACCCTAATTTTTGGCCTGCTGATATAATTGTTCACGAATATATAAAAAAAATAGTTCGCTTCCCATCACTTCTTTGTCAGCGCCCAGCTCTGCTTCAAATTCAAAAAACTGAATTTCATAATCCACTATCAAAATGAATGGGGGCTTCTTAGTAAACTCTCAACGCTTTATAAGAACAGCTCAATTTTTGAAGCCAATGTTATTGTATTCACTGAGACCTGGCTTAACCCATCTGTACACGATAGTGAGATTTTGTCAAATAACTTTTTTGTTTATCGGAATGATCGATTGGAGTCAAATCCGATTTGACTTCTGAGCTTGTTGATATTTCTGGTTCTGGCCTCGAATTTAACATGTATATATCGCACCTGTCCGCCATACAGTCTATCTCCTTGTTGCTTGCTGAAACTGACCAACTCATTGTGATCGGTGACTTTAATCTTCCCAATATTTCTTGGTTGGAGAGTAATGACTCATTGGCAATGATTACTAGGATGCAACATGACTTTGTTGATGGTCTTGTTGAACTATCCTTGCAGCAAGTAAACTGGATTTCCAATCATATTTATTTAATCTTCGTCTTTGATGGTATCGATGCTGAAGTTAGTCGAATTCCGCCACTATCTCTACCTAAAGATTGTCTACCCTTCAGCTCTGTATAAATGGATTTTTTAATGCTCCCAGGACTGCAATAAACGTACATCCTAGTTTGTGTTTTAAAAAGACTGACTATGCTAAACTAGTTGAATCTTTATGGACAATTAATTGGTCCTATCTTGTTGACCTTTCTGTTGATGATGCAGTTGGGTATTTTTATAAAGTCCTTTACCGTCTTTCCTCCTTGAAGAATTCTTAGAGCTCTCCATGGTTTACTCGTCAACTATCCTATCTTAAAAATAAAAAAAACAGACTTTTTAAACGGTTTAAAATTTTTGGCTTGCTGACGGACTGGTCCAAACATCTGATGACAATGATATTTCCAACAATTAATTGGTCCTATCTTGTTGACCTTTCTGTTGATGATGCAGTTGGGTATTTTTATAAAGTCCTTTACCGTCTTTCCTCCTTGAAGAATTCTTATAGCTCTCCATGGTTTACTCGTCAACTATCCTATCTTAAAAATAAAAAAACAGACTTTTTAAACGGTTTAAAATGTTTGGCTTGCTGACGGACTGGGCCAAACATCTGATGACAATGATATTTCCAACCTATTTGGTGATTTTTTTCAATCGACTTATACGGAATGCAATGGTGTTATTGAAAATGATTATCCATACCCACTACCTCATCTGAACTCTATCTTCAAACCAGTGATTAATGTATCTGATGTTCTTCAGAGTCGTGATACTCTTAAGCTCTCTTTTTCACCGGGTCCTGATAAAATACCAAGTTGTATACTGAGGAATTGTTCGTCCTATCTAGCTTTTCCTTTAACATTAATATTTAATTTGTCGCTAAGTCAAGGAAGATTTCCATCCATATGGAAGGAATCGTTTATTGTTCCATTGTTTATAAAAGGGAACAAGTCGGACATCTCAAATTATCGTGGTAATGCTAAACTCAGTGCAATTCCTAAACTTTTCGAAAAAATTATTACCTGGCTTCACTAGACGTCGCTCTACTTCTACAAACCTACTAGAATTTACATCTTAAATTACTAGAGGCTTCCTGACACATCATCTGTTTTAACAATAGAATTTCCAAAATAATTAATGTTACTTCTGGAGTGCCACAGGGTAGCCACCTGGCTAATGATTAATGATCTACCTAATGTTATAAAATCGTCTACCGTATTAATGTATGCAGATGATGTCAAGCTATGTTTGTCTATGGGTTCACCTAACTCATATAATGACCTTCAATTAGATCTTGATTGTTTGTATACGTGGTGCATGATTAACATGTTAAATTTAAACTATTCTAAATGTAACTTTATGACCTTTTATCGTTGTAATCCATCTCTGTTTTCATATTCTATTGGAAATAACGCCCTTGTACGAATTTTTTCAGTTCAGGATCTTGGCGTTTTATTTGATCATAAACTTGATTTTAAAGACCATATATCTACTATATCTAATAAAGCCAGAAGTCTTCTTGCATTTATAAAACGTTGGTCAAGGGTTCGATGATCCTTACACAACAAAGCTTTTGTATGTTTCTCTTGTTCGTCCGTTTATGGAATATTGCTCTTGTATATGGTCTCCTCAAATAAGCTGTTACCAAAATATGTTAGAGTCTGTCCAAAAACAATTCCTTGTTTCCTATTCCTCCTATTTGCTCTGAGGGGTTTAAACTGGGACACAGGTAGTCGATTGCCCTCTTATCTTGCGAGGTTGCGCCTGCTCGACTTACCAACCCTCTGCCATCGAAGCTATGTTCTTACACAAACTTATTAATGGTGATGTCGACTCCCCTTTCCTCTTAGTTCACTTAACTGGAATGTACCCTGTAAAACAGTTCGCCGTTTTCGTCCGTTGTCCCTGCCAATATGTAGATCTAATTATGCCCTGCATGATCCTTTTCTTGTTCTGGGTGATGACTATAATTCACTGTGCCACGTCTTACTGTTTGATACCTCTAATGCTACTAGTTATAATAAACGTATGTATTTTCTGTCTTCAAATAATTTGTAAATTCTTTGTGAACATGTATTTTAACCTGTCTATTGTTAAATCGTAGTTTTCCCATGTCCGCGATTCCGCTTACTTGCCCAAAACGGTTTAGGGCTCCGCGCGTAAGAAGCTTTGCTTGGTGTCGTAAGGGCCACTTGTTTGTACTGATCATAGTTCATCAACTTCCAAATATAAAAAAATAGGTATTGGAGGTTGTAGTAGGTCCAGTAGGGTTTTCTGCTGACGACCATGAAGAATCTCTGGCGGAGATTTATTTAAACTCGGAATAGGCGTGTTTTTGAAAGAGCTCAAAAACGTTAAAAGCGAGTTCGTTGTACTATTACCTTCCTCCACGGCTTTTTTGAATGCTTGCTTGAAAGTACGAACAAATCGTTCTGCTTCCCCGTTAGATACGGGATGAAACGGGACCGATGTGAGGTGTTTAATGCCTTGCGTAGCACAAAAAGTTTGAAATTCTGCAGATATGAATTGTCTTCCATTATCCGTGACTATGGTGTCGGGAAGACCTTCGCTGGCGAAAATGATTTTAAGAGCGTTGATTGTGGATTCGGCTGTTGTAAACTACATTTTTGTTACGAATGGATACTTCGAATGTGCATCAATACAAATAAGCCACATTGCATTATAGAAGGGTCCGGCGAAGTCCAAATGAGAGTCAATCTGCGGGCATATAAATATTGATAACATTTTTTTTTCTCCAAACATGATCGACAAAGCTCTTTTTTCGATTTGACTATAGCGGAGCTAGTTCCTTTAAATTTGTAGGGCGCGGCAGGTTTTGTATTGCTGTAATTTTCGAGGGTGCTGGTTCATCCAATATGTAGCCTAAATATTCAATTTTCGTTTCCATATTTTCTTGAAGGCGGCTTAGCACGGATTCAACGTTACATGCAAGATCCGATTCAGACGTACCTGCGATTATGATGTCATCAAGATAATTTGCGTATGTCTGTTTTCCAATCACGCTGCAAGTGGCACCAGAATCTAATTGAAAACCGTCTACTGCGTTGTTTACACGAACTTCGGCAAAATATTTGCGACCGATTTTCTTTTGTGAAATGCTGTTAATTGTTCTTTGTAGCTCCAAAGAGAGAAGTTGGCTTACTTCAGGAGACCTTGATTTTCTGGAATCTGACATGGTGTTCGCTTTACATACCGGTGCGATATGGCCCACACGTTTGCATTTGTGACACTGCACTTTGCGGAATTTACACTTTTCACGTGAATGATGCGATCCACATCCAGAACAGGACTGGAGCTTGCTACTTAATGAGTCAATGCCGTCTGTTTTGCGGTATTTGTTATACTTGTTAAAGTTGCGTTTTAGTTGAAATACTTCGTTTGTGGCATTTTTCTCTGCTGACATTTTTTTCTTGACCACTTGGGTGGTTTCAAAGCTTTCTGCTATTAAAACGATGTCTGCTAAAGTTGGGTTGACCTTTTGTATTTAGAACTATAAGGTCATTTAGAACTATAATGTCACGAATGAGGTCTTCTGCGAATTCTGTATTGCATGTTGATTTGCTGCAAACACATTTACAGTTGCGAGCTATACCACGTAATTCAGCGATCCATTCTGCATATGATTGATTTTGTTTCATTTTCAGAGAAAACAATTCGTATCTGAATGCGAGTACGTGTATGCCTGATTTTAAGTGCGCGGAGAGCTTTTAGATCGTCAAATTGTTTGCTTTGCATGTCTTCACTGCCGTAAAGTTTTGTTAATAGCTCAAAAATATCTTGACCAATTCACGATAAAAGAAATGCCTTCTTGTGATCGTTTCTGCTGACGTCATATGCTGCGAAATGTTGTTGCATTTGTGCAATGTAGAGTTCCCAATTATTTTTTCCTTTTATAAACGGCGCGAATGCCGGCACATGGTGACTTTGCGAGGTTATGGTTGAACTGCTATTTTTTTGGTGCTCCTCCGATAATTGTGACAGTCTCTCCATTTGTTGGTTGGTTTGCTGTGTCATCCAAGTCCATTAGGTTCCTATCTACCAATCCTCATCTAAAATTTTGCAATATCGCCTGGGGCAGTTTTTCCAGGGGAACACTAAGCCCTTTGATAAACCGAGAAATATTTTGTCCTTTGAAAACTACTTAAAAAAACATGTGTTTTTTTTTTAAATCTTTTTAAAATTATTATGGATTGTTTGCATAAGTTAACAGATGGACAAAACAGAAACAAACAGATTCCTTTTTCGACACAAATCCTTACACTAATTTCATTTAAAACATTAGTATTTTGTCCAAAACATATTATCTCTAAAGATTATAAAATGAAAGACCGCTTTTTAGGGGGATACGACCACAGCCTAAACAATAAGAGCTAGAGCAGCCAAATTTTTTCACAGTATTCTATTGAGGGCGTAGGCGCCCACTAAGGTCCGACATGTCCCCCCAGTGGCCCCAAACAGCTTCAATATCCATATTTAGAGCAAAAATATCATTAGATTTACTTAAGCTTAACTTCTAAAGTCTTACAAAAACAAAAATTTTATTTTACCACTTCGTGAAGAATTGATGAAGCAACATGAGACTAATTATATTTTCGGAAATCGCGTTGTATTCCGGCGTACAATTTTTTTAAAATTTAAAATTCCCTTAAAAATACTTAAATTTAAATTAAAAATTTTTTAAAAATATTTTTTTGAAAGATATAAAGATTTTCCACAAAGTTGCATACCAAATTTTAAAATAACTCAAACGAGTCTTAAAGCATGCATAACTAAAAAATCGGAGCTTATTTACAAACATATTTTTTAAAAATAAACGGTAATAGATAAAAAAATAAACAAAAACCTCTCCTTATATTTCAATCCTCTATCGAAAAATAAAGTTTCGATTGATTCTAAGATTTGACCTAAATTGGCCTGTCACGTTTCACGTGAAATAAGACATTTACAAATGGCACTAGCCAATACTTTATTCAATAAATTTATAATGTGAGAACGAACTTAAAATCATGAAGTGCTAAGTTTTCAGAACGGGGTGGAGTAGGTAAAGAATTTTGACGGACAACAGGGACAATAGGGTATCGTATTGCGCGGCCTGCGACGATCTATTTGGCACACGAATCTGTGAAGGGGAGGGAATGTGGCCGAAACATTGCCCGATCTTGGTAAGATCAAGCGACAGCTAAGCTTGTGGGGCAATGTAGACTGATGACCGACGGACTTTACGACTCTTACTATTTTTCAGGCATCTTAATATTTATTTTAGTTATGTTGGAGAGGAGAAAGTCTTACCAAGAACCCACCCCATTCGGCGAGCTTATGCCGGCAAAAATTGGTGCCTGAACATCGGATGACTTTCCCTCGGCCCAAGTCCTTTTCAGGACTAGGCCACTAATATGCCCAAGTAAAAGATACTTAGATATAGTTTACCTTTTGTTAGAATCGTTTTGAAGGGTCAATAGTTACGAAATAAACGAAATTAAGCTTTACAATAAAGTTTTCTTTTTAACTATATTTTTAAAGTCCCCAATCTCTGCTACAGGCAGTGTTCAGTGGCCACTCAATCGGATTTTGTAGTTTCAGAATTGGCACGTGACTTTAAGATTGTTAATCAATGATAACAGGGTAGGGTTTGTTCATCAGGGGAAATTGTAAAAAAAGCGAATCTTCTGAAGAGGAAGGTAAAATCCAGTCCTTTGTATAATACTATGTGCCGACTGACGCTTTTTGGAAATTAACGTAAATACAATTTAGATGTGCTTTTTGGCCGACGCTACACGACGTACTAGGCGAAGCCCGGTCGCTTGATAGGCTCGAGTCCAGAAAGAGCAGGAGCGCAGACGTTACGGTAACGCATTTAGCCATTGCGGTGCGGATCTAGTGTGCGATTGTCGATCCAGGACAGAGAAGGTGGGTGGGGGAACTGACAGGAAACGTAAAGCCGACGCTACACGACGTACTTTACGACGTATTTTAGTTTCTCTGGCCGACGCTACACGACGTACTGAGCTAGATGGTCCGGTCGTTTGATAGGCTCGAGTCCAGAGAAATAGGAAGACGGTTGTGGATCCCGTTAATGATCGGTCAGATAACCGTATTTCCGACGACTGGCGGGAGGGCGATTTCGGACAGACTTTTCTTCTAGGCGCAGCTAGTTCCCATGGTGAACGTAAAAGCTGATTAGAAGGGAGGAGAGCTATTAGTTCAGTGGAACCCAGTTGTATAGTAGCTGCTAATACCTCTAGTTAGGGATATTTGTTTTTTTTTTGTGGGGCTTAAATATCGGACGGATTCTTCACCAAAGAGATACTTAGTAATCGCAAAACAGCACCCCTCATTATCTTTGATTTATATTCGCACCCCATAGTCAGCCGTACTAGGCTGATAGACAAGATAAACGAATCTTTGGCCCAAATGAAAGGGGCAAAGAAGAAAGTGCTTTTCCAATCGACAACGGGAAGAATTACAAGAGGAGCAAATCTAGCACACAGGAGTGCAAGTGCAGAGACAACCTAAGTATGTTTCGCGGGCCGGAAGGGCAACAAGAAAGTAGATCCATTGAAGACAACATGGATCAATTAAACGATACCGAAGGAGCTGTAGGAGGGGGGAAATTTGCCCCTGGGTCAGCCAAAGGGACGCTCAAGTATGCTCCCGCAATATGAGCTCAACACGACAAGCAGTTTAGAAGCGGCCGAGAAAAGAGAACAAATAATGCGATCGGTGATTAAACAAAACAATGAGACGCAGGCAGCCATGCAAGCGCAGATAGAAGCATTAAAGGCGCATGTAGTGGAACTGCGATTCACACAATCCATGAGGGTGGAATAGCAAGTATTACCACCACCGCCTCAGTTTCCGACACACCCATCCGACAGTTTCTTGTGTCAACAGCCAGAGGCATCGGCTTCGAGATTACCGGCACCCCGACACATCCCAACACCAATCCCCGGACACGAGTTACCCACGACACCCAGAATACGACCAAAGCCCCGGATTCCACGCACCAAAAGGAGTTCGGCTGGACATATGGAATTTGAAGTTTGACGGAAACAGCCCGTTGAAAGTTTGTGAGGAGTTGAATAACTTCCCACAAATAGCAGCAAACCAGAATAACGGATCGCCGGCCGCATACCAGTTACGGCGAATTAGCGTAGTAGCGGCGCGGCGAAGAGAGTGTGGAGAATGAGAGTTTGGAGAGAGAGAACTCTGATGGAGAAAGAGAGTGGAGATTTCTCTGGCAGAGCGAGGGTGCCGGGTGCAAAAGGAATTAACGGAACAGCACCAGACTTTGGACTCTGCCGTGGACTTCGGACAAGCAGGTCATGTGCCACATCTCGGCAACCAAGCGGCACACAGGCGTGCCAGATGCACCATTGAAAGCAGCGGGACGACAGCAACAAGCAGAACAATAACTAAAGACCGTGTGCGAAGTGCAAGGGAGTTGCCGCGGGCAGAGCGCAGAAGGAAATAACGGAACTGCGCCGGACTTTGGACTCTGCAGTGGACGTTGGACAAGGGCCACATCTCCGAAACGGAACAACACACAAGGTTGCCACATGCACCATCGGAATCACCAGGATGGCAACAACACGCAGAACCAAAAACGAAGGCTAGGCGTGAAGGTCAAGTGGGAACCACGGACTTTGGACCCGGAGTGGAGAGATGCCGCGGACAGAGTGCAAAGGGGAAATAGCGGTACCTGGAGGCCCTATATAAAGCCGCCGGTCGCTGGCAGCAGGATCAGTCGATCACGATCAGTCAATCTATCAAGATCCGTCCAGATATCAAAGTAAGCAAGTCAGCAAGTGAACAGCAACAGTGAACTACAAGTAAACAACAACAAGTCGAATCGCCGGAAGCAGCGCCGTGGGAGCCTACAAGGAGCAAGATCGCTACGTCAAGAGGTTCGGGATTGAATCACCAGGAATCTCCGAATTGAAACACAGGTAGCTGAGGTCCAGAGGGCGTCACACGGCTAGGTCAAGGCGATCCGTTTCATTCCTGTCTCACCAAATCCTCGCATATAGCCTGGAGCGTCGAACAGAGTTTGAGTGGTGAAAGCCTGCGACAAGAAACGTGAAACTCGGGGAGTAACCTATCTAGACCCAGTGTGCCTTGCCTAAGAAGGTCCTGGCGCGATCAGCCAGAAGGGAGATCGGTCAATCGTTTGTGGTCTGAAGTGGAGAACTCCAGAAGAGCCCTGCGGTTTGAGTCGTGTAATCCGGAGCGGCGTGTGTCTGAACCCCGAGTGAAACGAGCCAGAAGGGAGATCGGTCGAGCGTTTGTGGCCTCATGTGGAGAACTCCATAAGAGCCCTACGGTTGAGTCGTGTAGCAGAAGCCACGCCTACGTCCAACCGCGCAGCCAGCATACGCATTGCGACAGATCGCGCTACGAGGATACGTCACGGACGATAAGCCGAAGGGTGAAGCTAGGGCGGAACGTTCGTCTGCACTAGGCGTAGAAGCGAAGTGAAGCGCTCGGCAGTATCCATGCGTAACTTGGGCTGCCAGCGCGATCTGAGTGAAACACTAGTGTGACCATCCGGGACAGAGCAAGGGACAGGTGGTGGCATCGACAGGAGAGATTCCTTGAGATAGCGGCCTCTGTTCACCCTTGTCTGAGAACGGTGACGCTTCCCTAAACCCGCGCAGCTGATCTCAGCGTCTTCAGGGAGCATCAGTGTCTTAAGGGAGCGTCAGTGTCTTCAGGGAGCCGCAAGGATCTTCAGGGAGCTTCGAGTGAAAGCGTCGAGGGAGCTACAAGGAGCTACGGAGCCAGAGCGCCCCGTCAACGAGGAGAGCTCCGAGTCATCAAGGCGACCAAGAGTCGTTGACGGCCACGAGTAGCGATACCAAGATCACTGTACTATCACGCCCGCAATAAACCCTCTAAGAAGCCGTGAATTCTGTGCTTTCATACTGATCTACTGGGCGGTCACGTTCATATAAATTTGGTGGGACGAACACACAACCTTACTGAGCTAGCCGCACGAATCTCGTAGCGAGCAGACTTAAAAAATCAGTTCGTTACGTCAACATAAAGCAGAATGGGGAAGAGTTGGATTTACCGTCTCAAGAAAGAAGACTTTGCCTATGTCTCACAGAAGTAAAACATGGCTTTGGAGGGAAGATCTGAAGACATTAGAAAGGCATTGTCTGAATATTACACACAGACGGAGAACGACCCAGACCTCGCCGATATCTGGGCCGAGCTGGAAGCAACATACAGCAAAAACCAGGTCCCAGCATAAAGGTAACAAACGCCGAAGGTGAGGACCTAGTGGCAAGTCTGAGCATCGACAACATGCAAAAGGAGGCACAGAAGAGAGCGCAGAGCCCGGAAAAGAAAAAGACAGAGTGTGTACAGAAAACAGCAGCACCGATACGGACTCCGACTCCGACACCCAGCCAGCCAGATTATGCAAAGGTTGCGAAACAAGTCCGCGAATGGTCGTTTAAGTTTGACGGCATTGAGAAACCGTTCGAGTTTCTAGAGCAAGTGGAATGGTCCGCAAATACATACGGCCTGGATTTGGATATAATTTCCCGCGCCATGCCGGAATTACTGAAGGGGAGAGCATTGAAGTGGTTCATCTCCAACAAACAAACAGTGGCAAACATGGGCAGAATTCATCGAGAGTTTTAACACATACTTCCTGCCGAGAGAATTTTTTTCAAAGCTTTCGGACAAAGCCAGGCAGAGGACGCAAGGCTACGAGGAGGCGTTTAAGGACTACATGATCGACATGCAGGCAATGATGAGGCCACTTAATTATTCGCCGACAGAGTCCCTCAACATCATCCGGCAGAACTGCATACCGAGCCTCAAGATCGCCCTCAGAGCATACACAGTGGCAGACTTGGATACACTCACGGACCTAGCCGACGAGTTTGAAGAACTGGAGAAGGAACGGGAGACATTTGCCCAGAAGAACAAATTCGCCAGGGCAAAACCAGCAGCTCAGGCACAAACGATGTGCAGACGGTGCGAGGACACTGGCGACCAGGAACCTCGTGGGAACTGTCAATGGACACCGCCCCTGTACCACTGGAGGAAAGCAGCAGGCAATACACGGCTTTCACGGTGCCCGGAAAAGGTTTGTTCATTCGGCATCCGCGACTTTTCAACGAGTTTTGGACCAAGTAATCGGTCCGGAAATGTCACCCCACGCTTTCGCCTACCAGGACGACATAATAGTGATCGGACGCACACTAGAAGAACACAAAGCGAACCTGAGAGAAGTGTTTCGGCGGCTAAAAGAAGCAAATCTGAGGCTAAACCCGGACAAATGCCAAAGAAGGAACTATTATATCTAGGTCATCGAGTGACTAGCGAAGGAATAGGCACGGATCCGGAAAAGGTAGCAGCCATCGAACTCCGATAGTACCTGGGCGTAGCATCATGGTACCGCCGATTCGTACCTGATTTCGCAAAAATGCTCAAACCACTCAATGATTTGCTACGCAAAGGCAACAAGTGGGTATGGACACCGGAACATCAGATGGCGTTTGAAGAGGTTAAGGCAAGATTCGTTGCAGACCCGGTACTAGCGTGCCGGACTTCGACAAACCGTTCACCCTGCAAACGGACGCGAGCGACTACGGCATCGGGGAAATACTAATACAGAAAACGGAGAATGGTGAAAAGGTAATCTCTTACTCAAGCCGAACGCTCAACGGCGCTTAGAAGAATTACTCGACGACTGAGAAGGAGTGCTTGGCAATCGTCTGGGCGATCCGGAAGCCAAAGCCATATCTGGAAGGTTACCACTTTAAGGTAGGCTCTGAAGTGGCTAAACAGCATTGAGAGCCCTTCAGGAAGGATCACCAGATGGGCCCTGGAGTTACAGCAGTATGACTTCGAAATATTGTACCGGAAAGGACAGCTCAACGTGGTGGCGGATGCCCTGTCAAGACAGCCACTATCAGAAACGTTTCGAGGGATCAAGGAGACATCGGCAGCGGAAGCATCTGCAGCATGCAGCTGGACTCAAGGAATGCGCGAGAAGATTAGGACCCAACCGCAAAAGTACCCGGACTACGTGATGAAAGGTGACACCCTATACAGGAATATACCACACAGAGCAGGCAGAGAGGATGTCGCAACGTGAAAGATGTGCGTCCCTAAAGCTCTAAGGGAAACGGTGCTAAAAGAGAACCACGACTCACCTTCAGCGGGCCACGTTGGAAGCCAAAGGACGATTGCACGTCTGGCAGCACGATATTACTGGCCAGGTATGCACAGAGATGCCCGAGCTCATGTGAGAAAATGTGTGATATGAATGAGATTCAATCCGAATCAAATGCAAGCGACGGGCAAAATGCTAACGCAGGTGACAGAGGAACCATGGGCAACGGTATGTGCGGACTTCGTCGGACCCCTGCCGCGTTTCGGAATCCACGGGCTACACCCCGGCATTTCTCACTCAAGACAGAGAGCCCAGACTCCCAAGCGCCCTATACGATCGAGAAAATTAGGGGACCGGACGAGCGACCGAAGCCCCGGACGAAAACGCCAATAAACTCAGGGAGATCTTTGAGATCGTACGGCGAAATCTGGAAAAAGCCTCCCAGGTTCAAGTCAGGCATTATAATCTAAGGAGAAGGCAATGGACACCAGCAGTGGGTAACATCGTGTGGGCCAAAGAACACAACCTATTGAAAGCGGCAGAAGGATTCGCAGCAAATTTGGCTCCCAGGTACGACGGGCCATACCAGGTCGTGGATTTCGTTTCGCCTGTAATATGCAAGGTAACCCATGTGAACACAAAGAAAGAGCGGACCATACATGTGTAAGATAACTCCAAGGACTATCCAAGGATACTACAAGATAACTTTAGAACTGACGAAAGCAAGCGCTGCTAACATTTCCCGAAGAAAGGGGGAAGACGACACAGAAAACTGTACCGTAATGTCCGGACGAGTATAAGGAAGGCGAAGGAAATAGCGGTACCTAACAAAAGAAAAGTCGCGAAACCGAGGTATCGTTAAAGAGATGGTCAGGTGGTCAATCAGAAAAACCAAGCACCATGAGCACCCGCATCACCCGCAGCGAAGCACGCAGGATAATGGAGATCCACCAACCATCCGAAGGATTCAACTCGGGGCAAGGACGGTCGACATCCCGGCCTATCCGAGCTCCGCGACGGATCCCGAAGAGAGGGTTTTCGGACTCTGTTGTAAGCTCTGACAGCGACGTCCAGGTGGTGGACGACGAGCCGGGCAAGCAGAGGAGATGACGGATCCGGAGGGCGATTGACCGCAGCAACGGCCATATCCCGACAGGCATTGCCGAGGTGGAGTGGGCTAGGGATCCAAGGGTCCGAGGTAGATCGGAGGCAGGAGGGGCGCCGAGCACCGAATCGACGACGCCCGCACCGGCGTCGACAGAGTCATGGGCTCCGCCAACGCCAAGCACCGGCCCGACGACACCAGCATCACCACACCGAGGAGCAGCCACGAAGGACGCGACGAGGCGAGACGATCCGCTCGAGAGGGGCCCGTGGACTTAGCCGGATCCGCTGGCCTGTCGGTGGTCGCCGTTCAAGAGGTTAGGTTTCGATAGGTTATGAATATCGGTTCCAAGTGGAAACAGTTCAGAAATCGTCGCGGGAAATTCAACCTGCGGGCCCGCTGGCATAGCGATAGCCGATGGCTATCGATGCCCAGTGTGGCCAGATGGAGGATCAGCGCGGGAAGTTCAAATTGATGCAGAGATGCCGACTTGCGCCGTAGAACCTTTCGGAGTTGAAAGCGTCGAGGGAGCGTCGAGGGAGGAACGCTGGAGCAACGACGGAGCGCCGAGGGAATCAACAAGAGCATCACAAGGACTCAATGGACTCCCAAAGTAAGGGGGGAATGTGAGGAGTTGAATAACTCCCCACAAATAGCAGCAAACCAAAATAACGGATCGCCGGCCGCATACCAGTTACGGCGAATTAGCGTAGTAGCGGCGCGGCGAAGAGAGAGTGGAGACTTCAGGTGGAGAGAGAAAATTCTAATGGAGAGAGTTTGGAGAGTGAGAGTCGGGAGAGCGAGGGTGCAGAGAGAGAGAGTGGAGACTTCTCCGGCTGAGTGTGAGTGCCGGGTGCAAAAGGAATTAACGGAACAGGCACCGGACTTTGGACTCTGCAGTGGACTTCGGACTAGGAGGTCAAGTGCCACATCTCGGCAACCAAGCGGCACACAGGCGTGCCACTGAAAGCAGCGGGACGACAGCGACAAGTGGGTCAAACGGGAACCACGGACTTTGGACCCGGAGTGGAGAGATGCCGCGGACAGAGTGCAAAGGGGAAATAGCGGTAACCGGAGGCTCTATATAGAGCCGCCACGCGCTGGCAGCAGGATCAGTCGATCACGATCAGTCAATCTATCAAGATCCGTTTAGATATCAAAGTGAGCAAGTCAGCAAGTGAACAGCAACAGTAAGCAACAACAAGTCGAATCGCCGTTGAAGCCTAAAAGGAGCAAGATCGCTACGTCAAGACGTTTGGGATTGAATCACCAGGAATTTCCGAATTGAGACACTAGCTGAGGTCCAGAGGGCGTCACACGGCTAGCTCGAGGCGATCCGTTTCATTCCTGTCTTACCAAATCCTCGCATATAGCCTGGAGCGTCGAACAGAGTTTGAGTGGTGAAAGCCTGCGTCAAGAAACGTGAAACTCGGGGAGAAACCTATCTAGACCCAGTGTGCCTTGCTTAAGACGGTCCTGGCGCGATCAGCCAGAAGGGAGATCGGTCAATCGTTTGTGGTATCAAGTGGAGAACTCCAGAACAGCCCTGCGGTTTGAGTCGTGTAATCCGGAGCGGCGTGTGTCTGAACCCCGAGTGAAACGAGCCAGAAGGGAGATCGGTCGAGCGTTTGTGGCCTCATGTGGAGAACTCCATAAGAGCCCTACGGTTGAGTCGTGTAGCAGAAGCCACGCCTACGTCCAACCGCGCAGCCAGCATACGCATTGCGACAGATCGCGCTACGAGGATACGTCACGGACGATAAGCCGAAGGGTGAAGCTGGGGCGGAACGTTCGTCTGCACTAGGCGTAGAAGCGAAGTGAAGCGCTCGGCAGTATCCATGCGTAACTTGGGCTGCCAGCGCGATCTGAGTGAAACACTAGTGTGATCATCCGGGACAGAGCAAGGGACAGGTGGTGGCATCGACAGGAGAGATTTCTTGAGATCGCGGCCTCTGTTCACCCTTGTCTGAGAACGGTGACCCTTCCCTTAACCCGCGCAGCTGATCTCCTGGCGAGTCTAGGGCACTACGAGTAGTCGTCGATCCCACGCATCAGTGACGAGCAACGCCAAGCGTCTTCAGGGAGCATCAGTGTCTTAAGGGAGCGTCAGTGTCTTCAGGGAGCCGCAAGGATCTTCAGGGAGCTTCGAGTGAAAGCGTCGAGGGAGCTACAAGGAGCTACGGAACCAGAGCGCCCCGTCAACGAGGAGAGCTCCGAGTCATCAAGGCGACCAGGAGTCGTCGACGGCCGCAATAAACCCTCTAATAACCCGTGAATTCTGTGCTTTCTTACTGATCTACTGGGCGGCCACGTTTATATAAATTTGGTGGGACGAACACACAACCTTACTGAGCTAGCCGCACGAATCTCGTAGCGAGCAGACTTAAAAAACAGTTCGTTACAAGTTTCTTGTTCCGCGTTGAACGACTACAAGTGCTTTATCGGATAGAGCCGAGCCAGGTTTCGAATTCCATAGTCTACTGGTAGGAGCCGCCAGCAAATAGTATTGGCAATTGATGGAGGATCGAGCGGACGATTACGACTTCGACTACTACTCGCTAACGACGGAAATGAAACGGGTTTTTTTTTTCACCCGCGAGTGACCTCATGAAGATCAAGGAGTTGATAGAAGCGGCGACAAGGACAAAACGAATCTTTTAGCGATTACGTATCCGATATGCATAAATTGCATTTCCGATTGCAAAACAAGCTATAAGAAGACAAATTCGTTGAGCTCATCAAGGATAATCTCAATGACCAGATGGGAAGCTTGTTGCTGACATCTCCGATTAGGTCCCTAACAGATCTGAAAAAGGAAGGACTTAGAGTGGACCGCTGGTTAAGAAGTAACGGCAGATCGCGAAGCAGGCCGGTCAGTGAACTCGAGGAGTACCAAACACCACAGGATTTTCCGGACGCTGTAACTGTGGAAGAATTTAACCGAAAGCGAAGAGACACCCGATCGGGACTGGAAAACGGACAGCGATGCCGAGGACCACTGCACGAACTAGTCTGCTATAAATGCGGCAGATACGCGGACTTTTATAGGAAGCATCCAAAAGAAGATCCCTGCCTAACTAAAGGTAGGAGGCGATGCAGATGCTGACCCCGCGGCTTTTCCGCGGAGTCCGTCAGGCCAGACCCGGACAGCCGGGCGGACCAAGGCAGTCACATTCCCGTAGAAACAACCACTCCCCGACATATCTCTCTATAAAATCCTAGAACAACGAGAGAGGGAGTATAATCTGGCAAAACAGCGCATCTTCCACGGCTCAGAAGATACTGACAACACCACACGGGACACACGAAAAATGCACAAGCTATATGACACTCGAGCAGAGTGTCGCAGGTTTAAGCAGAAAGTAGTAGACACGGTAGTAAGCATACAAAACGATAACCGTTTCTTTGCCAAAACTAAAGTCGACGGAGAAAAATACTAGCGTTACTGGATACAGGCGCTAGTGCAAATTGCATTGGCAGAGCAGCGGAAGCCTTCTTCAGGAACGGGACGCGTCCCATAAGGAAGCTTTGCAAAGAATGTGCGCGCACTTCTAGTGGCGGCGAAACTCGAGTAGTCGAAACAATAACCCTACCCGAGGAATGGGAAGGAGAGACCAAGGATCTGGAATTTCTGATAGTACCAGGTCTGACACAACGTTTTTATTTCGGGATTAACTTCTGGGATACGTTTGGCCTAACATTCCTTGGTAAGGGCGGAACCGACTTAATGACTGGAGACTTGGATATGAACCCTCCTAAGCCCGAAACCGCTTACATGCCTCATCAGCTATCTCCAGAACAACACAGTAAGCTGAGGCGAGTAATTGAGACATATCCATCATGTCTGGATAAAGGTTTAGGAAAGACCAGCTTGGAGCAGCATATAATAGAAGTAACCGACGAGGATCTGCCGATCAAACAGCGGCATTATCCCCACCCCAGCCAAGCAAAAGCTGATGTATGCCGAGCTAGATCGCATGATTGGTCTAGGTGTGATCGAAGAGAACAACAGCAGCTGGAGTTCACCAGTGACTCTAGTCCAGAAAGCCCAGAAAAATCGCCTTTGCCTCGACGCACGCAAAGTCAATTCCCGGACTATCAAAGATGCATATCCGTTGCCACACATCGAGGGTCTGTTAAGTCGTTTACAGGAAACATACTATATTTCCGCAATCGATTTAAAGGACGCTTTTTGGCAAATACCCCTGGAAGCAAAAAGGAGAGAGAAGACCGCATTTACAGTACCCGGCAGACCACTATATCAATTTACAGTCATGCTGTTCGGCCTGTGCAATGCAGCGCAAAGAATGTGCCGACTAATGGATAAAATAATACCGGCGTCGCTTCGCGAGAATGTATTGTTGTATTGTATTGTCCTACTTTTAAAAAACACAAGGCACAGCGGAATTATAGCATTACAGAGCTCGAATGCTATGCCGCCCTTCTCAGCATCACCAAATTCCGCGCTTACGTAGAAGGAATGCCGTTCAAAGTGATCACTGATCATGCTAGTCTAAAATGGCTGATGGGTCAAAAGGATTTATCCGGCAGATTAGCACGATGGAGTCTGAAGCTGCAAGCGTTCGACTTCACCATTGAACATCGTAAAGGAGCACTTAACGTAGTACCAGATGCTCTCTCACGAGTGCATATGGACGAGCTACAGAAAGCAAGAGGGGAAGAACAAGACATATAGATTAACCTGGACTCGACGGCTTTCCAATCCCCGGAATACGTGAAATTAGTGCAGGCAGTGGACCAAAGTGTGTTAAAAGGACCAGACGTACAAACAACGGACGGCTTTGTATACAAGCGGATAGGGTTCAGCTCGGGGGATGCCGTCGATAAAACTCGAGCATGGAAGCTCTGGGTACCCGCCGAGCTGCGATCTGATTTTGTCTGGAGAGCACATCATGCCATGACAAATTGAGACAGTTTTACTACTGGCCAGGGATTGCGGTAGATGTGCAAAAGGTAGTGAAAGAGTGCGAGGTCTGTAAGATCAGCAAGACTACCAACACCCATGGGAGAACGGACACGGAACGGGCCGGTCAAAGGTTTTTTATCGACTTTATGGGTCCGTATCCAAGAACCAAAACTGGGAACTCAGTGATTTTTGTATGCCTCGACCATTTCTCTAAATTTGTCTGGCTGCAGCCTATGAGACATGCAGTGGCATCGGAGGTAGTCAAATTCCTCGAAACCCGAATTTTCCATCAATACGGAGTACCCGAGTACATACACTCTGACAATGGAAAACTATTTGTGTCTCAAATGTTTGCCGAGCTAATGACTCGCTCGAGAACAATGACTCGCTCTACTCCCCGCAAGCAAATTCCGCGGAGAGGGTAAACCGATCGGTGCTCCAAATTTTGCGGGCAACCATTGCTTCGGATCAGCGAAATTGGGATACCCAGTTAAGCCGAATAGAATGTACCCGGCACACGGTACTGCATACCCTATCTTAAGGAAACTGGGTTGGATCCAGACTGGAGACCTAGAGATAAGCCTGCCGCATAAAATGGATCTCATCCGACAGAAAGTGAGCCAGGGGCTAAACAGGACACACGAACGGGCAGAAAAGGCCTATAACACCCGCAGCAAACCGGTGGAATTTTCCGTTGGACAAGTTGTCTATCGGAAAAACTACCGGCAGAGTAACAAAGCTGAGGGATACAATGCCGAGCTTGGCCCGAATCGAATTCGATGTGTTGTACTCCAGCGTAAGGGCAAGGCGTTATATGAGCTGGAAATGTCGGTGGAATGAGCGTTGGCATATTCCATACCAAATACCTCTATACCACTTGACTCCCTGGGTGAAATACGAGGATCGTCAAAAGTTCAAGAGAGTGAAATGAATAATTATGGAATCCGGGAGAGCGGGTCCGCTATCTAAAAATCGGACAAGGCAACGACACCTAACCAGAAACAACCATGCGGGCCAATGGATTGTATCGCCAGATGGTGAACACAGCTCGCTGTGTATACACACTTGGGCGTTCAATTCAAAGCGACCTAACGGAACTATGTTCCGTAATGGAGTGTCTCTTTGGGCTCCAGAGGAGCCTGGAGTTGACAGAAGACAAGATACAACAGCACGAGATCCAGCTACTCCGAGAGCCAGAGGAAAGGGAGAGGAGCTCCCATCTGCACCTCGAGTTAAAGGAACTTAGACGAAGCAGAAAACGGGACCAGAGTCTGCGCAGCAGGATACATCGACAAATGGCTACAGTTCGAATTGGTGTCCATAGGGGGCGGCGGGAGGAGCAGCGGCTCCTCCGATATATGAACCAAGCAGCAGCCAAGCTCGCGAAGCGTGACCCGGAGAGGTCCGCGGAAGCCCGGAGGGATGTCCGGAAGATCCTGAACTCCAGGACTTCACAAACTATGTAACAAACAAAAAAAAATAAAAATAAATAAATAATATATCTAAAACAGTTTTCTATCTCTGGGGGGTAAGTTTCGCTAAGTAGAAAACAGCGATATAAAGCAGTCGCAAAGTGGCGATTTCGTTCTTCTTTCTTTTATTTTCTTTGCTGACTACAGCTTATATTTTTTGTTGCAGGTATTCCACTCTGTTTTTGTTACTTTTCTCCCTTTTTATACCCGTTACTCGTAGAGTGAAAGGGTATATTGTATTCGTGCAAAAGTATGTAACAGCTAGACGGAAGCATTTCCGACCCTATAAAGTATATATATTCTTGATCAGGGTCACTAGCCGAGTCGATATAGCCATGTCCGTCTGTCCGTCTGTCTGTCCGTATGAACGCTGAGACTCCGGAAACTATAAAAGCTAGAAGATTGGCATTTTGCATGCAGATTCTAGGAGTTCCTACGCAACGCAAGTTTGTTTCAAAAGGGTGTCAAGCACCCTCTAACGCCCACAATCGCTTATATACGATTTTAAAAATTTCAATTTTTTGGAAAAGTAGAAATTTAGTTTTATTGTGTTTATTAATACCTATCGAAATGTAGAAGAAATTTTTTGTTCCATTCGTTAAAAAGTTTCGGCGAATCAAAGTTTTTATCTCCATCTCCTTCGCACTCCCCTTAGCTGAGTAACCGGTATCTGATAGTCGGGGCACCCGACTATAGCGTTCTCTCTAGTTATTTTTATTCTCTTTTTCAGGTTTATGTGTATTATGTGAGTTTCTGTCCAGCGATGGAAAGTTTCTCTCTTTCAGATTAATTAAGACAAAATTTAACATATTAGATACGATATTCCTCCTATTATAAGTAAATTTCACAGAGAACTAAAATTATATAAACCCATGTTAAAAGAATGCGAAATTAGGGAACTTAGCACTATGGTTAAAGCAAACGCAACCCCCGCAAAATCAACATCCATGAAATAAAAAATGAAGGTTACAGCCGGCTAGTTCAGTCAAATAACCACAAGACTCTTCTTCACAGGCATGGGTCGAAGGCACACGTTTAAGGGCACCTTGATAGAAGGAAAATCAAGCACTTATTCGATGGTCGTACGAAGATTCTTTTAGCGAAGTCATTCCATGCGTTTCCGCATCGATCACTTCGAGCCTGTTACGTACGCCCTCTTCCTTAATTTATTTAAGGGAGAAAGATTCGCTTAGACGCACCAACGAATCTCAAGACAAAGGGGCGGGAAGCACTAGAACCGTTGACTCACCGAAACAAGCAAAGGAATATGCAATTTGACGATCTTTTGGGAGGCATACGACCGCGATCGACCTACTGGTAGCCATACACCGGCAGCTGGCAAAGTGCATCAGTTGGGCATTGACACTACCGATAGGGGAAATCATAGGTGGGAACACCTAAATAACCCAAATATCACGGGAGGCGAGAAAAAGCTCTACACTGGTATAAAAGACCGTAGCCAGAATGAGAAGACAGACAGAATTTATTCTGATCTCAGGGCACTATAATGTTAGCACTATATTCCCCAAGCCATCAATGACTTGAGCCAAGACCGAAGCAATAGAAGGAAGTCCCTGAGCATTCCATAGGACTGCGATTATCCACTGAGGGAGATTCTATTATATCCTAGCTCTGAGAAAGACGAGCGTCCATTTGTGAACATATAAACAGCCAGGACTTCACCATGGGTGGAACTGATTCCAAAGTGGCCCATAATACCGCCAACGTGATAAATACTGTTAAAGTAATTGATCACAAGGACGACATCCAGAACGTAAATCGCAACCTAAAGATCGTCATCTGCATCATAACTTTCGTGGCCGTCTTAAAAGTGTTCCAGATGTACAAGCGATCCGTGCAAGAACGCAGGGACCAAAAGCACGCCCTGGAACAGGCGATATGCCGCCAGGTCTAACAAGAGAATAAAATGCAAGAAACAGACCCAAAAACCATAACAAAGTGACAAAAAAATAAAGGCAATTAAATGCCTTAATTACAGACAAACGTGAACTTAAGAGAACATAAACAAATTGTGAACTCAGGCATTTATGAATGCAAGTGCAACAACAATAATGCAAAGTGAAGTGAGCAAGACATCGGAGACACCGCTGCCCGCAACTCATCAGACCAGACGTGTGCCGCCGTGGGATACACCGACATACATGTATAAACTTACATACATAACTGAATATATGGGCCGTTCTTTTACAAACCGAACAGATTTGATTTGCCTGAAACTTTTTTTACACGTACTATGTGAGGAGTCACCGAACTGACCCCCCCACATTCTTGACAGTATTAAAATAATCAGCCACGGAGGCAAGAATTAAAATGGCCACGGAGGCATTATTAGGGTTAATAAACAAAAGACTCGTAGCCCTGGAGGAATAGATCGATAGTAAAATCTAGTATTTAAGTGTTTTCTAGTTGGTATTTTGGGGCCAGGAAGGCCGATAGATAAATATTCTTAAGAATACTCGATGAATATTTTTACGTTAAGTGCGATGAATATTTTTGACGTTAAGTGCGATCACTACCGAGACACGCGGACCTGGCGGAACGAGGGCTTTTCGTTTCTACGCTCGAACGCAGCGGTTGCACGATCTCCGTCACCCAGCGAGACCACCGCCAGGACACCGGGACTAGCGAAGTAAGTTAACCAAGTAAACCAGAGTAAACCAGAACCTACAGTGCAGGTAAATACCGAATACCGAGAATAAAAGTGAAACCAGAAAACTACCCGGCCCGAGTCGTCTACTAATTTGGGAAGCGGGGATCGCCACTCGAGCCACACGGGACCAGCGGAAGGCAGTGTACTTATTTGACTGGTAATATCTCCGAATAAGTGCCCTGTCCTTTTCCGTCGGTACCAGCGCCGGTAACCGGTCACTTATTTGTCTGGTCATATTCTGCAAATAAGTGTACCGTTTCCCGCCGAAACCAGCGCTGGGAACTGGCCGCTTATTTGTCTGGTCATCTTCTGCAAATAAGCGTACAGTTTCCCGCCGGAACCAGCGCCCGGAACTGGCCACTTATTTGTCTGGTCATCTTCTGCAAATAAGCGTACAGTTTCCCGCCGGAACCAGCGCGCGACCCTGACTCTAGTCGGCTCGAGAGTAAGTGCACCCTGTACACGCATGCGGGGTACAGGTGACCCCAGTCTGTAGGTTCCCTTTCGCCGCCGACGCCCGTAACCCACGGAACCAGCGGAGAGCCGAAGGACTTATTTGGCTGGTGATAGCTCCGAATAAGCACTCCTGTTTGGCGTCCGCGCAGCAACCCTTCCCGGCCGGCACAGGCCAGTGACCCCACCTCGTCTTTCTGATATCTACAAATTTATCTGTAGAGGATCCTGGGCAGACTGAGCCTACCCCAGCCCAAGAAAGTTCCTTACAGATTGGCGCCCGAGCAGGGACGAGGAGGACGAGCCGGCGTGTCCTAATTTACGGCCTAAAGACCCGTAAATCCGCCGTGTGCCCGTAGCCGCCCAGAAGGGTACCCCAAGCGCCGGCAACCAAGCATTTTTTTTCCCCCCGCTCCGCTGCCCACTGTTCCGCGTCGCCGAGCAGTCAATGCAGTGCATCACTGCACCCCTAGAATTTTGACGCTTCCCACTGGCGACGCAGCTACTACAGATCGAAACTACTGGTGACGCGGGCCCGCCATTACTGACGCAGCTTGGACGAAAGGAAAGGAGAAACAAGAAAGGCTCCGGAAAAGCTCACCCCGACGGCGAACGCAGATTTTACGCATCGTACACACTGGCTGACGCAGCTGTTAGTACTTGAAGTAAGCAAGGTTCTGCCATTGGCCGCTGTCACCGGACCCCCGCGAGCACAGGCAGACTAAGCCAGCAACAGAGAGAATCCACGAGGAGATCCCGCCGGGGAACGCACCCCACGATCCCAACCCCACGGATAACAGGCCGCGAATCATTGGCGACGGACCGCAGGAAGTCATCCGGGCATCAGAAAGTGAACCCAAGCCTACCACGATGGGCGTACGGTGGATCTCGTTCCGGCGAAAGAAGGAATTGGAGGCATTACTGGAAGAATTTGGGTTGGACCAGACAGGAACGGTGGCAGAGCAGCGAGCGCGTTTGGCGGCGTTCATTGGAGAAGCCGATCACAGCGCGAGCATCCAGAGCCGCTTCGCCGAGCTGGAAGCAATATACCCGGAGGCGCCGTCCCCCAAGGAGGGCCAGTCGCGAGCCACATCCCCGATGCTGGAGGAAGGAGGTCTGAAGTTAAACGTGCCCAGCCGAATCGCTTCGCCCAGACCCGATCACTTGAGCTCTGGGCCCGGGGCCACACACAACGCCACGACCTCTGCAAACCGAGCACCCCGCGACTCCATATCAGCAGCTGTGTTGACAGAGAAACTCCATATGTGGGGAGTTAGCTTTGACGGGGAGTCGGACCCGGTGCACTTCATAGAGCGCGTCGAAGAGGGAGCAGCTGCATACAACGTACAGACCAGCGAAGTGCCCCGAGCCATCTCCGGTTTACTCACGGGCCGCGCAGAGAGCTGGTACAGAGCTTATCGGATGCACCTGACACCGTGGCTTCTATTTCGCAGCGAATTTCTGGACTTTTTCCTGCCCCCAAGATATTATCAGCGGCTAGAGGACACCATACGGACCAGGTACCAAAAGGCAGTTGTAGATTTGAAGCTCATGATGCAACGGGCAAAATACTCCCCCGAGAGCGAACTGGATCGGATCTATGAAAACCTACTCCCCGAGTACCAACTCTTTATCAGACGCCACGAGTTCTCCACGCTCACGACACTGACGCAGCTAGCCGCCGCATACGAGATCGCTCGGGATCGGGATGTGCACCGTCACCTCTCGCTTGCCAATTACACTTCGATAAGCACGGGCACGAGACCCAGACCCCAGCCACACCAAAGAACAGTAGTGCCGGAGGCTCGTCCTGCAGCCAGAGATACACACGCAAGCCCACTACCGGTGGAAGGCACGAACCAGATGATCTCCGACCACGACACCCGGATAGTGGATGTCCAGCACGCCTGCCGGCGCTGCGGAGAGAGCAATCATTTCGCCAGGGAGTGCACAAGACCCTGCTGGGAATGTGGACGACGGGGCATATGAACAATAAGTTGCTGCCGCCGTTCGGGAAACGAACCGAGTCCTCGCTCGACGTGGGAGCAAACGGGGACAACACGCACGCCTCCCCAACAGTAATCCACCCTCTACGGCTCGAGAACGGCCGGATAGTGGCGGCAGTCACCATCGAAGGTAGACCACTGTCAGCTACGCTCGACACAGGAGCAACCCGCAGCTTCATCAGCGAGCGAGTGGCACAAGACCTGGTCACGGCCACGAACTCAAGAGACGTGCGGACGCGGATTTCATTAGCGGACGGATCTTCAAAAGTCGTCACTAAGGCGATATGGGCGCGAGTTACTTTGGATCAGCAAACAACGGAGATGGCGCTGCTGGTCTTGCCCTCAATCCTCGACGAATTCATTCTGGGAATCGACTTCCTGTGCGGCATTCGAGCGTCGATCATCTGTGGCCTAGCAATGCTACAACTTTCCTCTGAACCCCCAGGAGAACCAGGGCCGCCGGCATCAGTCGGATCCCGTCTCAAAGTATCAACGCCGGCAATGCCAAGGGCTCCAGCAGCCACATCAGCGTCACGGGCTACCGAAGCCGCATCGCCAAGGGCTCCAGCAGCCACATCAGCGCCGGCAACGCCAAGGGCTCCAGCAGCCACATCAGCGCCGGCAACGACAAGGGCTCCAGCAGCCACATCAGCGCCACGGGCTACCGAAGCCGCATCACCAAGGGCTCCAGCAGCCACATCAGCGCCACGGGCTACCGAAGCCGCATCAAGACCAGCACCGTCCGGCAAGATCGCCCTAGCAGTACAGCGGACCCGGCCACCACGGGAAGGCCCGCCAAGGAATTTGGCTACGGGGGCTCCCACCCACAAGGGAACAACAGACTACGGGCTGACCCCTCTAGCCGATGCCGGAATCGCACGACAACGAAATCCTTTTCGAAAGGATGGCCCAGCTACTAGCCGCAACTCGGCGGCTAGTTTAGCTGCCATTACCGAACACAAGAAGGAACCTCCGCTTCAACCGTTCACCGAAGACCCAATAAAACCCAAAATCCTTGCGTTTTTGGAGGAAGAACTGGAGCAGTTCGAGGGACTGACCGGGGTGACACACATCACAGAACACCACGTGATCATGCGGGATGAAAAGCCGCTCAAGCAGCGCTACTCCCCAAAGAATCCGGCCATGCAGCGGATCATAAGCGAGCAGGTGGACGAACTGCTACGAGATGGCAGGATCGAGCCATCACGGAGCCCACACAGTGCACCTATTGTTCTGGTTAGGAAGAAGACGGGGGAGATGCGCATGTGCGTAGATTTCCGACAGCTCAATGCCCACAGCGTGCCAGATGCGTACCCGCTTCCCCGCATCAACCATATTTTGGAACGCCTCAGGAATGCTCGCTACATCTCTACGTTAGACCTAAAAAATGGGTATTGGCAAATACCTATGGCCGAGGATAGCAGGGAATGCACCGCCTTCACGGTCCCTGGACGTGGACTTTTCCAGTGGCGGGTCATGCCGTTTGGGCTACACTCCGCACCGGCCACCTTCCAGAGAGCGTTGGATAGCGTCATCGGGCCAGATATGGAACCGCACGCGTTCGCGTATCTTGATGACATCATTGTCATTGGGCTGACGTTGGAAGATCATGTACGAAAAGGAGTGCCACCGAAAAGGAGTGCCTCGCCATAGTGTGGGCCGTCCGCGAGCTCAGATGCTACTTAGAGGGCTACAGGTTTGACGTGATAACCGATCACCTTACCCTCAAATGGCTCAATTCCATTGAGAACCCGACGGGGCGAATTGCTCGCTGGGCATTGGAGCTTCAGCAATTCCAATTTGATGTGCACTACCGGAAGGGGAACCAAAACATAGTCGCAGACGCCCTATCTCGGCAACCTTTGGATACCTTGCAACAGATACGAGAGTCCGGACAACCGTGCAAATGGATCAGGGCCAAGATAGACCAGATCAACGCGCAGCCGGAAAAGTTCCCAGACTATGTCCAGGAAAATGGGCAACTATACCGACACTTGGGCTGCACAACACATGACGAGGAACACAGCCCATGGAAGTTGTGTGTTCCCACAAGACACCGACCAAGAATACTCGAGGAATGCCACGACCAGCCTGCGGCAGGGCACCTGGGCATACGAAAGACGACTCGACGAGTGGCCCAACGGTACTTTTGGCCGGGGATGCACCGGGACGTAATCCGCCACGTCCGGAGCTGCGAGACGTGACAGAGGTTCAAAGTAGACCAACGTAAGCCAGCCGGAAAGATGTTGACCCGTCACCCCGAGGAACCCTTCGCCATGGTCAGCGTGGATTTTGTTGGCCCACTGCCCCGGTCTCGCCGGGGAAATACGATGCTGCTGGTTTTTCTCGACGTCTTCTCAAAGTGGGTGGAAGTCATACCACTGCGGAAGGCTACAACCGCACAACTAGAGCTGGCGTGTCGCGAACGCATCTTGGCCAGATTTGGAACGCCTCGTACCCTGATCTGTGACAACGGAGCCCAGTTTACAAGTCGGGGCTTTAAGTCACTGTGCAAGAGAGCAGGGGTCAATCTCCAATATACTGCGCCCTACTCGCCTCAGCAAAACCCGACAGAACGTACCAACCGAACGATCAAGACAATGATCGCCCAGTATGCCGCAGAAGACCAACGGACGTGGGATCAATACCTACCAGAGATCTCACTGGCCATTAACTCCAGCATTTCCGACAGCACCGGGTTCAGTCCCGCCTACCTGGTACAAGGCCGGGAACCTCGCTTGCCAGGGGCGTGGTACGATAAAGTTACGCCAGGCGCGGGCGTCACCCCCCAAACGGCCGAAGATCGAGTACATGGACTAAAGGAAGCCTACATCATCGCCCGCGAGAACAATCAGCGCGCGTCCCACGAACAACAGCGGTGGCGACCCACGGTGGGATCATGGGTGCTCGTGCGTACACACCACCTCTCCAAGGCGAGCGAGGGATTCAACGCCAAACTGGCCCCGAAATTTACAGGGCCATACAAGGTCATCAAATTCCTCTCGCCAAACGTGGTGCGACTCCAGCTAAAAGGCTCTCGGAAACGGCGGACGGCCAGCCTACCCGACCTTAAGGAGTACCAGACCTCCCGAGAAGCAGACGTCCCCACGAACGAATCATCAGACCACGAAGGAGAGCCACCGGAGGGGGTTGAAGTCCCCAAGCATCCGAACGCGAGAGGAGGCCGCCACGGCGGCTCAGACTACGACGACGACGAGCCACCCTCTCCTGGAGCTACCGCAAAGCGACGACAGGTCCACTTTGCAGAGTGAAGTCACACTTGGTAGCAAGTGTATCGAAGCGGTACACCCGTTTTGCCAAGGCCAAGATAAGTAACGCTAAAATAAACTAGTTAACCAAACTTTGTAAGTAGCACAATATGAACAGATCAACCGCACTGTAGGTAGGGCTAGCATGTAATCGTAGTGTCTAACAGGTTTGAACTTTTAGTCATAACACGCGTCCTACGACGCACCACGATGTCCACAAGCTCGGCTTCGGATGGGCTAAGGGGCCACCTCTTCAGCATCGACACCACAGCATCCGCAGTCTCAGTCACCACCAGCAGCGTGGACTCAGTGATAGCCGACGACGGGAAAACCAATCCGCCGACACCGCATGACATACCGGAAACGGCGTCCTCGGGGAATGACCAACACCGCCTGGCGGTTGGCGAAGCAAGCTCCCAATCCACGGTCAAGCTCCACCCGGTCATTTCAAGGGAAGTCAGCGACGGATCAGCAGACGGGCAGATGCCAACCACAGGAGACGAGGTAGTTGCGGCACTAGCCGAACTCGAGGCAGCCGGACCACCGACCGCTCGCCTGGCACTACTAAACGATGCGGAGCCACCAGGAATCGGCTACGGTACGCCCTTCCTCCTAGTCACGTCATGGCTCGACAGTATGCAGGTACCAATGTTCGATCCTGGATACCTCACCCGCTGCATCGAGGAGAGCACTCCACGAGTGCCATGGCCAGCAACCTCGGGGGAAGGTGCATCGGTCGGCGGAGACGGACGGTCTGATACCGGAGGCAACCGTGCGCCCCTGCAGTGCACGCCAACGGAAGCCAAGGCGGCATGGGCAGGGTTGGAAGAGCGCTCATCAAGCCCCACGGTCTCAACGGCAGCGAGCGAGCCCCACATATCGGCAGATCTGCTACTGGGTTCACCCATGAGGGAAGACAGGGATCCTCAGGACCCATTAGGGCCACCAGAGCCAGTCAGGGCCAAGACGCCAGACCCCATCACAGGAGTGGACCCGATATCCGACGACACGCCGTCAGGTTCTCAGCCAAGATCGCTACCTTCGACACCGGGACAAAGGATTCTCGTTGAAGAAATGGGCATCACCCTTGCACCGACGGTCCACAATCCAGGTCCAGGAACAGCAGACGAGCACTCGAGTCCGTTGGCACCGTCCAACGCCCTAGACGCTGGAGACACAGTTGACCTCGAGCTCTTCATGAACCTGGCCGAGGAGGACGAACTGCTGGGGACTCTCGGAAAACATCCGGAAGTCGAAGAACTCCTTGCCGAGGAAACGTGGATCACAGCACCAGAAGATTGGCACGTAAACACGTACGAACGTCGGCTACCGTCAACATTAGTGGACTTCGTCAGGGCCATCAACCGCCGGAACGTGCGAATCCTGCGGCGGTACGATAGCCACGAGTTTCGCGTTATCGTCACGGCCAGTCGGACAATCAAGGTGGTACAACGTCCTTCACCGGAAGAAAGGGGGGGTGTAAGGAGTCACCGAACTGACCCCCCCACATTCTTGACAGTATTAAAATAATCAGCCACGGAGGCAAGAATTAAAATGGCCACGGAGGCATTATTAGGGTTAATAAACAAAAGACTCGTAGCCCTGGAGGAATAGATCGATAGTAAAATCTAGTATTTAAGTGTTTTCTAGTTGGTATTTTGGGGCCAGGAAGGCCGATAGATAAATATTCTTAAGAATACTCGATGAATATTTTTACGTTAAGTGCGATGAATATTTTTGACGTTAAGTGCGATCACTACCGAGACACGCGGACCTGGCGGAACGAGGGCTTTTCGTTTCTACGCTCGAACGCAGCGGTTGCACGATCTCCGTCACCCAGCGAGACCACCGCCAGGACACCTGGACTAGCGAAGTAAGTTAACCAAGTAAACCAGAGTAAACCAGAACCTACAGTGCGGGTAAATACCGAATACCGAGAATAAAAGTGAAACCAGAAAACTACCCGGCCCGAGTCGTCTACTAATTTGGGAAGCGGGGATCGCCACTCGAGCCACACGGGACCAGCGGAAGGCAGTGTACTTATTTGACTGGTAATATCTCCGAATAAGTGCCCTGTCCTTTTCCGTCGGTACCAGCGCCGGTAACCGGTCACTTATTTGTCTGGTCATATTCTGCAAATAAGTGTACCGTTTCCCGCCGAAACCAGCGCTCGGAACTGGCCGCTTATTTGTCTGGTCATCTTCTGCAAATAAGCGTACAGTTTCCCGCCGGAACCAGCGCCCGGAACTGGCCACTTATTTGTCTGGTCATCTTCTGCAAATAAGCGTACAGTTTCCCGCCGGAACCAGCGCGCGACCCTGACTCTAGTCGGCTCGAGAGTAAGTGCACCCTGTACACGCATGCGGGGTACAGGTGACCCCAGTCTGTAGGTTCCCTTTCGCCGCCGACGCCCGTAACCCACGGAACCAGCGGAGAGCCGAAGGACTTATTTGGCTGGTGATAGCTCCGAATAAGCACTCCTGTTTGGCGTCCGCGCAGCAACCCTTCCCGGCCGGCACAGGCCAGTGACCCCACCTCGTCTTTCTGATATCTACAAATTTATCTGTAGAGGATCCTGGGCAGACTGAGCCTACCCCAGCCCAAGAAAGTTCCTTACAACTATTCGGAAAATAAGTAAACACGTGTATCAGGATTTGACCGAAAAAAATTATTTTTTTAGTTAGAATTTTTTTAAGTGTGCCAAAAATTGTCAAATTTGAAAAAGTACCCTCTCATTGAAAATCTGTATCTCCGGTTATATGAATCCAATTGACTTCATGTCTTTTGCATTAATTCCTCTAAAACCTCTCCTTTCAAAATACAATTTCTTAAAAAAAAAGTTTTTAATTTCTTCAAAATAAAAACAAATTAAGATTTAAAAAAAATTGTTTAACCATTGCCCCCACAAAAAAAAAATTTTTTTTTATTTTAATACTTGCGCCATATTGTTAGTTACAATCGGTTTTTGTAAAAAGTTGGAGCCACTTTTAGTTTTTAAAAGCCGAGGCCTTGCTAAAACAAATTCGATATTTTAAAAACTAAAAGTGGCTCCAACTTTTTACAGAAAACCGATTGTAACTAAAAAAAAAGCCGAGGCCTTGCTAAAACAAATTCGATATTTTAAAAACTAAAAGTGGCTCCAACTTTTTACAAAAACCGATTGTAACTAACAATATGGCGCAAGTATTAAAATAAAAAAATTTTTTTTTTTGTGGGGGCAATGGTTAAAAATTTTTTTTAAATCTTAACTTGTTTTTATTTTTAAGAAATTAAAAACTTTTTTTTTAAAGAAATTTTATTTTGAAAGGAGAGGTTTTAGAGGAATTAATGCAAAAGACATGAAGTCAATTGGATTCATATAACCGGAGATACAGATTTTCAATGAGAGGGTACTTTTTCAAATTTGACAATTTTTGGCACACTTAAAAAAATTCTAGCTAAATAAATAATTTTTTTTCGGTCAAATCCTGATACACGTGTTTACTTATTTTCCGAATAGTACGTGTAAAAAAAGTTTCATGCAAATCAAAAATGTGAGCCAATAAAAGGTGTTCGGTTTGTAAAAGAACCGCCCATATATATTAATATTCAATAAGTTACTGTGTTTGAGAACGAGACTTTTTTTGTTGTGTGTTTTAACGATAGTGTTTTCACGTATAAGTTTATAATTTTTTCAAAAAGCCCAGGATCCAGCGCGTCGAGATCTTATCGCCCAGGACCAGTAAAGGGGTAAGTTTGTCGGAACACGGTTCCTTTATCAACTATATATATAGATATATATATATATGAATGATTGTTTGTGAAACGTATCGAGATTTTCTTAATTGCCTCAAAAATTTAAATAGGATTTTTAAAGAAGTAAAAAAAATAATCTATTTGACAGAAGCGAAGATATGGCGATGCTTTATTTTTGTTTATTTTATTTATAACTGTAAATTACGTGGGGTAAAAAATAAATTAATGTACTCAAAAAATATTATTTTTGCCAAGCTTTCAGATAAAAATAACACCTATAATGGTTCCAGTGGAAAGTATGGTCTAAACTTGAAAAAAATAATTTCAATCGCGGTTTTCTGCAAATCGGCATTTTTTATCTTTATAAAAAAATAGTATAGTGTTCTATACTTAATCCTTGCTGGCCACTGAAAGTTTCGACATGGGACCTCCATTACTTTCTGCATAATGGAATAAAACAATAAAAAACAAAGCAGTCTTTCGTTGTTAAACATTTTTAATAATGTTGTAACGAACTGTTTTTAACCGTTCTGATCGCTACGAAAACATTGCGACTAGCTGAGACATCGTCCCACCTAATTTATATTGCGTGACCGCCCGAGACTCACGAAAATGCAAGATATCCGATTGGAACATATCGGCTTCGCTCCTGGTGGATGACGCACCTCAGTACCTTTTCCTTTTAAATTTTAGCCGCCTTTCACTTTTTTCATAAATCCATTACTATCAATTTCAATTATTTATTGAACATCCTATTTTTTTAGAATGCACTAAAATATATTTTTTAAATTAAGTAGCAAGATGTTATGGTCCCACGTCAAAATTGGTAGGGATTTCTTTGTTGTACTAAACTAAATTTTTCTTATTTAATTCACCTAAATGGGAACGGTGGAACTCCTGGAAATCATAAAGAACAATAGTGTTCGTCTAACTTAACTAAAAGTATAATAAGGAAAGACTGCTTTGTTTTTTACTGTTTTATTAAACTATGCAGAAATTAATGGAGGTCCCATGTCGAAACTTTCAGTGGCCAACAAGGATTATGCATAGAACATTATACTATTTTTTCATAAATATTAAAAATGCCGATTTGCAGAAAACCGCGATTGAACATTTTTTTTTTAAGTTTGTACCATACTTTGCACTGGAACCATTATGGGTGTTATTTTTATCTGAAAGCTTAACAAAAATAATCATTTTTGAGTATTTTTATTTATGTTTTACCCCACGTAATTTACAGTTATAAATAAAATAAACAAAAATAAAGCATCGCCATATCTTCCTTCTGTCAAATAGATTTTTTTTTTACTTTTTTAAAAATCCTATTTAAATGGTGTAAAATCTGAAGTAAAATTTCTACTTTAGGCCTCCTCAAGGCATTCAAATAGTTTATATCAGTCAGTATACCTTTTGGTTGTACTTTTTATAATATAATTAAAAATTGACTTTTTAGCGGCGAGTATCAGCCTTGTGTTTGTATAAACAATCACAAGAGCCTGAGAGCGACGTTTGTAGTCGTGAATAGTCAGCAATTTGCTGACGTGTGCACCTTGTACGGGTGATAAATTCGATACTCTCCGCTAACAAACTTTGTTGGTCAATTAGAATTAAATTCCTATGTAATCTTAATAATAATATTACTCATAAATGGCACTAGCCAATATTTCATTCAATAAAATTATAATGTGAAAACGTACTTAAAATCATGAAGTGCTAAGTTTTCAAAAAGGGGGTGCTGACGCGATAAGTGGAGTAGGTGAAGAATAATGACATAACTTTTGACGAACAACCTTGACAATAGGGGATCGTATTGCGCGGCCCGCGACGATCCATTTGGCACACGAATGTGTAAAAGGAAGGGAATGTGGCCGAAACATTGCCCGACCGTGTTACGATCAAGCGAAAGCTAAGCTTTTGATGCAATGATGACCGACGGACTTTACGACTTTTACTCTTTTTTAGGCATCTCTAATATTTATTCTCGATACTTTGGAGAGAAGAAAGGCTCATTTTTTGTTGTGTCTAAAAGTACGTGTTTATACTCTCGTCGATCAATGGTAGTAGTTTAGGATTTGTTCATCACAGAAGGGGAAATTGTAATCTTCTAATGAGGAAATTGAAATCCAGTCCTTTTATAATACTATATAACTATGTGCCGACTGACGCCTTTTAAAATTAACGTAAATACAATTTAGATGTGTTTTTTGGCCGACGCTACACGACGTACTAGGCGAAGCCCGGTCGATTGAAAGAGCAGGAGCGCAGACGTTATGGTAACGCATTTAGCCATTGCGGTGCGGATCTAGTGTGCGATTGTCGATCCAGGACAGAAAAGGTGGGTGGGAGGGGGTGCTAACGCGATAAGTGGAATAGGTGAAGAATAATGACATAACTTTTGACGGACAACCTTGACAATAGGGGATCGTATTGGGCGGCCTGCGACGATCTATTTGGCACACGAATGTGTGAAAGGGAGGGAATGTGGCCGAAACATTGCCCGATCTTGATACGATCAAGCGACAGCTAAGCTTGTGGGGCAATGTAGACTGATGACCGACGGACTTTATGGACGCTTACTCTTTTTCAGGCATCTTAATATTTATTCTCGTTATGTTGGAGAGGAGAAAGTCTTACCAAGAACCCACCCCATCCGGTGAGCTTATGCCGATGCCTGAACATCGGATGACTTTCCCTCGGCCCAAGTCCCTTACAGGACTAGGGCACTAATATGTCCACTAGGGCGGTCCACATTTGTATGGAAATTTTTAAGGTCCTACTCTCACCCGCTTATATTGCGGTATTGCGGTATTTATCACCCATACGCACTGTTGCCTTCGATCAAAAAGTTTTTCTGATCAAGGTGGTATAGATAGATAGATATTAACAATTCAGTTGATGTTCTGCTCTTTTTTTTTACCAATTATTCCAACGAAATTCATAATTTGACAAGACAAGAAATGGGAGAACGATTTTTTTCGACCAAATTCGAACTGTTTTACATGTCGTATGAGTAATTTTAAAGCAAACTTTGAAGACGTTTCGCAAGGTCTAAATCTCAAAAAAAAAATTTTTGTTTTTACATACATTTTTTGCATACTTTAATATACCATGTTAAGGGTGAGAAAAGAATTTAATTTTTTGGACCGCCTTAATGTCCACGTAACAGACTTTCGCACGCGACACCAATAGAAGTTACTTTTTTGACTTCCTGCTTTACATTCGATTGTAACGAAACGTGAAGGAATATTTTAATGCAGTTAATTTCATAGTGTTCTTTGATCTTTCTTCTTTAAAATGTATTTGCTTTGAATTCAAAATACTGAGTGGGTAATTTTTATACCCTTGTAGAGGGTATTATAATTTCAGTCAGATGTTTGCAACGCAGTGAAGGAGACGTTTCCGACCACATAAAGTATATATATTCTTGATCAGCACCAATAGCCGAGTCTATCTAGCCATGTCCGTCTGTCCGTCTGTCCGTCTGTCCGTCTGTCCGTTTCTATGCGAACTAGTCTCTCAGTTTTAAAGCTATCGCGATGAAACTTTCCCGAAGGTCTTCTTTCTATTGCAGGTAGTACATATGTCGGAGCCAGCCGGATCGGACCACTATATCTTAAGGCTCCCAAACAAATATAAGAAAATTCATTGTAACTTTGTAGGAAGTAGGCGTTTTAATTCTTGACTACTTAAAAACAAAATTGAAATAAATCGAAACGCTGAATCTGGAATCCCTGGAACTGCACCGAGTGAGTATTCTTTTATCTACAAGGGTATATAAGCTTCGGCTGGTCGAAGGTAGCTTCCTTTCTTGTTTATTTTCATTGAAGTGACTGACACACGCTACATGTCGCGACAGATTATCCGTCATTTTCTTAGGTGGTTTTTCTGCAACCTTAACGTCAAAAAACCGTTTAAGAGCCACTTTAAAAAATTTCAAAAATTGACTTTTTTGTCCATATAACAGGTATTGACCTGGAAAATTATCCAAGGATACTCAAATTACTTAGCTTAGTTGAGAATCCATCTAACTAGAATCAAATATCAGTGCAAAATCATAAAGAAATATGTTTTTTTTCAAGTTTTACGCTTTTTGGCTTGGTTGACATTCCCAGAGAATTGCCCATATGTATGCCGACGACGTCCAACTATTTGTAAGCTGTCATGTTGGCCAAATTAATAAATGTGTTCGTGTCTGTAACAGCGAATTAGACAGGGCTTGTAAATGGGCAGAGCGCAATGGGTTTACAATAAATTACACCCTTTCCTGGAGTAATCATGTTAATTGGGGGGGACATCAAGGTAAGTGAGGTAACTTATTTTATAAGTCATCCCAACGCTACAAGCTTCGAGCTTATTATTAATGCGCTAGTCACAAAAACTTATCAATTAAGGTAAACATATTTTAACTTATTAGCTAATACAGTACATATATTTAATATTTAATATTTAGGTCGCTTTAAATTTATTAGTTATGGTTATTATAAAATAATTATAAAAAAACATTTTGAAGGGTTTTAAGAATTTTAACTTTAAGGTGTGAGATCAATTGTATTTTAAAATGCGTTGTGCTGCTTATATTTTTGATGCTATTAGGTAGCTGATTCCATAGTCGAATTGAATATACAAAAAATTGTCTTTCTGATAACAGAGACCTGTGCCTGACTGAAGTGATATTGTTTACCCTTCGTGATGTTGTAAATTGTAATTTTTCGTATAAGTAGGATGGTTCTTTATGAATAATAATTTTGTGTGAGAGAATTAGTACTCTAAGTTTTATCCAATCCATTAAGTTTAGGTCAAAGATTTTATAATTAAAGTTAGAAACATGGTCCGCCCTGCGTAAATCAAAGACAAAACGAGCGACATTGTTCACAGCTACTCTAAGTTTATTCAGGCTGCATGAGTCACAGTTTGCAAAGACTTCTAATCCATTGAAAAGTTGTGGAATTTCACTGGTTTTTGCAATTAGTAGACGGATGTTTGTGGGCAGAAAACGTTTTGATGATGACAGCGATCTTAGTTTGCCATAGGTCGCACCCACTGCTCTTGAAATATGGTCATTCCAGGACAGTGTTCTGTCAAAAATAAATCCTAGGTTGGGTGCATTGTCCACGTATTTCAGAAAACTATTATTAATACTTAAAGGTAGTATGTTTTCAATTTGAATTTGCCTTTAATGGATGACCAGACACATGGATTTTGCAGCGTTTAGACCTAGGCCATTGCTTTTGCCCACTCATTAACACGGACAAGTTCACTATTGCAGACAGTTACACAATCATGAATTCTATTAAGAGGACGAGTAACATACATCTGGACGTCATCAGCGTACATATGAATATCACAGTTAGACATGAAATTTGGAAGGTCATTGATATATAACGTAAATAACTGAGGACCAAGAACAGAATCTTGCGGAACACCACGGTTAAGAAACACAAACGAGGATAAAATGTTAGACAAAACAACTGATTGGAGCCGATTGTTCAGGTACGAAGTCATTAGCTTAATTGCAGTGGTTGAAAAATTATATAAATTTTTTAATTTCGCGCAAAAAATATTGTAATTTACTGTGTCGAATGCCTTACTATAATCAAGTAAAACTATGAATGTCACATTGGAAGAATCTATTTGTTCTCGTATATCCTCTGCTATTTTTAAAGTGCAGCGCCTGTGTCTTTTAAAGCCAGATTGTTTATCATTGAGCACTTTATTGTCTATTATAAAGTTATTTATTTGTGCCGCCATTAGGTTTTCGAAAATTTTGGACAGGTATGGGAGAATTGATAGTATTAAAAATGTGGGTGAGAAATACAAGTATTCGTGGGAGTAAAATCTTTATAAATTTTGGGTTAACATCGTCCAATCCGGTAGCATTCGATTTAATTTTAAGAATACAATCAAGGACATCACATTGACTGACACACACAAACCTAAATCTATTATCACATATATTTTCAGGTACTTGTTGTTGGTTCAGGTATATACTATCAGTGACTTCAGGTACATTGCATTCCGTGAACTGCCGATTCAAGGCATCTACATCTATATCTTCTAAAAGGCTAGTTTTTGCTCTCGATATTCCTAAACTTTTTATTACCTTCCATGTTTCGGTCGGTGAATTTGTATTATAAAACTTGCGACTGTAAAAGTTAGATTTGGCCGAATCGATTAGGTTTGTCACATTCTTTCGTAGCATTTTAAAAGTGGTACACAGCGCTGAAGTCTTGTATCGTTTCCACTTATTATATGCCTCGTTGTGCTTTTTAATGGCTGTCTTGATTTCAGAGTTAAACCATGGTTTTCCGGATGCCCCCTTTTTAATGAATGGTCCGATTTGAAAAATGTCTTCTACATTTCGATAGAAATAAATATAAACAACAAAATTGCATTTATACTGCTCGGAAATCTTTAAAGATGTGGGCGCAGGACCCATTTTAAAATCGTTAGTGGGCGATTGTGGGCGTTAGAGGGGGCGTGGCGCTCGGCTAAAAAAAACTTGCGCTGCGTAGGAAGCCAAAGAATATGTGTGGGAAATCTCAAACTTCTAGCTTTTGTAGTTTCTGAGATCTCAGCGTTCATACGGACGGACAGACGGACATGGCTAGATCGACTCGGCTAGTGCCCTTCATCAAGAATATATATACGTTATGGGGTCGGAAACGCTTCCTTCTAGCTGTTACATACTTTTGCACGAATCTAATATACCCTTTTACTCTACGAGTAACGGGTATAAAAAGGTCACTTGTTGGTCTAGTGATGGTAAACTATAAATATCGATCCAATTGCACAAGTCAAATTCCGCGCCTAGATGGTCATAGTCTATATTTTTAAAGTCCCTAAAAATTATTGTTTTGTCAAGAAATGGAAAGTCAAAGTTATACGTCAAGAAGATAAGGTCATGTTTAGAGAAGGACGGCACAATCAATTGGTCATAAATAACTACTTTTCCAATGTTGGTCACAAAAAATAAATCTAACAGTGTGTTGCGCGATTTGGTAATATGTGTTGGAAAGGATGAGTTCACCAGGTTGATTCCTAGAGATTCAATGCTATTTTTCAGATGGGTTTCTCTTAGGACATTAGTGTTGGGTAAAAACTGCTCATTTGGGTGAACATGTTCACTTGTTCTTTTTTCCCAATGAGTCAACTCGCTCAGTTTGCTCACTTGTTCACTTACTCACTTGTTCACCTGTTCACTTGTTCACAAATCGTATGCAAAATGGATCCTAAAAGTCAAAAAGAAATACTTTTTGTGCCAAAAACAGCAAGAGAGCAACTGAGCAAGTGAACTAAAAAGATCAAATAAGAGAGCCAAACTGAACAAGTGAACAAAAAAGAGCAAATAAAAGAGGAAAACTGAGCAAGTGAACAAAAAGGAGCAAGTGAGCAAAAATGAACAAGTGAATAAAAAACCAGTTCAAAGGAACATGTTCACTCACTCAGTTTAGTGAGCAACTCTTTTTTGTTCACTCACTCATAAGCAACTTAACACTAATTTATAAACAATATTAAAGATTCGGTTAAACAAACTTGTTAAAACAAACAAATTTTATTTTTGGGATTGGTGGAGGGGGGGGCTTGTTTATTGAAAGATTAGGGAGGGGTGGGAGGGGGTCAAAAATGACCAAAAACGTGATTATGTAATATATGGACAGCCCCAAAAGGGGAGGAACGGGGAAAAGGTGTTAATTAGCGATGGAAAACGACATATATATGTTCAAACTGGCGTACTTAGTTTTTGTGGGCAGTCGTCGGGTCGTTAGTTTTATTCCACGAAACACAGGGAAAAAATGTTAATTTTCTGTAAAAATACACATAAATTGGACATTAAACACAGGTCGAAGACAAAGATTACACATAAATGTACTATACACACTAAATATTACATACCTTGATCTTTCATTTCCCTAATTTACTTAATTTAGTCCGGACAGAAAAGTTTTATTTTTTTGCACAAACGTAAAGAAAATTTTCTCGCGCCAATTTCTAAGTCCTAAGCAGCTGATCGATTGTGTACTTTCGAAAGCTCATAAAAAGCTTTAGTGTAGCTTTTAAAACTTTTTGTTTGTAGTTTGTATATGTATGATCTATTAACTTTAAGAATTTAAAATCAAAAAGACAAAAAATCGGCCGCTCGGACCATAGTGGAGTGGAAGGAACATGTAAACGTCCTAATATATCCTGCGGTAGCCAAGGGGCAGTCGGAGACACCTACGACTGCTATGGTTGGGTAGGAGCGCTGAGGCTTTGGGTTTATCATCCAGGAGCCCCAGATATGTCCGACGACGTCCGGGGACCTGGAAAGGGACAAGTGGGTAAATTAGTTTCGTAGTAAATGTATGTTTTGTGATCTTGTAGCTGTTCCTCAATGTTTCTGTTTGCTTGTTGTTGCGTGTGTGTGGTCCCGGTTGGAGTACCCACACCCACACTCGCGGACACACGTAGTCCTATTTTTAATATAGACTCCAGTGTGGGCACAGGTGAGCTGGATCATCCCCAACGTCTTCACTGTTATCTCAGTCTTATCCATTCTTGTTGCCACGTCAATTTTTGGCGACAAGAGCTTTCCCTTCTCGAGCGGCCACGAAACTCATAATAATTCTCGATGTGATTGTAAATTGGATCAACAATTTCTTTCCTCGGTGTCTTCTTCGTTGTCGCACTCTCCAAAGTCAATTGGCGTTTCAAATTTGTGGAATGATTTTACTCCGCACACTTTACACTTTTTTATTAGATTCACGCCCCATCTTGAAAATAAAGTGGAGCACTGATCACTCGCCAAATTCACCAAGCCAAATGACACGAAGGAACGACGAAACGTGCACACAATTATACAAGGTGGTTTGTTAACGTGCTTGAGCGATGTTGCTCTCCCTTTTACTCGCACGTACTTTCAGTATCGTTAATGGTACTACTAAAGGGACTAGATTGTATAGTTGCGATTACTTTTTCAGTCAATCGGTCTCTTAATAAGTGTCCCTGTGCGAGCGACACTCGAATCTCTCATGGGCGCTTGTGTAGATTCAGATACAAATGTTGCGAAGAGAAATGTTCCAGAAGCGTGTGCCTAAGCATCGGCAACATATTAACGACGCCTAGTAACATAGCCATCAAGCGCGGGAACTTGCTGAGCGGGGCTCTTGTGGAGATCGCGAGATTTAAGGGTCAAAGTGTGAGTGGACAAACATAATCTAAAAGTAGTGAAAGGGATGATAGGCTTTATCCCTCTAATGTGGGGAAACGGGTCAAGCAGCGTCCCTATTAAAGCTGCGCACCGCAGGCCCAAGCCTCACAAAAGTGATTTAATAGTGGCAGTGTAAAGTGCGGTAAGCGGGAAATAGTCCGCCCGCAGTAAAAGTTATAGTTTTTGTTTTATAGTGATCTCTTTATAATAATCTCGACGGATCTTGGTCCTGATAGCCTTCGGGTAAGATAGTCCCAGGAAATTAGTAAGACAGCAAATTAATAAAGAATCAATTTGCAGTTGTTCGAACTTGTCGTCAATGGATTGAGAATTTTCAAATTCAACCTGCAACGAACAGATTTCTACAGCTGGCAGCGCAGAGAGTATTCGGAGACATCATCGACGTCGTTCTTCGCCACGAGGTGGCTCAAATTGCCACAGTTTTCTTTAACAAACCCCCACATATCGCCCGGTTGCTGAAGCCAGCATCACTTTGAACTGCCAGCTTCCAAACTTCAAGTCACAAATCACGCGAATAGCCACCGCCCCAAAATATATAAAAGGGCCCTACAGACGCAGATCAGCGTCGTCTGAAAAGGCAATCGCTTATAGATTTTAGTAAAAATTAAATAATATTTTTTTTATTAGTAATGTGTTAGTATAGTTTTTATACCCGTTACTCGTAGAGTAAGGGCTAGTACTCAACCCAACAAAAAGTCGTCCAAAACAAAAACTTCAAATGAAACAAAATTTTTTGACGTTAATTTTCATATGAAGTTTTTTGTTTTGGACGACTTTTTGTTGGGTTGAGTACTACCCCTAAAAGGGTATATTGTATTCGTGCAAAACTATGTAACAGGGAGAAGGAAGCGTTTCCGAGCCTATAAAGTATATATATTCTTGATCAGGGTCACTAGCCGAGTCGATATAGCCATGTCCGTCTGTCCGTCCGCTGAGATCTCGGAAACTACAAAAGCTAGAAGGTTGAGATTTTCCACACATATTCTTGGGCTTCCTACGCAGCGCAAGTTTAATTCAGCCGAGCGCCACGCCCCCTCTAACGCCCACAATCGCCCATTAACAATTTTAAAATGTGTCTGGCGCCCACACCTTTAAAGATTTCCGAAAAGTATAAATGCAATTTTGTTATGTATACTTATATATAAGTAATACGCAACCCTTTAGCCGAGTGACGGGTATTAGATAGTCGGGACTATTGCGTTCTCTCTTGTTTTGTTTAATATTTGTAGCGTGAGAGAGTCCAGCTAAAGGCGCTTAGGCGCAATCGCAAAAGCAAAGAGAATAATAAGCTGTCGACTTCCGCGTTTTGTATCAAGGTTGTATTTTTGTGCGGCAAACAGAGACGGTTGCTTCGACGCATGCACGCCTATCCGACTTGCGTTCGGTTGCGGTGCACTCGGCAGCTCGTCTTAGCTAGCAACAACAATATAGAGATGCACTCTCAAGCGCACCAATAGTTTGGTTTGTTTACCTTTTTAAAGTGCAGCTGCGCTGCGAGAGCGTCTTGGTTTAATCTATTGTTAGAGTAAATTCGATTTAGGTTTTGCGTTAGATGTTACTTGTTTAATTATAACTTAATGTCCTGTTAATACGTTATCCTTAGCGTGAGTGGCGTTACTTCGCCTGGTCACAGGATTTGTGTATCGGGGGATTGGGTAGCATACAGCACATAAACTGTCTACTGATTAGGTGTCGCACCCAGCACTTGGAACTAGGTGGACGGCGGAGAATGGTGCGCAAGATGAGGATCTGAAGACACAGCGACAGCCTCTGTTGATTGCGATGGTAGATGAGTAACAGTTAGTGGTATTCTGAGATTGAAACTTTTTTTATTGAACAAACTTAACGGTATTTATAGGTACAAAAGTGTTTACATTAACAAAATATGTAGAAAGGGAAAATGAAATTACAGCTATTCTGCATGACTCGCAGTGGGTCAAAGTGCTATATGCAGTGCTACGTTATTGCTCTATTTCCGAGTTGTGGCGTCAGCTATTTTCGCTGCGTCGGCAGATTGACCATTGTTAAGCATACTGAATGTCTAGGTGTATAATTGCAGTATCGGAGCAAGTGTCATGATATATGATTCTTTGTTCGACCTTCGTAATTGCGATAATAATTATATTATGTAGGTCGATGAGTCTTAACATGTCCCTTCAAATTAAAGTACCTTTATGTTTCGTGTATTTTTTTTATATTTTAAGGAATAAATATTATGTTTAGGGGAGAGTGGGGGAATTTCGTCACAGGGGCAATTTCGCCACCTGCCATATCACATTGGTGTGTGTTAAGTTCTGGGACGGACGCCTGCGCGGGCGCTCCGCCTAAAAACTCGCGCAGTGGCAGTGTACCTGCAACAAAAAGTGGTCAGAAGGCGCACAAAGCCTCGTCGTGGACTCACCTGTCGAGGCAACAGCCCACCGCCACAGGTGAGGAACTCCATGCTCCTACCACTCGGAGCGAGGTTGTTGGTCGGGGGGGGGGGGAGAGGGGATCGTACTCTGCATCGACCTTTCTCTTCCACTTTCTCTTTGTGTCCCAACACTCTCTTTGTGCAGCAAATGTGGATGCCCCCACAAAATTCCGCCGGTCACGTCAGCTGATCGTGAAAATCAGCTGCGACCAGTGTTGGTCAACGGGCGACTCGCAGAAGGCTGGCAGCGCTGCAGCTCTGCACTCACGGAGCTTTGCACCACAGCGCCCCCTATGGCGGCTACTATCGCTGCCTGCCGGAAGCTGATTGCTACGAGCTTCACTTGTGGATCGCGCCAAAAACCGCAGCACACTTTTCCGGGCTGCTGCTCGCGATCCTTGGCAAAGAGGACGAATTTTGGCGTTTTTCACCGCCGAGGTACGCACGGGTGTAAAAGGTCATGGAACTGACTGACTGCCATCCTCACCGCCCAGGCGGTACACCCAAAACGGGGCTCTGGCGACCGAGACGGGGCGGTATATCCTCCATCAGCAATACGTCGGAGGGAAATCTTCGGCCGGCGATGGAAACGTACCCGGTCTGGAAAAACCCACGTAGCGTCTGTCCCATACTGGGCGGCTGCGTGGTCTGCGTCTGAGCCACAGTGGCCGGCAGCTAACACACCTGGCAGCAGGTATAAAATGCAGCCTCGCATTGGGCCAAAATGCACATGTTCAAAGGAATGTCTTCGCAAAACGAAAATACTCCAGGTGGCAGCCACAAATGTGGAAATCCACCCGCGGGGGAACCCGCGGCCAGGGCAAGGATTCTGGAGGCCCTAAAAAATATTCCAAAGAAAACCGATGTGGCGGTGGCTGACTTGGCCGCCACTGAGGATAAAGCACCAAGCCAAGAAAATAATAACGTAGAAGGGCCCTTGGCTTTCAGGAAAAGCAGCCGGCTCAGGCGAACCCCGGTTCGTACGCCGGGCGGCACCTTGGAGCCATACATGGCCCCTGAGCATGGGGACAACAACACCCCCAAAAGAGCCCTGGAAGAGACCAGCCCAAACGCTCAGAGGAACACGCCGCCAAAAAAAAGCAAGGCAACAGAGGAGCCTTCCGTCCTTGACAACCTGTCGGAGCTAGGGAGGATCCTGGATGAAGTCCTGATCAGCGTGAACGATGGCAAGGTGCGCCACATCACGATGGCTACAAAGGCCAAGCTAGCGCGCATGAAGCAGCTGCAGTCCAGCATCGGAGCGTGGCTGAACGCACCGAACGTAGCCGAGAAGGAGGGGCCCACTGAGGCTGAAATGGTATGCCCAAACTGCTCGCACCGCAAGTTGGATACCGCGGAAAAGGCCCAGCAAACCATGAAGGTCTGGACTAGGGCGAGAACAGTTCAAACCGAACAGAGTCTCCCCGAGGAGGTAGCCCAACCCATAGAGGGCAGCAGGCCGCAGCAGCGCGATCGCACAAAGTCGGCGCCCGTGGCGACCAAGGTACCGGCCTCGAGAGTGCCACAGGTCCAGCAGACGGTCAGCGCACAACCACGCAGACCAGCTTCAAGCGTCGGCATGGGGCCAGAAAACGGATGGAGCACTGTGACCAGGAGAGCGAGAGGCAAGACCAAAAAAGGCAAGCGTGAGCGCCCGGAAGCCGTCATTGTCCAAGCGGAAGGAAAAACATATAGTGAAATTTTGGCGATGGTCACCAGACGGGATGATAACCAGCTCTCAGACTTGGGCAGCTGTGTGAACAAGGTCCGGCGCACGGCAAATGGCAACCTCCTCCTGGAAGTGGCCAAAGCAAGCGAGAAGAGCGCAGACAAAATGAGGGAGAACATAGCGCAAGTATTTGGCAGCAACGCCGAGGTCCGCGCTATAACTGAGGACTCCAAGGTGACGGTCTTCGAGGTCAGAGGTCTCGACGCGCTGGTGAGGGAGACGGAGCTTCCAGCTGCAATCGCTAAGCAGTATGGAATAGATGCGAGAAAGGTGAAGATTCGCAGTATCCGCCCTAGCTTTTCTGGTACACAGACGGCCGTGTTCAGCCTGCCAGTTCCTCAAGGAAAAATGGTCACGAGTCACAGGCAGATCAGGATCGGCTGGTCCTTATGCCGGATCCGGGAGTTGGGCGGTCCACCGCGGTGCTTCAAGTGTCTGGAGCTAGGCCACATCGCGATCAGATGCAAGAGCCCTATCGACAGGAGCGGGAACTGCTTCAAGTGCGGTGAGCCGGGCCACATGGCCGCAGGCTGCTCCAAGGAACCGCGGTGCCTCACCTGCGCCACAGCGGGCATAAAGGACACGACGCACCAGACAGGCAGCAAAAAATGCCCTTCCGGTTGCAGTGGTGCTAGCACAACATCGACTTCATGCAACTGATTCAGCTAAACATGAATCACTGCAGGGCGGCCCAGGATCTGCTCATGCAGACAGTTCGAGAGCTGGGCTTGGAGGTGGCAATTTTGAGCGAACCTTACAAGGTCGGAAACGATCGACGATGGGCCGCTGACATAAATGGCACAGCAGCCCTATGGCTTTGCGGCGGAGACGGGCTCGAGATGACCAACATCAGGGCGGGCGATGGGTTCGTCCGAGCAAAAATTGGAGACTTCTGGGTGTACAGCTGCTACCTAGCCCCAAGCGTATCCGTGAAGGACTTCGAACGGATCATGGACGACCTCTGCAGCGACCTCCGAGGGAAAACCAAAGTGGTGGTTGGAGGGGACTTTAATGCCTGGGCCGAGGAGTGGGGTTGCCCATCCACAAACGCCAGGGGACGCGCTGTCACAGACACCGTGGCCTCGCTTGATGTTGTCCTGCTCAACGAGGGCTCCCAGCAAACCTTTAGCAGAGCCAGTGGTGGATCTATAATTGATCTCACGTTCGTGAGCAGCTCCTTAGCCAGCCGAACATCCTGGAGGATCGGCGATGTGTACTCAGCCAGTGATCACGAAGCCATACTTCTGACCATTGGCGTCACAGCGAGCAACAGACTGCCGCCGGCTGTACTCAGGAAGGCCTACCGACAGGACACGTTCAGTACCCAAGCCTTTGCCAGAGCGCTGGAAGGCTTGTCGGTCTCCGATGGGGACACTGCAGACGATGCAGCAAACAAGCTGGCAGCTCGTCTAGAGGAAGCCTGCGATGAAAGCATGGACCAACGAAGGACATTCCGCAAGGACCATTCGCCTGTGTACTGGTGGACGGAGGAAATCGCGAGGCTGCGGAGGACCTGCCATCGGGCAAGAAGGTTGGTCCAGCGTGCCAGGGGCACACCGAACCTGGAATCCCTCAACGAATCGTACAAGGCTGCGAAGAAAGCACTTAAGCTTTCGATCAGGGACAGCAAGAGGGAATGCTACTGGAAGCTCTGCGACGAACTCGAGAACGACCCTTGGGGAAGAGCGTACAAGATGGTTGTGAAGCGTATGAGTGCTGGCAATAGATCGCCATCAGACCCGTCGGCCCTAGAAGCCATCGTACAAGCGCTTTTTCCAGCGGGACGTAGGCACTCCATTCCCCGCTGCACTAGTGGAATCAGTGACTCCATATGTCCTGTCACGGAGGCTGAACTCCTGGCGACTGCTAGGGTCCTACCCAATAAAAAGGCACCTGGACCGGACTCAGTCCCGAATGGAGCAGTCAAGGCCCTGCTCTCTCTCCAGACGAAGGCGGTAGCAGATTTGTTCAACAAGTGCCTAGTGGAAGGGACCTTTCCCGACCGGTGGAAGCGCCAAAAACTTCTGCTACTCTCGAAGCCGGGAAAGCCAGCGGGAGAACCCTCGTCGTACAGGCCCATCTGTCTGTTGGATACCATCGGGAAGGTCTTCGAGAGGGTCATAGCAGCAAGGCTGAACGCCGCCCTTGAGAGCGCAGGAGGACTTTCTCCCAACCAATATGGGTTCCGAAAGGGAAAATCAACCCTGGATGCGATCGGGAAAGTAACCAGGATTGCGGCTGAAGCCATCGCAGGCGCAAGATGGAAGGGAGGGACGAAGGAGTATTGCCTTTTAGTGACCCTCGACATCCGGAATGCGTTCAACACGGCGGATTGGGGAAGAACGCTGGAGTCACTAAGGTCCTTCAACATCCCCGGGTACTTGCTGAACGTAGTCCACAGCTACCTCAGCAAAAGGCAGCTGTCCGTCGACACCTCATCCGGACCAAGGATCTACGAGGTCACTGCCGGAGTCCCACAGGGTTCGGTGCTCGGGCCTTTGCTGTGGAACACTATGTACGACGGTGTCCTAAAGCTCCCAATGCCGAGCAACACCAGCATAGTCGGCTTCGCCGATGACGTGGCGCTGGTAGTGGTTTCCAAGCATGTGCCAACCATAGTCGCGACTGCCAACAGGGCGATTAAAGCGGTGGAGGCGTGGCTTTCTGTGGCGGGCTTGGAACTGGCAGCACAAAAAACAGAGGCTGTCCTAATCACGAGCAGGAGAGTGGTGGAGACGGCGGAGATCCTGGTCGGTGGGACCACAGTTCAGTCACAGCGTGCCCTGAAGTATCTGGGAGTAATGCTAGACACACGCCTGTCGTTCCGCGAGCACCTCGAGTACGCGAACAAGAAAGCGAGGGAGACGACAAGATCGCTCTGCAGGATCCTGCTGAACACGAGAGGGCCGAAACAGGACAAGAGGATACTCCTCGCGAGCGTGGTCAGGTCACAATTGCTGTACGCGGCACCGGTATGGGCGGATGCCACGGCTAAGGATAGCTACATGCGAGAGGTCAACTCGACATATCGTCTGTGCGCTATCAGAATATCGTGCGCCTTTAGAACCATCTCTGACGATGCGGTTCTAGTCATCGCTGGCCAAGTCCCGCTGGGAGAACTGGAACGGGAATCCAAGGATATCCGCACCACCCTGAGTCTCATCCAGGATGATCCGAGGGCCAAAGCCGAGGCCAGGGCCCGCTCCAGAATGCAGAGCGTCAGCAACTGGCAGAAAGCGTGGGATATCTCGAGCAAAGGACGGTGGACCCACAAGCTCATCCCTTGCATCGAGGCGTGGGTAAATCGCAAGCATGGCCAGGTGGACTATTACCTAACGCAGGCGCTAAGCGGTCACGGCTGCTTCCGGAGCTACCTAAAGCAGTACGGACACGAGACGGAGGATGGGTGCCCGGAGTGCGGTAGCGGGATTGCGGAGGACGCTCAGCACGTCCTGTTTGAGTGCCACCGGTTCAACCACGAGCGCCAAGTGCTGGAGGAGATAGCCGGGGCAAGAGTCCAACCGGAAACCCTCGTTCCCCTGATGATAGGGAACCAAAGGACGTGGGAGGCAGCAGCAGCATTTGCAGCAAGCGTTCTGCGGACGCTGCGATCGCTGGAGAGGGAAAGGAGAGGAGCAGCGGTTTAGGTGGCCATTTTTCGCGCGAAGCAATGCCTTGCGGCGGTACCGTGCGAAGTCGCCCCTAATCACGCTTAGTCAATATTGTTAGTTTAGATAGTCATTGTTGTTGTTAAATAAAGGAATACAAAAAAAAAAAAAACCTGCCATATCTCGGAATCCATAAGTCGTAAAAATATATAATTTTTTTGTTTTAGTCCTTCAAGACGGCCAGACACAACCAATGCATTTGTTTTGCACAGAAGGCCAAGATAATTAAGCTATAATATTAAACGTGTTTTAACAGTTCAAAAGCTACATTTAGTTCTCGACGAAATTTTTTCTGTATGCCACAATTCAAAAGGAATAAGATACACGATTTTTTATATAATACACAGTGCTATAATGTGCATTTCTGCGTCAGTGATTTTTAACTTCGCGCCTAATTTCGGCAGAAAAATAAATATTTCTAAAAAAGTACTGTCTGGGGAAATTTCGCCACCCTATGCTTAGGGTAAATTCGGACCTATTTTAAATACATATTTTTTTATTTGACGAGCTGGATAACGAACAGACTACCGGCAGCAGCAACAAATATAGGACATCAACAAAAGTGGTACGCTTGATCAGTGTAGCATACTTACAGGCGTAAAGTTCCCTACATTTTTCAGGTGACGAAATTTCCCCAGTTGTGTGGCGATTTTACCCCCCTATGTGGCGAGGTTGCCCCAGTATATTGGTTTTACTTCTTAATTTTTTATAAATCACCAAGGTAATTAAAAAAAAAGGGGAATGTCACATTTTAAAGCTTGGTGCTAACCGCATTTAACATTAAAAATAGAAATATGATATCGTGTCTCAAGATGGACAAAAAATAGCTTTGAAAAAATGCTGACGAAATTCCCCCACTCTCCCCACACTTAGAAAAAAAATTCCTAGATTTAAGGAAACATAGACTACATTGCCTAAAATGGTAAAAATGGTGACCATTGTGGACTTAAAAATAGTAAAAATGGCCATAAATGTTCAATTTAAGGCTATAAATTTTAAGGAATTAATAGCGTGAAAATAGTTCACTATTTAAAAAAAAGTCCATGCCCATAAAAAATCCAAAAACAAAAGGTTTTTTGCCATAAAGTAAAAACAAAATTTTAATAATGCGATATCGCGGACGATCGTTTTCAATGTCTAGACGTCACAAAATAGTGACTTCCGCGATAGAAAATGCTTGCAGGGGGGTCACGCAAATTCGTGCAGGCCGACAGCGTTTTTGGTGCAGCCCTATTGGCATTTAATTGTGTTAATACCCTGCAGTTCCCGAATTCAGACCGAGCGCTAAATAGCACAGCGTCGACTGCGACGCCGGCAGAGCCTCTGCAGAAGCGACTCTCTCACCAACCCTCTCTCTCTCAATCGCCGACGGAGCCGACCGAAACGGCGCCAGAGACGACGCTCTCTCAAATTTCTCTCTTAATCTCTCTCTCTGCGCAGGGGTAGAGACAAATTAGACAAGCGCGATCGCGATGACAAAGGGAAAAGAACAACAAAAGAGATTGAGAAATGTTGTTTTTCTCGCTCAGTATTCATTTCAGGCGCCGTTGTTCCGCGATTTTCAATTGCGTTCTAACTGTGATAAGTTGTGTTCGAGTTTAAACAAAAGTGCTATTAATCAAGAATGCATTTTTAGGTAAGTAATTTTAAAGGGTATTATAACTTTGTCTTGTCGAAATTATTATAGCTTCTCATTTTTAGGTCAAGCTGATGGTACAAGGTGCATAAACAATATAATTTCAGATGAGATCATTTTGTCCTACAGCCCAGAAGGATGTTTTTCTTGCACTTCTAAGTAAGTTTTTATCGTTCTTGTCTAATATTCTAATATCCGGCTCGCTCCGACATATGTACTACCTGCAATATAAAGAAGACTTTTGAGAAAGTTTCATCGCGATAGCTTTAGCTTTAGAAACGGACAGACGGACAGACGGACATGGCTAGATAGACTCGGCTATTGATGCTCATCAAGAATATATATACTTTATGTGGTGGGAAACGTCTCCTTCACTGCGTTGCAAACATCTGACTGAAATTATAATACCCTCTGCAAGGGTATAAATATATATTTTCCAAATTCAGATTCCATTGGTCAGGTGAAGCCAGCAGAGCCTCCGGAGAGGATGCGGAGCTATGTGAAAAATATCCATGCGCGAAAACGGAGCTCACCAAGACTCCGGAAGCCATGACAAACGTACCGAAGAACCTACAAGTCACCGAAGTTGGTAAAAATCTATTAATTTAATGTAAAAGTATGAAAATAATTTTCCAAAAATGATGTAGTAAAATTAAGTGAAAAGAAAAAAAACCTTCGATAAAGGCGATGAAATTCAACATATTTTTTATTTTTCTCTCTCTTTGCTGATGACTTTGGGTAATATTGGGTAAAAGGCGCCGAATTTGGTGATAAATTAAGCGCTGAAAAATGGTGATGAACAGGTGCTAAGAAAGCGCTAGTTTCTGGGAGTGATGAGCCCCTAGGACATGCCCATGTTAAAATCAGCGCTATTTTTCATAAAAATTCACTATTGATTGAGCGCTTAGTGCTCAAGTGATTTACTGCTAAAAAAGCTCTGAATGGAACTGAAGGGTATAGAGGGTATATATAGTATATAAGCATATCTGCATACTTAGTTTTCGAGTTTAACGGGTGGTATTTGTGCAATCGCGGTTTGAAAAAAGTAGCAACATTTAATTTTTTGATATCTTCGAGGGTCTATGCTCAGTTGTAATAAAACTTATGCCAAAAAACTGCTTAGATGCCCTTCTACATAATTGCATTTAAGGTTCCATCATAATTTGAGTCAATCAAAGCCTATGAGCCATTGAAGTAATTTGTTCACCTCTATTTCCATCCAATCCTAAAATATTTGACAGGCATCTAGAGGCGTATTTTCCCGAGTTTTTGAGATAAATACCACTGTTGTACTTCAAAGGATGGAATTTATTGAATTTTTTCCATAAGAACGTAAAAAGTAACAAGTATTTTTAAGTCACTTTTAAGTAACGAGTTTATCGTGATTTCACACGGTAGTTTTTTTAAAGATAACAGTGGCATAGCATTAAAATTGTGGAGGGAGATTTTTGATAGCATATTAACCCCTTAAAAATATAATTTTTCTATGTTCGGCGCCTACTGCTAAACAAATTGAAAGGCAAATTTTTACGAATGTGTCAGATATTTATGTAACATGGGATTTAAAATACTTGTTACTTTTTACGTTCTTAGGGCTAGTACTCAACCCAACAAAAAGTCGTCCAAAACAAAAACTTCATATGAAACAAAATTTTTTGACGTTGTTTTTCATATGAAGTTTTTTGTTTTGAACGACTTTTTGTTGGGTTGAGTACTAAGCCTAAACCAAAATAACTTGTCCGATAATGCTGTCAACATTTTAAAAATTAATTCCATTCGTTTGGAATGTAATATTGTGAGTGGCTCTTACGTTGATAATATACCAAATCACGTATTACATGAGTTTGCAATTTCGGTTCCACAGGGCTATAAAATGACTGTGACACCACACAATCTCATCTATTTACCTATTAACTGCAGAGAAATAAGTACTCTCTCAATACATATCGTTGATCAGAACGGAGATTTATTAAACTTGCGTGGTGAAAACGTATCAATTCGCATACATATTCGCGCAATAGAATGATTTACAATAACAGCATCGGTATACTTCATCAACCGTGCACTAGCAGTTGAAAAGCTAAAGGAACAGGATTAAAAAAATTATGATTTCAGTCAGAAGTTTGCAACGCAGTGAAGGAGACGTTTGCGACCCCATAAAGTATATATATTCTTGATCAGCATCACTAGACGAGTCGATCTAGCCATGTCCGTCTGTCCGTCTGTCCGTCTGTCCGTCTGTCCGTCCGCCTGTCCGTCTGTCCGTCCGTCTGTCCGTCCGTTTCTACGCAAACTAGTCTCTCAGTTTTCAAGCTATCGGGATAAAACTTTCCCAAAAGTCTTCTTTCTATTGCAGGTAGTACATATGTCGGAGCGAGCCGGATCGGACCGCTATATCATATAGCTCTCATAGAAACAATCGGGAAAAAAAATTTAAAAAAATTATATCTTGGGTGTTTTTGAACCTATAACATCCTACTTTTGGAAATGTCATTTTTTATCTAATTCTGAATTTCGAATAAAATTTTTTCAAAATCGGACGACTATATCATATAGCTGCCATAGGAACGATCGGAAAATTAATAGGATTATAATAGGAAATAAATTATTGCTTCGTTGGTTTTTATTGTGTTCTCTTCTACTCTAGGATATAACTCTTTTCAAATATTTTCGAATTTCGATTTTAATTTTATCAAAATCGAACTACTATATCATATAGCTGACATTGAAACGAACGCAAAATTAATGAGAAATAATAGGAAAATTAACATTTTTGCGATTTGTAAATTAATAGGAATTATCTGCAAGGGTATATAAGCTTTGGCTGGCCGAAGCTAACTTCCTTTCTTGTCATATTTATATTTTTATTGTTGAATGCGGTTAGCACCAAGCTTTAAAATGTGACATTCCCCTTTTTTTAATTACCTTGGTGATTTATAAAAAATTAAAAAGTAAAACCAATATACTGGGGCAATCTCGCCACATAGGGGGGTAAAATCGCCACACCACTGGGGCAATTTCGTTACCTGAAAAATGTAGGGATGTACAGGAGTACATATGCTACACTGATCAAGCGTACAAAAATTGTTGACGTCCTATATTTGTTGCTGCTGCTGGTAGTCTGTTCGTTAGCCAGCTCTTCAAATAAAAAAATATGTATTTAAAATAGGTGCGAATTTACCATAAGCATAGGGTGGCGAAATTTCCCCACACAGTACTTTTTTAGAAATAATTATTTATTTGCCGAAATTAGGCGCGAAGTTAAAAATCACTAACACAGAAATGCACATTATAGAACACTGTATTATATAAAAACAAGGACGGAAGCTAACTTCGTCAAGCCGAAGTTTTAATACCCTTGCAGATTTCACGAATGAAAACTTGACTAAAATACCAACATGAATTAATAAAAAATAATTAAATTTTCTATAATTGAAAAAAATAAAAATTTAAAATTTTTCACCCTATTGTTCCTATGGGAGCTATATGATATAGACGTCCGATCGGCGCGCGCTTTTACCCTGATCAAGGTATGCGTAAAATAATAAGATTTAGAAAGATTCTTGTCAATAGCTCTTACACTGAGCGAAATATTTTCATTTTGTGAAAGCTATATCCGATTGTTCCCATGGGAGCTATAGGATATAGACGTCCGATCGGCACGCGCTTTTACCCTGATCCAGGTATGTGTAAAATAATAAGATTTAGAAAGATTCTTGTCAATAGCTCTTCAGGCATTAAAAATGTTTAATTAAATATATTAATAAATAAAAATAATATATTAAAAAAATAAACAAACAAATATTACAAAAAAAATAATTTTCATTGTGGAAAATCAGAAACTGCAAAGCAGTGCAAAACCAAAACTGCGAGGGTCTGAAAAACCAAAACTGGGACGGTGTAGAAAAGCAGATATTGCAAGTGGAGGAAAACCATAACTGGGTACGTGTGGAAAATCTATAATGCGGGAAGTCGAAGGTTTTGTCCCTTCCGCTTGTATGGAGAAACCTCTTGAAAATCGATTTAGCGTCGCTTGTGAACGGTTGTGTTTACCATTGTGCTCTGAGTTTTTGTTTTATATTGTGTTATTTTCGCAAGTATTTTGTGTTTATTTACTAACAAAGTTTAGCCTAACAATCGTGTTAGTGACTTTCATAGATCTCCCAGATTACGGGTACGTGGTTATAGTTATTTTAACATTTCCATTTGATTTATTTAATATTCTTGGCTTTGTTAGTGTAATTTGCACTCTCCAAATTGGCTCTTATATTCTCTCTCTTACTCTTACTCTCTCTCTCTCTGCCGCTCTATTATAACTGTAATTTCACCTTCTCTGAACCTGCCGAATTTCTTGTAGACCTATTCTCATAGTCTCTCTCTCTCTTGTTTGCTTTACATCTAACTGTTCGTGCGTTGAGTTGTTTTGGTGCCCCACAAGCCACGATCAGTCGATAGAAGACTTTTCTCTCGCGCTCTCTTTCGATTTAATTCGCGATCTCGCGCTCTTATACTTTTTGTGTTTTTGTGATTTTGTGGTTTTGGAATTTGATCCCAGTGCCAAATTTACTTCAGGTATTTTTTTTATACTTTTATATACTTTTTATTTTTTATTCTCTTTATTCTCTAACATATTTTTCTTATAATGACTCTTATCTGTACTAAGAAAAATTGTAGGACTGCATCTAATGACCCTTTTGTTTACTGTTGGCTCTGCGAAGCAATGATGCATTCTAAATGTGCAGGATTTACTGGCAGAGTTAAAGACTTTATTGAAATGCGGATTGGTCTCATGTGGGTATGTGAGCCCTGCAGGGATTTGGCAGTTGAGATGAGCAGCTTTATGAGGCAGACTCGAGACGGCCTATGTAATCTTTCACGAGTTTTTAAACAGCTCAATGATGGATTTAATTCCGTATGTGAACAATTTAATAATAAAAAATTATTAACCGAGTCGCCCAAACGCAAAAAAGCTAGCTTAACGACAGTAAAGGCGAGTGTTGAACCCACTTTAAATCTAAACTTGGTAGCTGCTGCAGTTTCTGGTGACACAGGGGTAAGTGAACGACCTGTGAAAATGGATACTGCTAGTTCAGGTGTAGTCCCTGTCCCTGTAGCCCCTGTATCTGAAAGTCAGGCTCCAGATCCGGCCGAATCAACCAATCCGGTGCCGACCATACCCATAGGTACAGTGGGCGCCGTTTCTGTCGCTCAGCCGAATGAGGTTCAGGCTGCTGCTGGGGGGCGTAAAAATCTCTCAGTTGTACCCAGACGTACAGTAGGTGTCGCTTCTGGCTCTCAGCTAAGTGAGGTTCAGACTGCTGCTGGGGGGCGTAAGAAACTCTCAGTTGTTCCACATAGGAAGCAACTATTTGTTTCAAGATTTACGCCTGATACCACATCTGAGGATGTTTTGGAATTCATTCGTGAAAAATTCCCATCCGAGGATATTGCGGTTGAACAATTTCGATTTTCATACGCCCGTAGGATATCGTCTTTCAAAATTTTTGCTCCGCCTGATGTGTTTAAAGAACTGCTTTCTGAAAGCTTCTGGCTTAATGATGATCTGGTTATAAAAGAATTTGTTCCTAATAAACCGAGAACAAATAATAGGCCTTCCACGGTGCCAAAAAACTGAAAAGTTTATTATTGGCTTACCAAAATGTTAGAGGACTTAACATGAAGCTACCCAAGCTTTATGCTGACTCCTCGGCATTTACGGACGATATCTTAGCTTTTACTGAAACTTGGCTGAAACCAGAGATAACAGACTCTGAAGTTCTAGCAAATAATTTTAATACCTACAGAACTGATCGCCTTTCCCGTAGGGGGGGCGGCGTTCTAATTGCTGTTACTTCTACCCTAAATTCTGAGAGAATTCACTCTCATGTCCCTAGTGACATTGAATTTGTTGGTGTGAAAGTTACCCTCCAATCCTTGTCTATCTTTATTACATGTTCCTATATTCCACCTGGCTCTGACCTTATAATTTATGAGCAACATCTAGCAGCTATTAAATCTATTCTATCCTTTCTTTCCAATAGAGACCTTTTGATTGTTTTGGGTGACTTTAATCTCCCGGATATTTCTTGGTCCCCTCCTACTGACTCACTTGTCGCTCTACCTTCATCAGCCCATGACTTTGTTGATGGCCTTTTAGAATTATCGTTACAGCAAGTTAGCTTTATACGAAATTCATTACATAGACAACTAGATCTTATGTTTTCTTCAGAGCCGTCTGAAGTCACGGTATCTAGAATTGACGCTCTTGTGGTACCAGAAGACCGATACCATCCAACTATGGAATTGACAATTTGCCTCCCCTACCTTGATACCCTCTCTCCTCTAGTCTCTCCAACTAAAATGAGAAGCTTTCGTAAATGTGACTTTAGTAAACTTAACTTAATGATTTCTCAATATAATTGGACAGAATTTTATAACTGTATGGACATCGAAAGTGCCACTGAACTGTTCTATAGCGTTCTAAACACTTTTTTTAATGAATGCGTTCCTGATAGGCTTCCTCCAAAGCCAAACAGGCCCCCTTGGTTTACAAATGAGCTTCAACGACTTAAAAATCTTAAATCAAACACTTATAAAAAGTATAAAAAATCGGGTAGGCCATCCGATTTTTCGAAATATGTGGTGGCTCGATCTGATTTTAACGTTCTTAACAGTCATTGCTATTCTATGTATTTAGATCGCTGTAAATTTGAATTTTCAAATGACCCGAAGCAGTTTTATAACTTTGTCAACGCAAAGCGTAAGTCATCAGCTTTGCCTTCATCGGTTCGATTTAACTCAATGGAGGCATCGACTGACTCTGAAATTGCTGATTTATTCTCAGACTTTTTCCAAACTACTTATAGCCCTTCTTCATGGTCAGAATCAAATTACCGTAATCCCTTAAATAGGGCAAATTGTATTTTTTCCCCTATAATTACCGAAAGTTCTCTCCTAAGAGATTTAACATCAACAACGCCAACTTATTCTCCCGGTCCTGATGGACTTCCTGGGTGTGTGCTTAAGTTTTGTGCATCAACCATCTGCAAACCTATTCTTAAACTTTTTCAATTGTCTATTTCATCATCAGTTTTTCCAACTATCTGGAAGGATTCTTTTAATATTCCACTTCACAAAAAGGGTGCGAAGGCGGATGCCCAGAATTATAGAGGTATTTCTAAATTGTTGGCTAATCCAAAAGCCTTTGAACGTATTATCACTTCTCATTTGCAACATTTATGTTCCTCGCTAATATCACCGTGTCAGCATGGTTTTGTTAAGCGAAGATCGACTACCACCAACCTACTTGAATTGTCATCAATTGTAATAAATGGATTTAACAATAAAATGCAGACTGACGTTGTATATACAGATTTCAGTAAAGCCTTTGACTCTGTTAACCACTCTCTTCTTTTATTCAAATTAGATTTGCTTGGGTTTCCATGTAATCTATTAACTTGGATTTCAAGCTATTTGAATGGGAGGACTCAGAGGGTTATATTTAAGAACGCTGTTTCAAAAACGATCCATGTGACATCTGGAGTACCTCAGGGTAGTCATTTGGGCCCTTTGCTGTTTACTCTGTTTATTAACGATCTTCCCTCTATTGTAACACATTCTCGTGTACTAATGTATGCTGATGATGTTAAGCTTTGTTTGGCATATAATAATATAGAGTCTGGTTTTGGCTTACAATCAGACATTGATCATTTTCAAGTATGGTGTGAGTATAACCTCTTAAATTTGAACTGCCTAAAATGCAACGTAATGACCTTTTATAGGGTTACCCCTACCTTTATAAGTTATTCGCTTCAGAACTTGCCACTTGACCGTATATATTCAGTAAATGATTTAGGCGTTCTTCTGGACCCGAAGCTTAAATTTGACTGCCACATAATGTCGACAGTCAATAAAGCTATGAGTGTTCTTGGGTTTATAAAGCGTTGGTCAAAAGAATTTGATGACCCTTATATATCCAAATTATTATTTACCTCCCTTGTCCGTCCTATATTGGAATATTGTTCTTCGGTTTGGAGCCCACAATACCAAGTCCACATTGACCGTATAGAGTCGGTACAAAAAAAAATTTCTCCCTTTTTGCCCTTCGTAGTTTGAACTGGGATCAAAACGTAAGGCTACCTTCCTACCAGAGTAGATTATTATTGCTTAATATACCGACACTTGCAAATCGTAGAAAAATGCTTGGTACCATTTTTATGCATAACCTTATAAGTGGTGATATTGATTCTGTAGAACTTGTTAGCCGCCTAACTTTTAATGTTCCCGTTAGACTAACACGTAATTATCATCCTCTTAATTTACCTCGATGTACATCAAATTTTGGCCTGCACGAGCCCTTTCGCGTTCTATGTAATAACTATAACGTTCTGTATCATTTAATTTGCACATCAACTTCTATCCCGGTATTAAAAACTAACATTTTAACTCATTTGCTTCACTCCTAACTGCATGTTTTTTTCATTATTTGTCCCGTCTTTATTGGTTTTATGTATTCTTCCTCGCGAACTCGCATTTTTGCCCAAATTTACAAAATGGTCCCGCGCGTAACAAGCACGTGCTTGGTGTCGTTGGGCCACTTGTTTGTACTTCTCGTAGTGCATCAACGTCCATCATATATATGTTATTTTCCAGAGGAATTTTTTCGGTGGGAATACATGTGCACTAGGGCGGTCCAAAAAATGAAATTCTTTTCTCACCCCTTAACATGGTATATTAAAGTATGCAAAAAATGTATGTAAAAACCAAAATTTTTTTTCGAGATTTAGACCTTGCGAAACGTCTTCAAAGTTTGCTTTAAAATTACTCATGCGACATGTAAAACAGTTCGAATTTGGTCGAACGAAATCGTTCTCCCATTTCTTGTCTTGTCAAATTATGAATTTCGGTGGAATAATTGGTAAAAAAAATAAGAGCAAAACATCAACTGAATTGTTGATATCTATGCCACCTTGATCAGAAAAACTTTTTAATCGAAGGCAACAGTGCGTATGGGTGATAAACTTTGAAACCAATTCGCAGACCCTAAAACACGATTTTTAAAAAAATTTTCTTTTGGTATACCTTGAATACCACAATGCGAACCGTATAAGCGGGTGAGAGTAGGACCTTAAAAATTACCATACAAATGTGGACCGCCCTAATGTGCACGAGTTACCGATAACCAACTCCCCGCACCCCTTCAAGTATAGGTCGTCCACTAGCTAGCAAACATAAGTTGGGAGCGGGTTGCCGCCAAACTCCCCGCACCCCGCTTCCATTAAAAATAGGCCAGTTGTTTGTCCGAATAATAAAATGCAAGCCAACAAGTTGGCATCCGGGTACAAGAGGCAGCGGCCAAAGAAATGCAGCGTAGGCAGAATATAGAAGCGGCGACTGAGCGACAAATACTTGAGATACATATACATAAGAAACACATACACAAATTGTATTATATATAAGTGCTGCCTGTGTGCAGCGTAGGTTACGAATTCTCATTCTTAAAATATTACAATCAGTTCGATTCTGACAACCAAATCATCAAGACTTCTCATTTCTATCCTAAACTCAAAACCCACTTATTTGCCTACATAAAAAATCCGAAGAGTAACCCACCAAGCCTCGATTACTGGAGAAGAACCCTGCGAGATTCTTTGGAACGGAGTTGAAGACACCGACGAGAGATGACCCCTTACCGGATCATCGTTAAATCACAAATTACACATTCTTTTAACAAATTACAATAAATAGAGACGTTGCTAATTCACCTTTTCGATTACTTTCGCATCGGATTCACCGTCGACATCCTGACATCAAATTCTTCGTTACCAGCTACAACCATACGTTCGACCCACGACTGGTAACTGGCGCAGCCGGACTCAACATTGGACAAGAAGAAGTGCCGATGATGAAGAACCTTCAAGGAACTATTTTATTAATGATGTGAGTACTTTAGTGACAAGGTGGAAGTTAATGTGCGTGGTTAGCAAAGAAAAAAATTAAAACGGAAAGAAGAAGTGGAAAAATAAGAGAACAAAAGCCAGAGATAAAAAGAGAAAGAATTAGTTAAAAAAAAAAAAAAAAAGACCTTCAAGATTTAAAGAGCAATTTTTGTGGACGCAGAGACCGGATTAGCAGTGTTCTATTCGTTCAGTGCACTTGATTTGCAGGTAGCCTGAGGTGCCGAGTGGATATCGGTCGAATAGTTCGCAAATCTGGAATTTGTAGGAAAAATCCATGAATGTTGAATGTTTAGTAAAAGAGAAATAAAAGAAAAGACGACAAATTAAAGAGGTGTAAACCGTGCAGGAAGATAACCAAACTTCCCCTACTGCATTGGGCAGAACGGAAAATACATCAGAAATACGATTAGTGGAGGAGAAAGTGAAAAAAAAAAAAAAGATATTTAACTTGAATCGTGGGTAAAAGGAAAAACCGTGCTAGAAATATAGTATTTTCTCCAACTGCATTGGGCAGAGCGGTCCTTTACAACGAACAAGTAAGAAAATTTAAGAGGAAGAGAAAGTTGAATGATAAAAGGAGGAAAGAAAAATTACGCATACTAGATTCCACGTTGTCACTAGTAGTCAGAATACTCATAAAAATTAAGTCCAAGAAAGTCCAGTATTACATACACACAAACAAAAGAACGATATTGGAAACCCATTTTTAATACATACACACAAACAAAAGAACGATATCGGAAACCCATTTTGAATCGCCTGAGAAACGAACCCAACGAACATTACGAAACGACATTAATTTTAAGACCACCCGTAATTTTAAGCAGAATACATAGCTGCAAGAAACCCTTGAGCTCAAACTCGATACACATTTATGACCCTAGAATAAGAGAAAAACCCACTTGAATTCGGAAAACGACATAAGGGAAATACCCAGATTAAATTTCTTGCACATTTATGACCCCTAAGAGAGGCCCACTTGAAGTAGGGAACGACATAAACAGAAAGAGAAAGGCACTTGAGATTGAATTTGACTTGAGTATTACTAGGGACTAGGGGGCAATAAAAGTCCACTTGAAAAAGGATCGGGGTACGACCCGGTAGGGAGTATCGGAAACCGATAATATTAGGGACTATTATTGATATTTTTTTTTAAAAATAAATATTCAGAGAAGCAGAAAAGAGGAAGTGGGCGAGAAGAAATATTAATGTCAAATAGGTCTTCAAAACAAAGAATAATTCCGTTGACAGATAGGTTGACGAGATCAGCGTCAAGAGGTGCACTGGATCAGATCTTAGAAGCACCGGAACAGGAGGAGCAAGAGTTAGGAACAATGTCTCAGGGAAGCGATAATGAATGGCAGATTCCCGGAATCATAAAAGCCTTGCCGACTTACAGCGGGGAGGTGGAGCCAAATAATTTTATTGAGCAAGTTGAGAGGGTAATTCTTTTGATTAAGGATAAAGATAATACACCGTATGGGGATGTGCTATTGGGAGCAATTAGGAATAAAATTCTTGGACAAGCTAATTCAATGTTAGAAAGGGACGCAACTTCATTGGTGTGGGACGATATGAAAGCGTCGTTAGTCCAACACTTTTCGGATAAAAGGGATGAAGATGATTTAATGGATGACTTGAGGGAAGTGTCCAGGAAAGGTTTGACTTTAGAAAAACTATATGAGGAAATCGCAAACATAAGGACAGGATTGATGAGAATTGTTAAGAAAGAAGAAAAGAATAAGGAAATAAGGGTAAAGAAAGAGAAGAAAATAGAGAAAAAATGTATTGAAAGGTTTATTGCGGGCCTAAGAGGACAGTTACAGTTAAGAGTGGAAAATAAAGACCCTGAGTCGTTGAGGGAAGCCCATGAGGTGGCGAAACAGCTAAGGGACAAATATTTGAGAGATAGGAACCTGACGGTGGATAAACCACAAGTAGCGAACAACAACAGATTTAACCAAGGATATAGTAGAGGGTTCAATGGAAATTTTGGGAATAGAAGAAATAACAATTATACAAATTCTTTTAATAATTATGGACAAAGATGGGGACAAAACAATGGAGGTTTTGGAAACAGAAATTTTAATAGAAATCAGAATGGTGGGAACTCGCAACCAAGTACCTATAGGGCGATTACATCGGGACCTTCGGAGAGCTCGAGGACGAACTCGGGGAGTTCACAGAGACTTAACAACGTTAACACAAGGGAAAATGGACAGGGCGGAGAGACTCAAAATTTTCGCTTAAAAGCCTCGACGCAAAGGACAGATCAGGAGTAGGAGGAGAATTGCCGTATATACTAATTAAGTCTCCGTTCGGTAGATCATTAAGATTCTTGGTAGACACAGGCGCTCAATGTTCTTTTATTGATCCGGAACTTATACCGGTGGATCACCAGACGGATATACCAAAAAGTATTGATGTTGTAGGAGTAATTGATACTTTTAAGATTAAAAAAGTGGTGAAGTACGAATTGTTTGAGGAATTTCAACAGGAAGGAACGTTTACATTTCTATTGGCTCGAATTTCTCCACAGTTCGACGGGTTGTTGGGGATAGATTTTTTGTGCAAAATAGGAGCGCGAGTTGATTGTAAAGTCGGAAAGTTAATAACGGAAAAGGCAGTAATTCCTATGATCAGGGAACCGAGAGGAGGACCGAGAGTCAGAGAAATACAGGGAAAGACGAGAATGATGATTGAAGTACCAGTATCGATAAAAACGGGAGAATTTATTATAGACACAATTAAATTACATGACGAATTATACCTGTCAGGGGGAATTTATAAAGCAGAGGACTTTAAAGCGAGGATGGAATTGATTAACGAAGGAGAGGAGGACGCAATATTTTACTTCGAAAAAGCATTAGAAGTAACGGGCAGAGACAAACTGGAACAATTCGAAGTATTTAATTTCACAATTTCGCAACCAAAGGAGAATGAAAAAATAAGAAAGTTAAAGATTAGGATCGACCATCTTAATAGGGAAGAAAAGGAGCACATACAGAAATTGTGTTCGCAGTATCTGGACATATTTTATGTCGAAGGGGAGAAGTTGTCATTTACGAACGAAATCAAGCATGCTATTAAGTTAACAGATCAGGACCCAGTATATGTAAGGCCGTTTCGATATTCCCAGGGGGAGAATAAGGAAATTAAGAGACAAATAAATGAGTTGCTAGAACAGGAAATTATTCAGAATAGTTTTTCCCCGTGGAGTGCACCGGTATGGTTGGTGCCTAAGAAACTAGACGCGTCGGGGGAGAAGAAATGGAGAATGGTAGTGGATTTTCGAAAGTTAAATGACAAAACAATCAAAGATAAATACCCCTTACCATTGATTAACGAGGTGTTGGACTCGATAGGCAGAGCCAGATATTTTTCGAGTTTGGATTTAAAGAGCGGTTATCATCAGATAGAGATGACACCGGACGATGTACAAAAGACAGCCTTTACGGCAGTAGGAGGGCATTATGAATTTTTAAGAATGCCGTTCGGATTAACGAATGCCCCAGCGACGTTTCAGAGAGTAGTTAACAAGGTATTGGGGGAGACAGTGGGAAGAAACTGTTTAGTTTATATGGATGATATAATTATATATTCACCGTCTTTGCAACAGCACATTAATGATTTGAAAATAGTATTCGAGAAATTGAGGGGAGCGAATTTTAAGGTTCAGCAGGATAAATCTGAGTTTCTGAAGAAGGAGATAGAATTCTTGGGACATATAGTGACGTCGGAGGGAATTAAACCAAACCAGACGAAAATTGAGGTGATCAAGAAATATCAGATGCCAACGACCCGGAAGCAAATTAAATCTTTTTTAGGGTTATTGGGGTACTACAGGAAATTCATTAAGGACTTTGCAAGAATAACGAAGCCGTTAACTAACCAACTGAAAGGGAAGAAAAATGTAGAGATTAGCCAAGAGTATAGAGACAGCTTTGAACATTGTAAATCATTATTATGTAATGACCCTATCTTGCAATACCCGGACATGCAGAAGACATTCATTTTGACGACAGATGCAAGTAATTTTGCATTAGGGGCGATTTTGTCTCAAGGACCTATAGGTAGCGATAAACCCATTTCGTATGCGAGTCGCACGTTGAATACTTCGGAAATCAATTATTCAGCAACAGAGAAGGAAATGTTAGCAATAATATGGGCAGTAAAGTATTTTAGGCCATATTTGTTTGGGAAGAAATTCAGTATAGTAACAGATCATAGGCCGTTAGTCTGGTTGAATAGCGTAAAGGAGCCATCGTCGAAATTGGTAAGATGGAGATTACAATTAGCGGAATATGAATATGAAATCATATACAAAAAAGGCAAATTAAATACTAATGCGGACGCACTGAGTAGAATACCCGTAGAAGTATTTGTTACAGATATTGGCTCGGAGATAGGCACGTTGCAGTGCGAAGCAGGGGATGAAGAAGAAGATAAAAAAACAAGGAATACCATTGAGGTTACGGAAAAACCACTAAATGATTTTAATGCACAACTGATATTGAAGATAGGTGAGGAGGAAGCAAATCATAAGGAAGTACCTTATAAAGGAAAAAGCAGAAGAATAATAGTAGAGCCAACTTTTAATGAGGAAGTGATTGTAAAGATATTGAGGGAATGTTTAAAGTCTGGGAAAACATGCGCGATTCTAGCGGAAGAAGAGGTTTTTAAAGTAGTAAGGGATTGTTTTAAAAAGTACTATGGGGAAAAGAATAATTATAAAATGGTGAGAGCATTAGAGGTGTTACCGGAAATTAAGAGTCTGATAGAACAAAGGGAGGCAATACAACAGGATCATGTAGACGGGAACCATAGGGGAGTGGATGAAACAATATTACATTTAAAGAGAAAAGTCTATTTCCCTAGGGTAAGAGAAATAGTGACGGAGGTGGTTAAAGCTTGTGACATTTGCCAAATGTTCAAATACGATAGGAATCCTCAAAAGATCAAATATCAAACACCGGACATTCCGAAATTCCCATTGGATGTAGTCCATATCGATTTGTACTTCATAAATAACAAAACTATGTTGACATTAATAGACAAACTGACGAAGTTTGCATCGGCGTTTACGATTGTAGCGAGAGATGCTATAAGTATAACGAGGACGTTGAAGACATACTTGTCTCTGTACGGCATACCAAAAAAGATTGTATGCGATCAGGGGGCGGAATTTGCTAACAAGTTAGTGAAGGAATTTTGTAAACAATACGGTATAGAACTCCACTACACGTCATTTCAACAGTCGTCTAGTAATTCCACAGTGGAACGACTTCATTCAACACTGACTGAAACATATAGGATAATACTGAATGTGCGTAAAAAGAATAAATTGACATATGAGCACGAGGAAGTATTAGCGGAAACCCTACTGACATATAATAATGCCGTTCATTCAGCCACCAAGTTGACTCCATTTGAATTATTCACGGGAAGGACTCATTTATTTAGTAAAACGGTGGAATTTAGAGACGAACATGACTATATCAAAAAATTAAATGAATTTCAGGCCACACTATACGATCAGGTAAAAGAAAAATTGGAAGAAGAAAAAAGGAAACGGACAGAAAAACTGAATAAAGGAAGAAGTGATCCAATTCAACTTAGAAGTGGAGATACGATATTTAGGAAAGAGAACAGAAGAGACAAAACAACGCCAAGGTTTACTAAGCATAAAGTGCAAGAAGATAAGGGGGTAACGTTGATCACCGAAAGGCAACAAAAAATACACAAATCTAAAATTAGAAAACTAACAAATACTAACGACTAATTTGTTGCGAACTAATATTTACAGGACGCTGAGGGTAATAACTCAGTCAATCATGACCCAAACCTTAAAAAATGGACAACTCGTCACCAAGATAGACTTGGGTGAAGCGAGAGTAATTAATTCATATCATCAAATAACCCAGACCATCGATTTGACGGAAATATCAGCGACAATACAACAATTCAACGATTCAGTAGCGTTATTAAAACGGGAAGCGAATATTGAAACTAAACAAACCCTGAGGATGTTAGATAATAAAATAAAGGAAGTTGTAGATAGGATAAGAATAGTGATGCCCTTGAAAAGAAACAGGAGAGGTTTGATTAACGGATTGGGTAGTATGGTAAAAACGGTAACAGGTAATATGGATGCGGAAGATCAAAGGAATATAGAAAGGGAGTTACAGAGTATTAGGGCTAAGGAAGAGGCATTTTTTAAGATGTCTAATGAACAGGTTATGGTAAACAACAATTTAATAGATAGGTTTAATAACATAACTAAGTTTATTAATACGGAACAGCAGGAAATAAATGATTACATAAAGTATGCTCAAAATTCAGTCTATAAGGAATTAAAGGAGGAAGATGTGGAAATTAAAATTATTCAAAAGATGATTAGGATTAGTTATAATTTAGACGTTGTGTTAGGATACATTAATAACATAGCGGAGAGTATTTTACTATCAAGGTGGAATATCCTTCCGAAATTTATTTTAGGACAACAGGAATTAGGACTTGTAAGGGATATTTTAGAAAAGCAAAATATTACTTTTGACTCAATAGAAGACATGTATTCCGTGCTAGGAACAAGTTCAGAGAGTGTAGGAACTAAGATATACTTTAAAATTAGGGTACCCATAGTGGAGATTGATAAGTTTGAATTTGCTAGGTTGGTCGCATTACCAATAAATGGTACCATGTTTATTGACGCTCCTAGTTTTATAGCATTTAGGGAAGATAAAGTGTATCAATTTAAAGATAAGTGCATAAGAATAGGGTTAATTTTTTATTGTAATCAGCCCAATCAGTTCAACAGTTTATGCATCAATAATATATTAAAAGAAATGAAACCCACTTGTAATGTGGAAATAACGGAGGTAGAAACACAGGTTTTTGAACCAGAGAGGGGATATATATTTATATTTAATGCACACCAAGAAAAATTGCAAACGGATTGTGGGATGCAACCAATTATTGAGGGGTCAATGTTAGTTAGGTACGAAAATTGTACTGTCAAAATAAACAACCTCACATTCGAAAATGAAAACAAGTTCGTTAATAGCCAATTGAAGATACAGACTTTTGAAGATAGCAATATAATTATAAATAAAACCTATATCGTCCCAAATTTAACTAGAATCCATTTGTCGGGATTGGAAAATCAAAAACAATTACAAAATTTCCAAATAAGAACACTAAAGCATAACTATTTTACATATACAATGTTTATTATCATAATTTTGTTAATCTTAGGCATAATAGTAATTAAGAAAAAACAAAAAATTATTGTAACACCTACCTTACCACAAGTAGTCGTTCCGCCCAAAAGTCAATCACTTTGGCCGTCACTTCGGTCTGGGGGGGGAGGAGTTACCGATAACCAACTCCCCGCACCCCTTCAAGTATAGGTCGTCCACTAGCTAGCAAACATAAGTTGGGAGCGGGTTGCCGCCAAACTCCCCGCACCCCGCTTCCATTAAAAATAGGCCAGTTGTTTGTCCGAATAATAAAATGCAAGCCAACAAGTTGGCATCCGGGTACAAGAGGCAGCGGCCAAAGAAATGCAGCGTAGGCAGAATATAGAAGCGGCGACTGAGCGACAAATACTTGAGATACATATACATAAGAAACACATACACAAATTGTATTATATATAAGTGCTGCCTGTGTGCAGCGTAGGTTACGAATTCTCATTCTTAAAATATTACAATCAGTTCGATTCTGACAACCAAATCATCAAGACTTCTCATTTCTATCCTAAACTCAAAACCCACTTATTTGCCTACATAAAAAATCCGAAGAGTAACCCACCAAGCCTCGATTACTGGAGAAGAACCCTGCGAGATTCTTTGGAACGGAGTTGAAGACACCGACGAGAGATGACCCCTTACCGGATCATCGTTAAATCACAAATTACACATTCTTTTAACAAATTACAATAAATAGAGACGTTGCTAATTCACCTTTTCGATTACTTTCGCATCGGATTCACCGTCGACATCCTGACATCAAATTCTTCGTTACCAGCTACAACCATACGTTCGACCCACGACTGGTAACTCACGCATACAATCGTCTTCTGTCGCTGTATTTATGTAAGTAATATTACTTTTATGTGTTCTGTCGCTGTATTTATGTAAGTAATATTACTTACATATATTATTACCCCCGGACGCCATTACCGAAGTTTTCGAACATCCAGCTAGACCCGATCCAAGAACAGTAAGCCTCGAGGGAGCAGACAACCAGGGCCACGGTAGCGATATACTTTGTAATAAATTCTTAGAACGAGTTTCGGGTTGAAATATAAAGGTTTATTAGTGACAAGATAGATAGGAATATAAAAGAATGTTTTGCCGAAAGGAAGACATCCCTATCGGGGGGTCAGAAACATCGACTAGAGCTCAGGTACTCCCTGCGGGCGGTACTTTTGGAGGTCATAAACCTGGGCCACATCCTACTTTGCAAAACCAATTCAGGAATGACTCCGAAGTAAATCACGGTCCTACTGGGCAACACCAGGAAATCGGTTCGTCAAACTACCAGCCGAATCTACAATAGCAAAGGTTGCATTTCCGATCGGGTTCCTCTTCCAGTGGAAGCAATCAACCCAGAGACACGGAAGGCCATTAAGAGGCTGTTCGGCGGAATCCTGAGGCCTACGGGTATTCCCAAAGAGGACACTGTGTCCCAGTACATAAATAGGGCGTGAAGTTCTCCGGCAACTCTGATGGGATGAGCGCAGAAGAATTTATATTCCGAATCGAGCTGACAAATGCCAGAAGAGTCTCTGGATTTGTTCTTTCACGCGATGCGAAGACTGAGGTCTGCGGTGCGGTTACCCATTTCGGAAGAATGGATGATCAAGACCGTGAAACGGAACCTGTGCGAGCCATTGAAGCAGTACGTGTTCCCTTGGAGCACCTCAGAGACGAACAAGCTTTCGCGAAGGAAGTGGGACGCGCCAGTCACCACGTGCAATACCCCCAGACGACAGGAATTTCGAGGACAAAGGGTAGACGAAGTCAAATTTTGGCCTGCACGAGCCCTTTCGCGTTCTATGTAATAACTATAACGTTCTGTATCATTTAATTTGCACATCAACTTCTATCCCGGTATTAAAAACTAACATTTTAACTCATTTGCTTCACTCCTAACTGCATGTTTTTTTCATTATTTGTCCCGTCTTTATTGGTTTTATGTATTCTTCCTCGCGAACTCGCATTTTTGCCCAAATTTACAAAAGGGTCCCGCGCGTAACAAGCACGTGCTTGGTGTCGTTGGGCCACTTGTTTGTACTTCTCGTAGTGCATCAACGTCCATCATATATATGTTATTTTCCAGAGGAATTTTTTCGGTGGGAATACATGTGCACTAGGGCGGTCCAAAAAATGAAATTCTTTTCTCACCCCTTAACATGGTATATTAAAGTATGCAAAAAATGTATGTAAAAACCAAAATTTTTTTTTCGAGATTTAGACCTTGCGAAACGTCTTCAAAGTTTGCTTTAAAATTACTCATGCGACATGTAAAACAGTTCGAATTTGGTCGAACGAAATCGTTCTCCCATTTCTTGTCTTGTCAAATTATGAATTTCGGTGGAATAATTGGTAAAAAAAATAAGAGCAAAACATCAACTGAATTGTTGATATCTATGCCACCTTGATCAGAAAAACTTTTTAATCGAAGGCAACAGTGCGTATGGGTGATAAACTTTGAAACCAATTCGCAGACCCTAAAACACGATTTTTAAAAAAATTTTCTTTTGGTATACCTTGAATACCACAATGCGAACCGTATAAGCGGGTGAGAGTAGGACCTTAAAAATTACCATACAAATGTGGACCGCCCTAATGTGCACGCATACAATCGTCTTCTGTCGCTGTATTTATGTAAGTAATATTACTTTTATGTGTTCTGTCGCTGTATTTATGTAAGTAATATTACTTACATATATTATTACCCCCGGACGCCATTACCGAATTTTTCGAACATCCAGGTAGACCCGATCCAAGAACAGTAAGCCTCGAGGGAGCAGACAACCAGGGCCACGGTAGCGATATACTTTGTAATAAATTCTTAGAACGAGTTTCGGGTTGAAATATAAAGGTTTATTAGTGACAAGATAGATAGGAATATAAAAGAATGTTTTGCCGAAAGGAAGACATCCCTATCGGGGGGTCAGAAACATCGACTAGAGCTCAGGTACTCCCTGCGGGCGGTACTTTTGGAGGTCATAAACCTGGGCCACATCCTACTTTGCAAAACCAATTCAGGAATGACTCCGAAGTAAATCACGGTCCTACTGGGCAACACCAGGAAATCGGTTCGTCAAACTACCAGCCGAATCTACAATAGCAAAGGTTGCATTTCCGATCGGGTTCCTCTTCCAGTGGAAGCAATCAACCCAGAGACACGGAAGGCCATTAAGAGGCTGTTCGGCGGAATCCTGAGGCCTACGGGTATTCCCAAAGAGGACACTGTGTCCCAGTACATAAATAGGGCGTGAAGTTCTCCGGCAACTCTGATGGGATGAGCGCAGAAGAATTTATATTCCGAATCGAGCTGACAAATGCCAGAAGAGTCTCTGGATTTGTTCTTTCACGCGATGCGAAGACTGAGGTCTGCGGTGCGGTTACCCATTTCGGAAGAATGGATGATCAAGACCGTGAAACGGAACCTGTGCGAGCCATTGAAGCAGTACGTGTTCCCTTGGAGCACCTCAGAGACGAACAAGCTTTCGCGAAGGAAGTGGGACGCGCCAGTCACCACGTGCAATACCCCCAGACGACAGGAATTTCGAGGACAAAGGGTAGACGAAGTCCAGTAAGCCAGTATCCCAGAATAGAATTTCCAATCAGTAGTCGAAGATGAAAGCGAGGTAGGACTAGTGGATGCCTTCCAATCGGTCAGCCAGCGAAAGGGCGTAGTATGTTGGAACTGCAAACAAGCTGGGCACGTCTACAAGCAATGTGAAGTACCGCAGAAGTCATATGCAGAGCCGAGCGAAGTAAACGCAGGATCAAGGGTGGAGTGGCGAGGCAGACTGGCTATACCACTGGAGGAGAGATGGCGGAGATACAAAAGCTTTAGATTTAATATAGGTATAATTAAAATTTGTGAATTAGAGTTAAGTTAAAATTATTGACACAAAATTAACTTGTCCTGTATGACTAGCGCATTAAATTATAAGTATTACACTTGTAGCGTTAGGAAGAGGAACGAAATGAATTAAAATTTAAAAAATTAAATTTCAAGGAGGCCCGAGAGTGGATTTTTAAGGACCACCAACTGGAGGGAATAACAGCGGCGACCAGACGGATTCACAAGGCTAGGAAGCGCTACAAAAAAAAGAAAAGGGAAAGGTAGGAGGTCCAGCGAACGATATCGCAAATAGAATCCCTTAAGAATCTCAACGACGATCAGAGGCCCTAAGCGACAGTAACTTTAGCAGACCAGGAGATTCAAGGACTGCTGGATTCCGGAGCTTCCACTAGCGATTTAGACACTGGCTGCAGGAGTTAGTGGATCGACTCGGATTAGATTGGTTGCCATACAGAGGAAACGTGAAGACAGTGAATGGCCAGGATCAACGGATACTAGGCAAGGTATTGTTCCAGTTGGTTTCCGGGGACGAGAGGCAAATTTGTGTTTGTACCTATGTCCTGCGTTAAAGCAAAAACTGTATTTGGGCGTCGACTTTTGGAAGGAGTTTGATATTGCTCTAGAACTATTTGGAACTGTCGTCGATGAGTTAGTAGAGACGCAACCAACAGAAGCTTCAACTGTTCCGGTGAAAACAAGGCACTATCCGATGTCTCCGGCGAAACAGGCGGCAGTCTATGCTGAAGTGGATGAGATGTTGCGGCTGGGAGTAATCGAGAAAAGTGAGAGTGCCTGGAACAATCCTGTGACGTTGGTCATGAAGCCAGGGAAAAAAGGCTTTGCTTGAATTGCCGCAGGGTGAATAAGGTGACAAAAAGGACGCGTACCCGCTTCAAAACATAGATGGAATCCTAAGCAGAATTTCCTCAACCATATTTATCAGCAGCGTCGATCTGAAACATGCGTACTGGATTTACTGTCTCTGGAAGGGCCTTGTATCAGTTCGTCGTGGTGCCCTTTGGGCTCTGTAACGCGGGTCAAAGTCTGTGTTAGTTGATGGATAAGGTAATCCCATCCAAACTACGGGAGAAAGTCTTTGTTTATCTTGAGGATCTACTGATAGTAACTCCAGACTTTGAGTCACATTTGTCCTTTTTAAGCGAAGTAGGAGAGTGTTTGAGAGCAGCAGGACTCCCAATCGGGTTGCAAAAGTCACATTTTGGCTTCAAAGAATTGCGCTATCTGGATTTGGTGATTGGCGGAGGGGAATTAAGAACAGATCCCAAGAAGGACCTTGAATACTTTTTACAGAAGCTGAACAAATGCCAAAAGAATTACAGCGTTACAGAAAAGGAATGTCTGGCAGCTATCCTCGGAGTGAAACGATTCAGACCGTATTTCGAAATGATGCCCTTTACGATCATAACAGATCACGCCAGCCTAAGGTGGTTGATGTCACTAAAGGACTTGGGCATTAAAGCAATAAAGCAAAGAAACCAAACCAACGAATTGCGACCCTAAGCCCAAGATTGGTGCAGAGACAGTTGACGGTTACTGTCTCTGCACCAATCTTGAGCCATTCCAGAAAATTTATATTGATTTTCTGGGAAAGTATCCAAGGTCGCGAGGAGGGAATTCTTATGTGTTCACAGTGGACGGAGGTGTTCAATAACTTTTGTGTTCCGGAATTGTTACATTCCGACAACGGAAAATAATTTGTTTCCAAACAATTCACGGAATTTTTTAAGGAATATGGAGTTAAACACATCCGGACCGCTGTTTACTTGCCTCAATCAAACGCGGCCGAGAGAGTCAACCAGTCAGTCCTAAATGCAATTCGAGCCTATTTAGAGCATGATCACCGAAACTGGGATCTGTATTTATCGGAGATCGAGTGTGCACTCAGAGGAACGGTTCATCAGGTTACTGGGGTATCTCCATATTCCGCTCTGTTTGGACAAAATATGTTCACCAACGGGGCAGATTACCAACTGGCGAGACGTTTAAAACCGTTAGAAGACAACGGGCCATATATCCTGCCAAGAGACATACTCTTAAGGAGTAAAGCTATTTTACTAGCTTTTAGGAAAACAAGCCTCCGAAAAGCTAGTTCGGTTGTTACGTCGCCATCCCTCATTAATCGAATAATCGGGAAAATCAGGGACGCAAGGTGGGTTTGGGGTCCAGTGATGGTCAACGTAAAAATAGGAGTCGGTTGGGGCGAATTTAAATTCAAACGCGACGAATGCCGGTCAAAGGAACATTGACTCAGAAGGCGGTAAAAAGAAGCCGAAATCGGCATGGGTTTGGCGGGTGACAAATGACCGACACTAAGTCAGTTCAGATTTGGTGTCGGCGGCGCGCTATCGCACGGGCTGAAAATAATCTCCTGAAGCAGTCGTGGTAATTGGACGGCCAACAGCGCCAAAAGTTTTAAAAAACCAAGAAATCCATGCAGTGCTAAAAATAAAAAGGAGTGTTCCCGAAAGAAAAAACAACAAAAAGTTTTCGCGGTCGCCCACACGCAGGGAACGGTCTCCGAAGCTGGACTGGCCCAGACCCTACGGTGAGTTCGTTCTGTGAAAGTGGGGGAAAAAAATAGGCCAAATAGGAATCCCGTTTCAGGCCAGCAAGGACGAGACGTGGTGACCAGGTTCCGTCATTAGGGGCCTGGCCGAATTTTTTTTATCTGCGATCCCCGATTTGCAGCCAGAGGTTACGCAACAGGCGGATCTTGTGTTTTTAGCGTTGGACATCTGTCCCAACCTGCAATACCCGCCACGAGGAATACCCGCGCTTGGTGAACCGTCTCCAGGGGGGAGGTGAGTCCTGTCCAGAATTCGACGGAGGAGCTCGGGAGCGAAAGAGCAGAACGTGGCGAAGTTACGTCGCCAACCTGAGCGCGGAGAGCGGCTTAACACCAAACGACTTCTTTTATCACACCATATTTATATATAGGTATATATATATTTACTTACTTAATTGTTTTTTAATTTATTTATATATAGTTTATATTTAGTTTAGTGAATAAATTGTCGTAACAAGAACACGGAGTAGCTCATCTTATAGAGTGCACTATGGTCCAAAAGTAGATTTTTTTGACATAAATTCTAAAAATTGAGTTAAAGACTTCAAACTTTTCACATTTAGTTTTTTTGAAACGAATAGCATGCAAACAAACGCCCTCTCTTGCCTCCCATACAAGCAAATTCATAATTCTACGGGTGCGTGTCATAACACCCGTGGGCCTTATGACACTTTTACGAGTGTCATAACGCCCTTTCAAAAAATGTCATGGTGCCCCCGGGCGTTATGACACTTTAAAAAGTGTCATAACGCCCGCAACTTCTACAAAATTCTACAATGCATTTTGAGTTAATGAGAATACCGATAAGAGAATTACTTTTTGTTGTAAAGCCCATTCGAATCAATGAGATTACCGAGAAGAGAGTACCGTTTGTTATGATACCTTTCATGCTTTTTCATATTTTAGTCAGTTAAACATTTCAGGAGTTATGTTCCGGTTCTGATTCAGAAGATGAAGATGTGGAAAATACTTTGCAGTTCAGCCAAATGGCTGACGTGCTAAAATGTATTATTTGCATTGATAGGCCGCAGGACGTAGTTTTCCTTCCATGTTGGCACTTCAAAATATGCTTTGAGTGCTTCAAAAATCTGGAACAGCGCACTATGGGAAAAAAGTCTATTTTTTTGGCATAAACTCTAGTTTTAGAGATACAATTTAGAAATTTTTTATATATACTATTAAGATAAAGCTGTAATTTCGGTTTTGGTTGCTTTTTGAATCGGACCATTGCTTTCATCCACCGCCCACGCCGCATATTCAAATTAATTGGCAGGGATTTTAAAAAATTTGTATTTGTATTGGTAAGACGGTAAAATAATTTCGGATTGCGTTAATTTTTAAAATTAAAAAAAAAAAAAATTGCTGACATGTACAAGAAAAGTGAAATATTATCTAAGAGCAGATGCCAATTTTAGCTTTAATTGGGGTCCAGCTTCTTTATATTTGAGCCCTTTGCAGCCAGGACTTTCACTTGACTTGTCCCTTTCCATAAATTCAATTTTTAAGATTAATGAAAGCCACTTAGATTGTTTTTTTATTTAAAAAATATTTTTTTTTATGTTTATAAGTTGCTGGATTTAGGTAATTTTTTTGAAGAAACGTGCAAAAAGTTGCAAAATTATTAGTTTTGCGATATTAAGGATACATTTGGTAATAACTTTGCGTTTTTACCTTTTTGCAACTTTGTGCCATTTATAAGTTGTACACCACGGAACACAAACAAACTTGTTAAGCTAAAAAGAGACACATTTAAAACAGTTCACAGTTGGACAACAAGACATAATAATCAAAACATGTAATTTAAGATACATTTATAAATACCTTTGCTACGATTTGACATGATCAGAAATAATAAACCATTTTGTTGGTCCACAAAATAAGCACTGAAAGTTTGTAAAGATATTTCACTTATTTACGCACACAACAAAGTCAATCGAAGAGCTGACTTTGTTCGCTTATCAACACTATAATGTTGTTAGAAAAAAATCTTAGATAACTGTTCTTGGCTAATTAGGGTATGTAAATTCACAAAATATATTTAATTTTTAAAAATAATTTGTAAAATAAGTTGATTTTATGCCAAAAAAATTGACTTTTTTCCCATAGTGCAGCGTTCAAAAAACTCTCTAATGCTCTGCCCGAACTGCAGCCAGATAGTTGAAAATCATTTACAAGTATTTCAATAAATTGTTAAATAGACCGCAGACAAAAATTTTTTTTTCTAAAAAATCGCGCGATTTTTTTGAAAAAAAATTTTTGCCTGCGGCGCTTTTCCTCACTACGAATACTTAACTTCTACCACATTACTCATCGCTAAATTATTATACACAACTGATTACTACATTGCCTCTATGTTACTCGCACTTACAAGTATTTCAATAAAATGTTATAAAGGGCGCAGACAAAAATTTGTTTGAATAAAAGTGCAAGCCGCATTATTGTTTACTGCGCGCGCTCAACCTGAATACGACTTTTTTACTTATATAAATAATCTAAACTAATATAAAATTGGAACTCTAAAAAACGGTCAGCAGAAAATTTCACCCAAAACGGACATAAAAATCTAAAAAAAATCACATTAATTACTAAAGTATTAGTTAAATATATTTTTTTCCTGAGGGCGTTATGACACTTTCCTGTGTGTCATAAGGCCCTCAAAAAAAGTGACATAGCGCCTGCGGGCGTTATGACACTTTGAAGTGTGTCATAAGGCCCACGGGCCCTATGACACTTTTGAGTGTGTCATAACGCCCACGGGCGTTATGACACCGGGCGTTATGACATGCACCCTAATTCTACACTGTTATAAAATTTAACCTTTATTTAATTACCTCGATGAAATCTTAAAAATCCTACTTGCTTTAAATAATTCTCTAAATGTGCTCTCAAAAAAATTTTCACACGCAAGGATTCTAAAAAAAAGGACATTAAAGTTGGAAAAATTCCGTTTTTGGCAAACTTTGAACCCATTGAAATGATTACCTTTTGATTACATGGGGAGGGGAGGGTCTTGCACAATGATTACGTAATCATTTTATATGTATTTTTTTATTTAAAGAATTTATTTAAAAACTTTTTCCTTTAATTATATCTACAAACTTAGATAGGAAAGCAGAGAAACATATTTTTTTAGTGGCTGGGCGGTGAAAAAGACAATGATTAGTGGGTCAATCACACGAAGGATGCGAAGACCTGGAATGGCTTGACGAAGAGTATGTTGGAGATAATTTCAGCGTAGACGAACGGAATGTGTCATACCAAACTCCATTTATAATAGTGTTGGGTAAAAACTGCTCATTTGGGTGAACATGTTCACTTGTTCTTTTTTCCCAATGAGTCAACTCGCTCAGTTTGCTCACTTGTTCACTTACTCACTTGCTCACTTGTTCACTTGTTCACTTGCTCACTTGTTCACCTGTTCACTTGTTCACAAATCGTATGCAAAATGGATCCTAAAAGTAAAAAAAATACTTTTTGTGCCAAAAACAGCAAGAGAGCACCTGAGCAAGTGAACTAAAAAGATCAAATAAGAGAGCCAAACTGAACAAGTGAACAAAAAAGAGCAAACAAGAGAGGAAAACTGAGCAAGTGAACAAAAAGGAGCAAGTGAGCAAAAATGAACAAGTGAACAATAAAGAACAAGTTCAAAGGAATATGTTCATTCACTCAGTTTAGTGAGCAACTCTTTTTTGTTCACTCACTCATGAGCAACCCAACACTATAGGACATCACTATTGAAATCACCTGCTAAGATGATATTACAGTAATTAACAGAGATATTCGACAGCAAATTGATGAGATCATCGTAGTTTACATTAAAATGAGGGCGATATGTACACCCAATTAATATTTTTTCAGATTTATTCCGGCTGCTAATTTCTAGAAATACATATTCTATTGCACTGTTCTCGGGATGTTTAAATATGGACTTGGTAGCTAATTTATTGCTGACATAAATTGCGATTCCTCCCCCGTGACTGTCACGATCTGCTCGAAAAAGATTGAATCCGTCACACGACACTAACATATCACATAAATTCGGGACTAACCATGTTTCATCTACGCACGAATTTACAAACAAATATTTAAATTCTTCAATTTTCTTAGTCAGACTTTGCGAATTAGGGCCGTTTTCTGGTCCGTACTTTAGTTTGCCTCCGGGACAACGGAGCGATAAACAAAAAATGTTTTACTCGTCCTTATGTTAGCGCAGGTAGGGACAAATTTTGTCTCGGTACTTCATCCAACGTGCAAAATTTGTGCGTTTGGATTGTGCGCAAGTGTTGCCAGACATTTGAGCGTTGTCAATCTGGTTCCACTCTTCATTCGAAAACAGGTGATTCTATTTACAGTTAAATACAAATCAAAATTGTTAATGTCATCCAATTGATTTTAAAATGAATTCCCGAGCGATTTACCTTCAAACTCTGTGGGATATCGTCGAATTGTCTGAAGTGCGAACCTATCGGCGCAGATATCACGACCAAAGAAATTACTTCGAACATTACAGTGATGAAGAATTTGTTAAAAGGGTTCTCTTAAGAAAAAGCGGTAAAATTTGTTTTACAAAAAAATTTTTTGCGTCTTAAATTTAAAGTAAAGCAGTAAGTGCATTCATTTGATTTAACTAATTCCATATAATCACAAACCATTATTATCGGGAAACGATAATACATGGGTTCTAATAGCTCTTAGATTCTACGCAAGCGGCAGTTTTCTTATAACTGTAGGCAATTTTTGTGGTGGCCACTGCCAGTCGAGTTGTTAAGGGCGTTAATTTTGCTATAGCGTCTTTTTCAAAACAATTTATGAAGTACCGGCGTATTAAAGATCTTCAAGAAAATCTTGTTGATTTTTATAAAATAGCCAAGTTTCCGAAAGTCCAAGATAGGAGCCATATATTGCACGCATGTAAGAATTCAGTCTCCCGGAGGCGATTCCGAAGACACCAGTTCTACAAGAATTGTTTCCTGTTCATCGGTATAATTTTTACCGCGAAACTTTCTTTCTGCCGACATTGTTTTTAATTAGTTTGAAATTTTGTTTATATCATCAGCTGTTAGTATGACTGTTTTATGGTATTTTTCGATAGTTTTTCGATTAATTTTTGACAATTAGTTATCTCTTCTATTGTGGGGCTGCCACCCAGTCTCAAATTAGTGCGCCTTTTATTTGGAGTTTTAAATGACGGACGAGAAAACGAAAACTGATTTGCCACCGGGATAAATTTATCCTTCTGTTAGCTAAATTTTACTTTGCAGGACGGACGAGAAAACGGCCCTTAATGTGACAGATTTTAAGGCCAGATCTCTGCTTCGTAAGAACTCTTAATAAGGAAAACGTATTTGTTTGATGTGTGTCCAAATGATCACCCATTTGTATAAATATGAGAATAAATAAGCAGCGGACGCAATTTAAATAAATAATTACACAGGTCAACAAAATGGACTTTATTAAAAGGTGCAGGCCTATGGGCATTAAAATATGTTAATATAGACGTATATAAGAATATCTGCATACTTCGTTTTTGCGTTTAACGGGTGGTATTTGTGCAATCGCGGTTTGAAAAAAATAGCAACATTTAATGTTTTGATTTAAGATATCTTCGACGGTCTTTGCCCAACTGAATTAAAACCTATGCCAAAAAATGGCTTAGATGCCCATCTACATAATTGCATTTAAGGTTCCATTATTATTTGAGTCAATCAAAGCCTATGAGCCATTGAAGTAATTTGTTCACCTCTGTTCACAACCAACTTGATGCGGTGAACAGTCTTAAAAAAATACAAGGAAAAATATGTGCTGTAAAATATTTGACAGGCATCTAGAGACGACTTTTCCCGAATTTTTGAGATAAAACCCACTATTGTACTTCAAAGGATGGAATTTATAGAATTTTTTCCGTAAGAAAGGGAAAAGTAACAAGAATTTTGAAATTCCATTTTACATAAATATCTGACACATTCGTAGAAATTTGCCTTTCAATTTGTTTAGCAGTAGGCGCCGAACATCGAAAATTTGTATTTTCAAGGGGTTAGTATGCCTGTTAAATATCTCCCCCCACAATTTTAAGGCTACGCCACTGTTATCTTTAAAAAACCTACTGTGTTAAGTCACGACCAACTCGTTACGTAATAGTTACTCAAAAATACTTGTTACTTTTTACGTTCCTATGAAAAAAATTCTATTAATTCCACCCTTCGACGTATAATGGTCTTATTTATCTTAAAAATTCGGTGAAAGACGCCTCTAGATGCCTGTCAAATATTTTAGGGCACATATTTTGACTTGTATTTTTTTAAGCCTGTTCACCGCATCAAGTTGGTTGGGAATAGAGGTGAACAAATTACTTCAATGGCTCATAGGCTTTGATTGACTCAAATTATGATGGAACCTTAAATGCAATTATTTAGAAGGGCATCTAAGCTATTTTTTGGTATAGGTTTTATTACAACTAAGCACAGACCCTCGAGGATATCTTAAATCAAAACAATTAATGTTGCTATTTTTTTCAAACCGCGATTGCACAAATACCACCCGTTAAACGCGAAAACTAAGTATGCAGATATGCTTATACCCGTCTATATTAACACAATTTAATGCCCATAGGGCTGCACCAAAAACACTGTCGGCCTGTGTTATTAAACCCATGGAGCGGAGAAAATTTGAAAATTTAAAGCGACTGGACCTACTCTTAAATCTAACAAAATGTATCTTAATTGAACATATACTATTATTAAAAGAAGTGTATTTACTCGCGAAATGAATTACTAGCGATATTATCCGCCAGATTGGTAGAAGCTGTCATCTCTGAAAGCTCCCTTTCGGTCTGCACGCACAAAGCATTCTCTCCTGCACTCAGCTTTACAAATACTTCTCCGCACCGAGTGAAAACAGCTGTTAGGCGCCTTTGCTTCTTGAGACGCATTGCAATTTTAAACAACTCATATTTTGGTTTTGTCAGCTGTTCATTTAAATATATAAATGCAGGCGAGTCAAGACCTATAAGCTTTAAGCTTAATTGCGTTTTCGTTGTCCGCCGGTATGACCCAATTGCTCGTAACAATAATGCCTTTTCGCGCACGTGATCCATTCTAATAATAATTACCGGATCCACGATAGAGCTGACCGCTTGGCGGGTACGTACGCGGAAAATCGATCTTATTTTCGGTGGTGGTGTAATGTTAAGCGAGAAACACAACTTATGGAAAAGTGTTTTGAGGTTCTCGTCTTCCACAAGCGGAACCCCATGCCAGCGTAGATCACAAGCAATCTCTGCTTCTTCCTGTGCTGCGCAATTGGCAGCAAGCTTGGCTTCCAGATCGCGGACCTGCTGCCTGAGTGGACCCACCTCTTGTGCTGCATAGTTGGTTGCAAGTTTTGCCTCCAGATCGCAAACCCCTCTGCTTAAGTGGGGCAACATCATTTTCCAGCTGATTGACCCTTTTGGAAAGTCGATGGAAATCCTCGGTGACGACCGTGAACCTAGCTTCCAAGCTCGTGAGAAGACGTTCGTGGAGTTCATTGCAGAGGCCCTCCCGAAGTTCCAATAGTCGCTTGTCGATCTCCTGTAGCAGCTTAGTTGGAGCAGTATCAGTTCCCTTAAGATCGGGATTAGTTTTCTCCCTTGGGCGCTTGGATGAGGACATGTTGTTGTTTGTGTGGCTTGTGATCAGCTGAGTGGTTTTGTGTTATTATATGTATGTGTGAGTGCTGGATCGTTGTTTGTTGTTTGTGTGTTTTCTTCTGTTTTGCACAATTATTCTGAGTGATTTTATCTTTCTACTGTGTATTGCCTTTAACTTGTGTCGGCGCAAATAATTTACTTTTAGTAATTAGGAGATTGATATTGTTGTGTAAATTGTTGTGTGGGCCGTCAAATGTATTCCGTGTTCACGAGAATTTTAAGCTTTAATTTAAGACTTTGAGCACAGGAATTTTGAAAAATATTAGATTATTTGACGAGCGCAAAGAAAACACAACCGACTCATTGGCAGTATGACCAGTTCAACGTCACAAAATTGTTGATAAAAAAGTAAGCAATATAAAAAAACCCTACGTGAAAGGGATGAATTAAGTAAAACAACCTTTTCAGTTGAGTTCTGTATTAAAACTGAGTATTTATTTTCAAAGTCCCTGCTTAGGAAACTAACATGAAATTCTTATTCTGATCTTATCTGTGGCCTACGCAGAGGCCGCGTCTGCCTGAGCGGGAGAGTTATCATTTGACCCCCGCACAGGAACCCTTGGTGCAGCGTGAGAGACATCTCAAGTGATTATTTTCGGCTAGGCTCAAGTGGCCTGCACTTACAGATTACAAGTGCTAGCACCGCTCCCTTGTAGAGTTTACAATTACAGATCATAGTTTATGGCTCTAGATAGATTTACATATTGACACATGACATGGACAGAGCTCATAAAATCTTATACTTTATTTATCAGTGTTCGTCTGAACATTCTGGCAAGGGCCGGCAAGATGAGGTGTATGCGATATAATTACATTGCTGATTATATTTATTGCAATACAAAATTAGTGGACTGTATTTATTCGATATATTTTATCTTGCATAACAAATTTACCACCTTGCAACGTATTGAAATGATTCCTATGAAAAAATTCTATTAATTCCACCCTTCGACGTATAATGGTCTTATTTATCTTAAATTCGGTGAAAGACGCCTCTAGATGCCTGTCAAATATTTTAGGGCACATATTTTGACTTGTATTTTTTTAAGCCTGTTCACCGCATCAAGTTGGTTGGGAATAGAGGTGAACAAATTACTTCAATGGCTCATAGGCTTTGATTGACTCAAATTATGATGGAACCTTAAATGCAATTATTTAGAAGGGCATCTAAGCTATTTTTTGGTATAGGTTTTATTACAACTAAGCACAGACCCTCGAGGATATCTTAAATCAAAACAATTAATGTTGCTATTTTTTTCAAACCGCGATTGCACAAATACCACCCGTTAAACGCGAAAACTAAGTATGCAGATATGCTTATACCCGTCTATATTAACACAATTTAATGCCCATAGGGCTGCACCAAAAACACTGTCGGCCTGTGTTATTAAACCCATGGAGCGGAGAAAATTTGAAAATTTAAAGCGACTGGACCTACTCTTAAATCTAACAAAATGTATCTTAATTGAACATATACTATTATTAAAAGAAGTGTATTTACTCGCGAAATGAATTACTAGCGATATTATCCGCCAGATTGGTAGAAGCTGTCATCTCTGAAAGCTCCCTTTCGGTCTGCACGCACAAAGCATTCTCTCCTGCACTCAGCTTTACAAATACTTCTCCGCACCGAGTGAAAACAGCTGTTAGGCGCCTTTGCTTCTTGAGACGCATTGCAATTTTAAACAACTCATATTTTGGTTTTGTCAGCTGTTCATTTAAATATATAAATGCAGGCGAGTCAAGACCTATAAGCTTTAAGCTTAATTGCGTTTTCGTTGTCCGCCGGTATGACCCAATTGCTCGTAACAATAATGCCTTTTCGCGCACGTGATCCATTCTAATAATAATTACCGGATCCACGATAGAGCTGACCGCTTGGCGGGTACGTACGCGGAAAATCGATCTTATTTTCGGTGGTGGTGTAATGTTAAGCGAGAAACACAACTTATGGAAAAGTGTTTTGAGGTTCTCGTCTTCCACAAGCGGAACCCCATGCCAGCGTAGATCACAAGCAATCTCTGCTTCTTCCTGTGCTGCGCAATTGGCAGCAAGCTTGGCTTCCAGATCGCGGACCTGCTGCCTGAGTGGACCCACCTCTTGTGCTGCATAGTTGGTTGCAAGTTTTGCCTCCAGATCGCAAACCCCTCTGCTTAAGTGGGGCAACATCATTTTCCAGCTGATTGACCCTTTTGGAAAGTCGATGGAAATCCTCGGTGACGACCGTGAACCTAGCTTCCAAGCTCGTGAGAAGACGTTCGTGGAGTTCATTGCAGAGGCCCTCCCGAAGTTCCAATAGTCGCTTGTCGATCTCCTGTAGCAGCTTAGTTGGAGCAGTATCAGTTCCCTTAAGATCGGGATTAGTTTTCTCCCTTGGGCGCTTGGATGAGGACATGTTGTTGTTTGTGTGGCTTGTGATCAGCTGAGTGGTTTTGTGTTATTATATGTATGTGTGAGTGCTGGATCGTTGTTTGTTGTTTGTGTGTTTTCTTCTGTTTTGCACAATTATTCTGAGTGATTTTATCTTTCTACTGTGTATTGCCTTTAACTTGTGTCGGCGCAAATAATTTACTTTTAGTAATTAGGAGATTGATATTGTTGTGTAAATTGTTGTGTGGGCCGTCAAATGTATTCCGTGTTCACGAGAATTTTAAGCTTTAATTTAAGACTTTGAGCACAGGAATTTTGAAAAATATTAGATTATTTGACGAGCGCAAAGAAAACACAACCGACTCATTGGCAGTATGACCAGTTCAACGTCACAAAATTGTTGATAAAAAAGTAAGCAATATAAAAAAACCCTACGTGAAAGGGATGAATTAAGTAAAACAACCTTTTCAGTTGAGTTCTGTATTAAAACTGAGTATTTATTTTCAAAGTCCCTGCTTAGGAAACTAACATGAAATTCTTATTCTGATCTTATCTGTGGCCTATGCAGAGGCCGCGTCTGCCTGAGCGGGAGAGTTATCATTTGACCCCCGCACAGGAACCCTTGGTGCAGCGTGAGAGACATCTCAAGTGATTATTTTCGGCTAGGCTCAAGTGGCCTGCACTTACAGATTACAAGTGCTAGCACCGCTCCCTTGTAGAGTTTACAATTACAGATCATAGTTTATGGCTCTAGATAGATTTACATATTGACACATGACATGGACAGAGCTCATAAAATCTTATACTTTATTTATCAGTGTTCGTCTGAACATTCTGGCAAGGGCCGGCAAGATGAGGTGTATGCGATATAATTACATTGCTGATTATATTTATTGCAATACAAAATTAGTGGACTGTATTTATTCGATATATTTTATCTTGCATAACAAATTTACCACCTTGCAACGTCTTGAAATGATTGTATTATAACATTACAAAATTTAAATCTTTAAATTATTTATTTTAAACATTTTCTAATAATTTATTATATTTATATGTTTAGATATTATGCATACCGCTTGGTATGGCTATGGCTTGTAATTGCCTTTGTATTTTAATATTTTTAGATATTTAGTTTTAAATATGCATTGTCTAAAATCGGCATTTTTAATTTCATTTGATAATTTACTGATTTCATCCAAATGGATAACACTATGCAGCATCAAAAATTAACCTCGATGGCTGCTATATTTTTGGATTCGTTACGAATTCCCAAGTTAAACTGCGTTTTCCAAAAAGTTCCCCGACGCAAGGATTCTTAGCAAAAGGACCCCAAAGTTCGAAAAATGCTGAAATTGGCCAACTTTGCGGAGCTCTCAGAGGCAAACGGATTCATGGTTTGATTCGATGTTAAAGTTTTTTAAAAGATAAACCCTTTATCATTCAAACCCCTTACTTAGAATAATTTTAGAATTTTTATTAAGGGAGAAACAAATTTTAGAAAACATAGTCAAAAAACATAAAATCATACAGCTGCGGTCAAAATAGTAGTAGTGTTGCCGCCTTGTGTTTTTAATAGTTTGATGTTGGAACTTTTCTTATCCAATTAGTCCAATAGTAAAATTATAATCAATGCAATATTACCAGAAAAGGTCAATTACAACAACAAACTTTTAAATACACAGGGCGGCAGCACTACTACTATTTTGACCGCAGCTGTATACTTTTATGTTTTTTGACTATGTTTTCTAGAATTTATTTCTGCCTTAAAAAAAATCTTTAAAATTTTTTAAGTATGGGGTTTAAAAGATAAAGGGCGTATCTTTTAAAAAACTTTAACATCGAATCAAACCATGCATCCATTTGCCTCTGAGAGCTCCGCAAAGTTGGCCAATTTCAGCATTTTTCGAACTTTGGGGTCCTTTTGCTAAGAATCCTTGCGTCGGGGAACTTTTTGGAAAACGCAGTTTAACTTGGGAATTCGTAACGAATCCAAAAATATAGCATCCATCGAGGTAAATTTAAAAAGCACTAAAAATGCTGCACAGTGTAATTAATGGTAAGTTGAGCTAATTTCATCGAATCTTTAGTATCTCGTTTTCTATGTAAGACAAATATTTTATTATCTGTACGTTGTGTTAAGCAACTATTATTTTGTCCATACCTAAAGAATTAAACAAGAAAACGCTTAAGCTGACAACTACTTAACTTTTTAAATACACTCTGCAACATTTTGGAGTGCACCTGAAACTTTTACCAATGAATGAAATCAAAGTAACTATCTAGTCTAGATAAAACCCTAGTCTCCAAATTTCCTAATTTGTCATATTTTTCTAGGATCAAACTCTACTTTATTTCCAGACTTTAATTTGTCTAGTGGATAAATTTGGCTTATAGTTCTTTTTAAAAAACCATTTTGCAATTTAACTTTTACTGTTTCTTTGCCTTTTCCTATACGGACCTGAACCACTTTTCCCATCAACCACTTTGTTAAATAGGAAGTCTGATCTCGTACTAGGACAACCTGTCCTTTCACTACATTAGGACTATTCTTCTTCGTAGCTGAACTAACGTCAACTTTACCATTACCTCCGAAGTGAGGTCCTGCCGGGGGAATAAAATTACTGTTATTTTTATTTTTTCCTTTTAAATTCCGACATTTATCCAAATCGTTAAAATTAATAGTTGTCCCTACTATAGTCTTTTTTGCATTGGATTTTTGACATCCAGAGACAATCCACCCGAAATCAGTTTTTTGTCCTAGGAGCCCATCTTTTTTAACAACTCCACTCTGCAGAATGTGAGTGTATATATCTGATCCAATGATCAGATCCACCCGCCCCGACTTATCAAATTCAGGGTCAGCTAAATTAAGGTTCTCCCATTTCGATTTGTCAACATTGACTGTGTTGATCGGAAGATTACTTATTACTTTAGGAAGTACAATAGCTTCCACTTTCATGGTTTTTTCTGAACTTTTACTTTTAATTAAAAGATTTACTTTGTGCTTCGAGATGCACTTTCCTGTGGACGATACTCCACTGGTCTCCTTTTGAGATCGAATAAGCGGTAGTTTTAAAATCCGAACAGCTGCTTCAGAAATTATTGTGCTTTGAGAACCACTGTCAATCAAAGACCTAAACTTTTCGAATCCTCCTTTAGAAGATTTAATTTGAACTTGTGCTGTAGCTAACAACACTTGTTCCGACGTCATATTCTTTATAACCTTTTTATTTTTTTGGTTGTTACTATAACACTGGCCAACAGTGTTTTTGGTGCAGCCCTATGGGCATTAAATTGTGTTAATATAGACGGATATAAGCATATCTGCATACTTAGTTTTCGAGTTTAACGGGTGGTATTTGTGCAATCGCGGTTTGAAAAAAGTAGCAACATTTTATATTTTCATTTAAGATATCTTCGAGGGTCTGTGCTCAGTTGTAATAAAACCTATGCCAAAAAATTGCTTAGATGCCCTTTTACATAATTGGATTTAAGGTTCCATCATTATTTGAGTTAATAAAAGCCTATAAGCCATTGAAGTAATTTGTTCACCTCTATTTACAACCAACTTGATGCGGTGAACAGGCTTAAAAAAATACAAGGAAAAATATATGCCCTAAAATATTTTACAGGCATCTAGAGGCGTCTTTTCCCGAATTTTTGAGATAAATCCCACTATTGTACTTCGAAAAATGGAATTTATAGAATATTTTCCGTAAGAATGGGAAAAGTAACAAGTATTTTAGAGTCACTCTTACGTAACGAGTTTGTCGTGATTTTACACAGTAGGCTTTGTAAAGATAACAGTGGCGTCGCCTTAAAATTGTGGTGGGGATTTTTTTTAAGGCATATTAACCCCTTAAAAATATAATTTGTCTATGTTCGGCGCCTACTGCCAACCAAATTGAAAGGCAAATTTTTACGAATGTGTCAGATATTTATGTAAAATGGGATTTAAAAATAGTTGTTACTTTTTAAGTTCTTACGGAAAAAATTCTATAAATTCCATCCTTCGACGTACAATGGTCTTATTTGTCTTAAAAATTCGGTAAAACACGCCTCTAGATGCCTGTAAAATATTTTAGGGCATATATTTTTCCTTGTATTTTTTTAAGCGTGTTCACCGCATTAAGTTGGTTGGGAATAGAGGTGAAAAAATTACTTCAATGGCTCTTAGGCTGTGATTGACTCAAATTATGACGGAACCTTAAGTGCAATAATGTAGAAGGGCATCTAAGCAATTTTTTGGCATAGGTATTATTACAACTGAGCACAGACCCTCGAAGATATCTTAAATCAAAAAATTAAATGTTGCTATTTTTTTCAAACCGCGATTGCCCAAATACCACCCGTTAAACGCGAAAACTAAGTATGCAGATATGCTTATATACGTCTATATTAACATGTTTTAATGCCAATAAGCCTGCACCTTTTAATAAAGTCCATTTTGTTGACCTGTGTAATTTATATGAATCATGCTGTGATGATTTTTCGTACATATAAAACACGAAATACCGCTGGGACATTTTTTATTAAATGTGTGTTTTAAACATTTAAAACACAACTGTGCTTTTTTGGCTTGCTCCATTCTTTCAGATGGATTTAACGCCTTAAATATGTGACATTGAAATAATGTGTGTCCCACACCTTTGCAAATAGGACACCTTTTAGTATATAATGGGCTTACATTGATACTAAATACTTTTTTAACAGGCCTTGCATCCTGAAAAGAGCTTATTGAACTTAGTCGTTGCTCTAAAAATTCAAGGACGTCGGAAAGAACTTGAATTTCTTTTGTTTTTTTAACCTGGCTCTCATATAATTGCAGAGCCTCTTTACCAAATTTTTTAATAATAATTTGAGCAAAGATTATGTCAATTTCGTCAGAAATTTGTGCCTTTAATTTAATTATGTAAATTGACTCATTTATAGTGTCAATAAACATTCTTAATTGCCGAACCGAGTCAATATTTACATTTTGGAGGTCAAGAAGGCGATTAAGTTGATCAGAAAATATTTTTCTTTTATTTTCGTACCGCTTGGTTAACAGTTCCCAAGCGGCCTCATAATTTTCCCCTGATCCCAACAATAAGTGGGAAACCACATTCCTGGCTTCTCCCTTAAGTGAGATTTTGAGGTAATTAAATTTCAAGGTAGGACTGAGATCTTCCCTTAAATGTATGAGTTCATTGAATAACTCATAAAATAGGTCCCAATCTTTGGAATCTCCATAAAATGTGGGTACCTGAATTTTAGGCAGCGTTGGCAAATCATCAATTTTATGATTTGCAACTTCTACCTTTTTTGGCACAATTTCCTCTAGTTTTTTTCTCATGTCTTTGGTAACCATGGAAATATCGAACGCTAATTCCTCCAATATATCATTATATCTTCTAATCGTGACGTCCGTAGTGTTTCCCTGCTTTAAACAAACTAGCTTATCCCAATAAAAATTTATCTTCCCAATCCTAATTTCAAATGTTTTAATTTTATCGTTTTGAATGTCCTCAAATGTGTCTTTTAAATACCTTTCTAACTGCTCTATTGCTGTATCTAATTGGCTTTCACAGTTTAAATTTGTATCTACATTCTGCTCTTTTACCATTAATTTTCCTTCGGACTTGTCAGAATCAGCTAACACGTTATCTATTCTTACTTTAATTCTATTAAAAATAGAGAGCATTTGCTCGTAATGACTCTTAATGAAGTAGTCATGGTCGACTACTCCAATATGAATCAGAGCTTTATGATTTTGGATGCATTCAGCCTTCAGCTCATCAAATTTCTTTAAATACTCGAAAGATAAGCTTGGGAGCTCTTCAAGCGCCTTACTGGCGTTTGTAATCTCTACCTGCCTTTTTATAAGTGCGATAGTTTGATCGAACAACATTTTTGCTATATACTTTTTATAATTCAAAAAATTATATTAACCGACTTAAATTACCGACAACTTATATAATATTATTATTTATAATAATATAATTTTCAATTATTTAATTATGAATGATAGGACTTATCTGATCCTATTTATATTTTATGGTCGTCGTATATGCTGTCGTCGCTGCTGACTCTATGATGTTCGATGATTTTGCCGCTGTCGATTAAAGTTGACTTTGGTAGATGCTGTCCTCGATCTTGTAGTTGTAGTTGTATTCGTAGACGTGCTGAAGTCCTTGAAGTCCTGGAGTCCTTATATGCAGGTTTAAAGATGATTTGAGTTTTTTTTTTTCATGGGATTTTTTTTTTTATTTGATCGTGATAACTTTTTCGATGTAGGCCTCGAATACGCCTGATTTTATTAATCACTTTTTCGATGTTTAAACGGCCTCGAAAACGCCAAAAAAAATTAACTGCTCGATGGCAAGAATTATTTTTTTTTTACTTGTCGATTATTCGACTACTTCACAAAAAATATTTTGTATTAATTTTTTGTTAATCACATAATTGCTAAAAATGTATTAACATAAAAGATTCTTTTGTATCTTTTTGCTCTATAAATTTATACTCTGTCTCTTACCACTGGTGGGGGAAGACAAGAGCCAATTATTTTTAGCAACCTTTTAAAACTGCAATGCGTTACAGATTTTTTAAAGGTGCTGGCCTGACTTCTGAGTCTCTTACCACTGGTGGGGGAAAACTGCAGAGTTGTCGAAGGACCAAAATGAAAGGGATGAATTAAGTAAAACAACCTTTTCAGTTGAGTTCTGTATTAAAACTGAGTATTTATTTTCAAAGTCCCTGCTTAGGAAACTAACATGAAATTCTTATTCTGATCTTATCTGTGGCCTACGCAGAGGCCGCGTCTGCCTGAGCGGGAGAGTTATCATTTGACCCCCGCACAGGAACCCTTGGTGCAGCGTGAGAGACATCTCAAGTGATTATTTTCGGCTAGGCTCAAGTGGCCTGCACTTACAGTATACAAGTGCTAGCACCGCTCCCTTGTAGAGTTTACAATTACAGATCATAGTTTATGGCTCTAGATAGATTTACATATTGACACATGACATGGACAGAGCTCATAAAATCTTATACTTTATTTATCAGTGTTCGTCTGAACACTACGTGTGTCGATGATAATGGTATTTTGAATATAATGTCAAAATTTCAGATCGATCGGTTAAGATTTGTTCGAGTTATGTGTCCGGCCGTCTCAAAAAAAGTGGTTTCGAAAAAAACGCGTTTAAAGTTTTAAGGTGCCCGGGATTTACCTGTCAGGCATCGGCGCAGAATGGAAAATTTTGACACTTAGACAATTTTGCCGGAATCTATATTTTTGTATGATATTTTTTAGACCCTAAGAATTTTTACAACAAATATTTTTTTTTTCGATTTTTTCAAAATATTACCCAGATTTTCTCTTTTAACAACACGAAAAGCTATTTACCAATAAATTTAAAAATGGTCGAAGGCTTCGGAAATTGTGACGCTACTAGCCAGCACGAACTCCTTGTAGCCTTCAACAATGCAGCGGAATATTTATTTTAAAATTTTTGGCATGCCGCTCAAAGCTTGGACTTTTAAAATCGTATATAAGCGATTGTGGGTGTTAGAGGGGCACCCTTTTGAAACAAACTTGCGCTGCATAGGAACTCCTAGAGTCTGCATGCAAAATGTCAATCTTCTAGCTTTTATAGTTTCCGAGATCTCAATGTTCATACGGACAGACAGACAGACAGAGGGACATGGCTATATCGACTCAGCTAGAGACCCTGATCAAGAATATATATACTTTATAGGGTCGGAAATGCTTCCTTCTAGCTGTTACATGCACGATACAATATACCATTTTACTCTACGAGTAACGGGTATAAACAAATAACACTAGTTTACAACTTTAATTTTCTTTTGAGGTAAGCCTTGAGACCAATTTTTTTTATCAGTTTTGAGTTGCTAATCACGCTGAATAAATTTAAAAAAATTCCCAAAGAACCGTTCTGAAGATATTCGCATAGATCCAGATTTTCGGCACTTCTTTTATAAAACCTAACAGATCTCAAAAACCATTAGACAAATAAACTTGTAACTTACACTATTACAAGGTAATAGATGGACCTTTCCGAAAAGCTTTTACTCGTTGTGATCGGGTCTTAATTAATGGAGGTACAACCTGTGAAATTAATTTAAAACAAAACTTTAGTCTTTAAGAAATCAATGTTTGTAATGTCATCTAGCTTTTATGCAGCGGTCGGCACACATATACGTTGACATTTAGTTTTATATTTGTGTGAGTAAATTGCACCCCACCGGGAAAATTCCTCTGGAAAATAACATATTTTCAAGAGGTTTCATCATACAAGCGGAAAGGACAAAACCTCATTCACCCCTTACATTTCTTCCATCTCTGGTTTCAAAATACACGGGGGTGACACAAAAAGTAAGGTGGAAATGAGGTTTCTATCTGGATCTCTGGCAAAAGAATGCAGGACAAAATCCACTGGTTTTTCGACTTCCCGCATTATAGATTTTCCACACGTACCCAGTTATGGTTTTCCTCCACTTGCAATATCTGCTTTTCTACACCCTCCCAGTTTTGGTTTTTCAGACCCTCGCAGTTTTGGTTTTGCACTGCTTTGCAGTATCTGATTTTCCACAATAAAAATCATTTTTTTGTAATATTTGTTTGTGTATTTATTAATAATATTTACAATCGAAGCATTGGAACTAAAAATGTTTAATGCCTGAAGCATTCCCGGGTTTTGCTTGGCCGAATGCAGTTCTTAGGTATCCATTTCTTGTCTGTCTTCTGAAAATATCAAAAATAATTAAGATATGTAAGACCAGGAATAATAATAAGAGTAATTACTATTATTAGGTCTCCGCACAAAATTAAAGGATCTCTATCATTTACCCTCTGTTCAGTTGTTTTATGTCGGGTATCTATATCAAAAACTATGAGAAGAAAAAATAAAATATGACAAACGCAGGCGCAACACTTCTGGTCCCAAGAAGTCTCAGTCGGCATGGCTGAAATAAATGTAATTTTTTTCATTAAGTTACACAACTAAGTTAGTACTGAAGTACTATTTATACAACCATTTAATGAACACCTCACACCATTTACCACTGGTAAAGATTAAAAACATTTTAAGTGTCACTGAAATGCAGAATTTGTGTTGAAGATAGCATCCGGCGTATATTGATTAATGGCGAAAATATCTGTGATACTAACCTTTGTAACGCTGAAATAAAGATTATAAAAAGACAAAATTTATTTTATCACTCACCTTTTTATTTTTTTTTTAGATTAAAATTAACTATTTTCACTTTTTCCAACAAATTTAAAAATTATGTGACCCTGCATTATATTCTTGATAATACCAAAATGCAGATTTTGGTGTACATTTCGTTGTAAAGTAGGGTCACACTTTGGCGCCGAATAAATATTTCGTTTAAACAATACTTTTCAGGGACCGTAATCATTAAAGGTTTCGTATATTATAGGTATATTAGGCATTTTTCGTGTTATCAATACCACCAACACAAATTTTTATATTTTAACAACACTTAAAAATGGCTAAGGCCACGATGTGGCCTAAAAATAAAAAACAATAATAGTTTTCTTTGTAATTTAATGTAATTCCATGATAAATGTGATCAAATATTTGAATCGTCTTACCGTGGCTTTTCTCTATAATTTTGTTGAATCCCACATTCATTCTTATTATTATTTGAAAAATATTGAGTAAAATAAATTAATATTATCATTATGGACATTATAATCATAGTTATATAGTTTAATTTTTTTGATTAAAGTTATTAATATTTTTTCTACGAATTTTAAAATTACTAAAAATTAAAACTAAATGTCTTTTGGTTTTGGTGTAAATCATAGGATTTTTGAATATTATAAGTTGGTGATTTTTTTGTTAAAAAATATTATAATCGTAGTGCCACAGAAATCACACAGCGCATAAGTGGCCTGATATTGATACTACTCAGAAACCCACCCCCATTTAACGCTCAGAAATTATCTATCCCCACACCGCCGCCTGCAAAAAGGAACAGGATTTCAAGAACACAAAGACCAACTTCTCTCTTTCCCGCTGCGACTGGGCAGCTCATCGATGTGTGTGTGGAGACCGCTGTTATACAGTGTACGTGAGCGAGCAGCGGCTGTGCAGAACAAAACCCTATCCGTACTTAATAGGACGCTGCCGACCGCTGTTTTAAACACACAATAGGTTTCAATTTCGGCAGCTATTCTAAGCAGCGCTCGGCTTACGAAGATAAGAGATAAACGAGATAACGAGAGAGGCTCGAAATCTCTGGAATGTAAAAGCTTTAGGTACTGTGTTTTTTTTCGCATAATTCAATATTTACATATTCATGGCAAAACAAACATTAACCTATGGCGTTTACATTTAAGAAATTAAGCTTTGGTTCTGCTCCAAACGTGGTACTTTGAACCATTAACTTTAACAGAGCCCAATTACCAAGTTGGGCGAACTCAACTTCTTTAGTTACGATGGATTTTAATAAGGTATTTGCTGTCACTTTTTTATTGCACACAAAAAAATGTGCTTTGTAAAATTGACCAACAAAGATAGTTACGTAACTATTATATATGATGGACGTTGATGCACTACGAGCAGTACAAACAAGTGGCCCAACGATACCAAGCAGGTGCTTGTTACGCGCGGGACCCTTTATCAATTTGGGCAAAAAAATTTGATGTACATCGAGGCAAATTAAGAGGGTAATAATTTCGTGTTAGTCTAACGGGAACATTAAAAGTTAAACGGTTTACCAATTCTACAGAATCAATATCACCTCTTATAAGATTTTGCATATAAATAGTACCAAGCATTATTCTACGGTTTTCAAGTGTAGGTAAATTAAGCAATAGTAATCTACTTTGGTAGGAAGGTAGCCTTACGTTTTGATCCCAGTTCAAACTACGAAGAGCGAAAATAAGAAATTTTTTTTGTACCGACTCTATACGGTCAATGTGCACTTGTTATTGTGGGCTCCAAACCGAAGAACAATATTCCAATATAGGACGGACAAGGGAGGTAAATAGTAACTTGGTTATATAAGGGTCGTCAAATTCTTTTGACCAACGCTTTATAAACCCAAAAACACTCATAGCTTTGTTGACAGTCAGCATTATGTGGCAGTCAAATTTAAGCTTCGGGTCCAGAAGAACGCCTAAATCATTTACTGAATATATACGGTCAAGTGGCAAGTTCTGACGCAAATAACTTATAAACGTAGGAGTACCCCTATGAAAGGTCATTACATTACATTTCAGGAAGTTATACTCACACCATACTTGAAAATTATCAATGTCTGATTGTAAGCCGAAACCAGACTCAATATTATTGTATGTCAAACAAAGCTTAACATCATCAGCATACATTAGTACGCGAGAATTTGTTATGATAGAGGGAAGATCGTTAATAAACAAAGTAAACAGCAAAGGGCCTAGATGTCTACCTTGGGGCACTCCAGATGTCACGCGGATCATTTTAGAAACAGCGTTCTCAAATATAACCCTCTGAGTCCTCCCATTTAAATAACTTGAAATCCAAATTAAAAGATTACATGGAAACCCAAGCAAGTCTAGTTTGAATAAAAGAAGAGAGTGGTTAACGGAGTCAAAGGCTTTACTGAAATCTGTATATATAACGTCGGTCTGCATTTTATTGTTAAATCCATTAATTACAACAGATGACAATTCAAGTAGGTTGGTGGTAGTCGATCTTCGCTTAACGAAACCATGCTGACACGGTGATATTAGCGAGGAACATAAATGTTGCAAATGGGATGTGATGAGACGTTCAAAGGCTTTTGGAATTGCCCACAGTTAAGAAATACCTCTATAATTCTGGGCATCCGCCTGCGTACCCTTTTTGTGAAGTGGAATAATAAAAGAGTCCTTCCAGATAGTTGGAAAAACTGATGATGAAATAGACAAATGAAAGAGTTTAAGAATAGGTTTGCAAATGGTTGATGCACAGAACTTAAGCACACACCCAGGAAGTCCATCAGGACCGGGAGAGTAAGTTGGCGTTGTTGTTGTTAAATCTCTTAAGAGAGAACTTTCGGTAATTATAGGTGAAAAAATACAATTTGCCCCTTTTAAGGGATTATGGTAGTTTGATTCTGACCATAAAGAAGAGCTATAAGTAGTTTGGAAAAGTCGGAAAATAAATCTGCAATTTCAGAGTCCGTCGATGCCTCCATTGAGTTAAATCGAACCGATCGAACCGACTTACGCTTTGCGTTGACAAAGTTATAAAACTGCTTCGGATCATTTGTAAATTCAAATTTACAACGATTTAAATACATGGAATAGCAATGACTGTTAAGAACATTAAAATCAGATCGAGCCACCACATATTTTGAAAAATCAGATGGCTTAACCGATTTTTTATACTTTTTATAAGTGTTTGTTTTAAGATTTTTTAGTCTTTGAAGCGCATTTGTAAACCAGGGGGCCTGTTCGGCTTTGGAGGAAGCCTATCAGGAACGCATTCATTAAAAAAAGTGTTTAGAACGCTATAGAAAAGTTCAGTTGCACTTTCGATGTCCACACAGTTATAAAGATCTGTCCAATCGTATTGCGAAATCATTAAATTAAGTTTATTATAGTCACATTTTCGAAAGCATCTCATTTTAGTTGGAGAAACTAAAGGAGAGAGGGTATCAAGGTAGGGGAGGCAAATTGTCAATTCCATAGTTGGATGGTATCGGTCTTCTGGTACCACAAGAGCGTCAATTCTATATACTGTGACTTCAGACGGCTCTGAAACAAACATAAGATCTAATTGTCTATTTAATGAATTTCGTATAAAGCTAACCTGCTGTAACGATAATTCTAAAAGGCCATCCACAAAATCATGGGTGGATAAAGGTAAAGCGACAAGTGAGTCAGAAGGGGGGGACCAAGATATATCAGGGAGATTAAAGTCACCCAAAACAATGAAAAGGTCTCTATTGGAAAAAAAGGATAGAATAGATTTAATAGCAGATAGATATTGCTCATAAATTATTAGGACAGAGCCAGGCGGAATATACGAACATGTAATAAAAATAGACAAGGATTGCAGGATCACACAAACAAATGCAATGCCATTAGAGGCATGAGAGTGAATTCTCTCAGAACTTATGGTGGAGGTGACGGCAATTAAAACGCCGCCCCCCCTACGGGAAAGGCGATCGGTTCTGTAGGTATTAAAATTGTTAGACAGAACTTCAGAGTTGGTTATCTCTGGTTTCAGCCAAGTTTCAGTAAAGGCCAAGATATCGTCCGTAAATGCCGAGGAGTCAGCATGACTACCCAAGCTTTAAGCTTCATGTTAAGTCCTCTAACATTTTGGTAAGCCAAAAATAAACTTTTTAGTTTTTTGGCGCCGTGGAAGGCCTGTTATTTGTTCTCGGTTTATTTGGAACAAATTCTTTGATTACTAGATCATCATTAAGCCAAAAGCTTTCAGAAAGTAGTATATTAAACACATCAGGCGGGGCAAAAATTTTGAAGGACGATATCCTACGGGCATACGAAAATCTAAATTGTTCCACCGCAATATCGGATGGGAATTTTTCTCGAATAAATTCCATAACATCCTCAGATGTGGTATCAGGCGTAAATCTTGAAACAAACAATTGCTTCCTATATGGGACAACTGAGAGTATCTTACGCCCCCCAGTAGCGGTCTGAACATTTCTCAGCAATAGCCGAGTCTATTGGCACAGGTCGTTCACTTACCCCTGTGTCAGCAGAAGCGGCTGCAGCTACCAGGTTAGGATTTAAGGTGGCTTATACATTCGCATTTACTGTCGTTGAGCTAGCTTTTTTTTGTTTGGGCGACTCGGTTAAAAGTTTTTTGTTATTAAATTGGTCGCAAACGGAATTGAACCCGTCATTAAGCTGTTTAAAAACTCGTGAAAGGTTCAATAGGCCGTCTCGAGTCTGCCCCATAAAGCTGCCCATCTCAGTTGTCAATTCCCTGCAGGACTCACATGTCCACATGAGACCAGTACGCAGTTCAATGTAGTCTTTTACTCTGCCGGTAAAACCTGCACATTTAACGTGCATCATCCCTTCGCAGAGCCAACAGAGAATAAAAGGGTCTTTAGGTGTCGTCGAAAGAGTACAATTTTTCTTAGAACAGACGAGAGCCATTATAAGAAACAAGGTAATTAAAAAGAGTACAAAAAAATTAAAATTTGAAAATGTGAAAAATACCTCGAGTAAATTTGGCACTGGGATCAAATTCCAAAACCACAAAACACACAAGTATAAGAGCGCGAGATCGCGAGTTAAGTCGAGAGCAAGAGAGCGCGAGAGAAGAGTGTTCAATCGACTGAGCGTGGCTTGTGGGGCACCAACAACTAAACTCACGAACAGTTACAATGTAAAGCAAGTGAGAAAGAGACTATGAGAAAAGCACCCAAGAGTCTACAAGAAATTTGGCAGGTTCCGAGGGAGCGAAATTACAGTTATAATAGAGCGGAAAAGAGAGAGAGAAAAAGAGATAGAATACAAGAGCAAATTTAGAGAGTGCAAATAACACCAACAAAGCCAAGATATTAAACAAATCTAATGGAAATTGTTAACATAACTAAAACCACATACCCGTTAACAGGGAGATCTATTTAAAACACAAACGCGATGGTTAGGCAAAACTTTGTTAGTAAGCCACACAAAACACTTGCGAATAAATCACAAAAATAAATCAAAACTCAGAGCACAAAGGTAAACACAACCGTTCACTAGCGACGCTAAATCGATTTTGAGTATAGTTATTTTGTATTTGCTTTGGGTGTTTGTCTTTGCTAATTGTGTGTATTTTGTTGTTGTGGAATAACTATTTACTTAGTAGAATTGACAATTTTGCTGGTTGGGGCCTGTTTGACAATTATTGCAGTTGATTTTACCAAGTTTTTCATTTGTGTGTGCTATAGTAGCCTCATATTTTCCCTGGAGCAGCAGCTGGTTGAAGTAAAAAAATCAGGCAGCGGCTTTTAAAATACAAATCGAAAATAACTGTTATAAAAGACTTTTGAAATAAAAATTTAAAATAATAGTTATTTAAAACTTTTATAATAAAAATCGACAAATAACCGTTAAAAATAACTTTTATCCATAAAAGTTATAACCGTTACGGTGGAATTTCCACCACGATCTAACCCGGTATGTAGCCTGCGTGTTAGTGGGTGGATACACCATGCTGAGATCACGAGTTCGAATCCCACATCGAATAAGTAGTTTGCAAGATTTATTTAAGTCAAAAAAAAGTAAAACAAACAAAGAATATAAACCCAGCAGTAACATATTTTGCCAACTAGAAAAGCATTTCTTTTATTCATTTAGTTTTACAAATGAAAGCTTTTGTAAGGACTCTGAGCTTAGATTGCACCTTAAGTCCGTTAGCACAAGTTTAAGAGCGGAGAACGACCTCTCGACGCAAACTTGTGAGGCTGGAACGTCGATTGGCTGCCTTTATATTAAAATTTATGATTTCATCACCCTCTTCATCACTCGATGCCACTTCAATTGAGTCTAAAAACTCACTTAGCAGGGAGCTACTATTGCTTCCTGCTGCGGTTGCAGACGAAGAGTTCTCCGTAATTGAAGCTAAAACAAATAAACAAGGTAAAAAATATAAGTGCCGAATTGTGTATATATAAAGATAAATATATTTACAGCACTTTAACTTAATTTATTTTGGTTCTATCCCAGTGCTACAGGCTAAGTGAAGCCTTTTAGTTATGGCACCAGTCACTACGGGTACAATATTTTTACATTACATTTACATTTTGTCTTACTTACTAACATTATAAAATCTTAAAAACAAACAAACATAAGAAAAAACATTTTTATTACAATTAACAAAAAAAGAAAAATAATTATAGATAAAATTAAAGTTAAAATTAGAGTGTGCCTTGAAGGTGGGAAAATAATTCAGTTTTGAATTTTGTTACAAAATTGATCTAAAGATGTATTCCGCGAATTTTTACGATTAACTTGAGTGGATTATACACAGTTTAACTAAAAACATCAATTTTTTAAAAACCGCGAATTCTTAGGGACAAGAGGATATATTTTTGTGTATCTTACATAACTTTACTTCAGATACCTAAATATGTATTCTATGTGGATTCTTTAGAAACCGCGAATTCTTAGGAACAAGAGGATTTATTTGTGTGGATTATACATAACTTAACTTAACTAAATATACTTATAAATAATTGGGAAATTCGCGACTTTCATTTTTTAATTACTTTATGCAAAATCAGACAGATGGACAGGTGCATTTCGACTGGGATATTTATTCTTATCATTTGGATTTTCTGGTACTAAATGGTTTTTTTTGACGTCATGTACTTTCACCGAACATAGAAGTTACATATATAAAACATTAAAAGGCGCTATAAGTCCTTAAAATATCCTTGGACATAGTCATGTCATAGCTCATATGAAAGGTATTGACTCGAAGATCAATCCTGTTTTTAGATTTTGGCCCATATTCCTTTGGTTTAAAAGATATTTGCATTCAATTTTTATTTTCAATTTTTATAATAAAAATTGGAGAATAAGACTTATTTTCAATTTTTAAAATAAAAATTGGAGAATAAGACTTATTTTTAATTTATATAATAAAAATTGGAGAATAAGACTTATTATCAATTTTTATTATAAAAATTGGAAAATAAGACTTATTTTTAATTTTTATAATAAAAATTGAAGAATAAGACTTATTTTATTTAAAAATTTTTAAATTAAAAATTGAAAAATAAGACTTATTTTTAATTTATAAAATAAAAATTGAAAAAAAAGGTTTATCACGTTTTCTCATTTGCCGAACCATACTAAGTAAGTGGTTTTTTTCCCTTATTTTTTGGACGCTATTTTGGCTATCAATTTTTTTAAACTCATAACACTTATTTGCAGTCCCTGATTTTGTATAATTTTTAATGTTTTTTATATTATTTGGAAGATTGTTCCAGTGGCGAACAGGTTGGATAAAGAAATGCTTTTCTGCCGATCCAAGTTTTAATCGTTTGGAAATAATATTATTTGTTCTAGCAGATACTGACATTTGCAAGAGTTCAGTTAGGTACTGTGGTTCCTTCCTGAAAATCAATTTATGTAAAAATAAAAGAGTTCTAAACTTAATCCAGGACTCAAAACTTAGCTCGAAAATCTTTGAGGAGTAAGCTGTTACATGCGCTGTGCGATCCAAGTTAAAACAAGAGAGAACGCTATAGTCGGGTTAATGTCCCGACTATCTAATACCCGTCACTCAGCTAAAGGGAGTGCGAACGCTGTACTCGGGTTGGTGTCCCGACTAATAATCGTAACTCAACTAAAGGGAGTGCGAGGTAGATAGATATATATTGACAATTTTGAATGCGTATAACTTTTTAATGAATGGTCCGACTTGAAAAATGTCTTCTACATTTCGATAGGTATAAATATACACAACAAAATTGCATTTATACTTCTCGGAAATCTTTAAAGATGTGGGCGCAGGACCCATTTTAAAATCGTTAGTGGGCGATTGTTGGCGTTAGAGGGGGCGTGGCGCTCAGCTAAAATAAACTTGCGCTGCGTAGGAAGCCAAAGATCATGTGTGGGAAATCTCAACTTTTTAGCTTTTGTAGTTTCCGAGATCTCAGCGTTCATACAGACGGACTGTCCGACGGACAGACGGAGAGACGGACAGACGGACATGACTAGATCGACTCGGCTAGTGACCCTGATCAAGAATATATATACTTTAAGGGGTCGGAAACGCTTCCTTCTAGCTGTTACATACTTTTGCACGAATCTAATATACCCTTTTACTCTACGAGTAACGGGTATAAATATATCGCGCTATTGAGTTAAACGCCATTTTCAGCTTACGCAAACTTGAAGCGTCAGTGGATGCAAAAATTTCAAGTCCATAAAATAGAGTTGGTATAATGTAAGCTTTAGCTACTAACATTCTTATGTTCTGAGGTATAAGATTCTGGGTTACAGAAAGCTGCCTGAGCATAGCATAGGTTTTCCCAGTGGCCTTAGTAATATGGACATCCCATGTCAATTCTATGCCAAGATTTGTGGCCCTTTCGACATAATTAACAGCTACGTTGTTAACATTGACTTTTGGAAGCAAAATTGGGCTTATATGTCTTTTGTATATGAATAGGCATTTTGTTTTACTGGGATTTAGATGCAGCCCGTTCGCCTCCGCCCAATTACTTATTTTTTGGATTTAATTGTTGCTAATTCTAATACATTCATTAATTTGGCCTAAGGGACGACTTACATAAAGCTGGACATGATCTGCATAAAGGTGTACATCACAGTCAGACAAACATTTAGGAAGATCATTTATGTATAAGAAGAAGAGCAATGGGCCTAAGACTGACCCTTGTGGGACCCCCTGTGCTAGGGGCAAGAGATCAGATCTGAGATTTCCCGAGACGACTGCCTGCAGTCTGTTTGTAAAGTAGGTTTGGAGAAGCTTTATTGCACTTGGAGAAAAACTATACAGCGTTCGCAGTTTGGTACAAGGAATCACATGGTCAATAGAGTCAAAAGCTTTGCTAAAGTCAAGAAGGGTTAATAGTGTCACTTTACTTTCGTCAATCTGCTGGCGTATGTCTTCAGAAATCTTCAAGATGGCAGTAGTACAGCGTCTATTCTTTATGAACCCAGATTGCTTGTTGCTGAGAAAAGAGTTATTTTCCAGGTATGACTGAATTTGCTGGGCAACCAGGCGTTCAAATGATTTGGACGGAAATGGGTGTATTGAGATGGGACGAAATTCATTTTTAGGTTTAGGAATCGGGAGTATCTTAGCCCTTTTCCACACATCGGGGAACGTAGAAGTGGTTAATATGGTATTAAAGATATGGGCCGTTCTTTTACAAACCGAACAGATTTGGCAAAAAAAAAAATTTCACATTTTTGATTTGCCTGAAACTTTTTTTACACGTACTATTCGGAAAATAAGTAAACACGTGTATCAGGATTTGACCGAAAAAAAATTATTTTCCTAGTTAGAATTTTTTTAAGTGTGCCAAAAATTGTCAAATTTGAAAAAGTACCCTCTCATTGAAAATCTGTATCTCCGGTTATATGAATCCAATTGACTTCATGTCTTTTGCATTAATTCCTCTAAAACCTCTCCTTTCAAAATAAAATTTCTTAAAAATTTTTTTTTTTAATTTCTTAAAAATAAAAACAAATTAAGATTTAAAAAAATTTTTTAACTATTGCCCCCACAAAAAAAAAAATTTTTTTTTATTTTAATACTTGCGCCATATTGTTAGTTACAATCGGTTTTTGTAAAAAGTTGGAGCCACTTTTAGTTTTTAAAATATCGAATTTGTTTTAGCACGGCCTCAGCTTTTTTCTATGAAAAAACGTCGCAGCAAGTAGATCTACTCTCTCACTCTTATCGGATCCTAATGGAATTTATGTTTTCTTATTGTTTACTAGTCCTTTAACAATTGTTAATGATTAAAAGTTAAGTTTTAAGTTTTTTGACAATTTCTGAATGACAAAAAGTAAAAAGTCATTTTTTAATCAATTAAAAACTTACAACTATTTATTTAACCGTCTATTTAATAAACAATAATTTTAAATTTATTTTATTTATTAATTTTTTTATATTATGTAATTTATTAAACATTTTTAAATATTTATTTTTAAATTTAAAAAAAAAATTAATTAAATTTTATAATTTTTTATTTTTATTAAATAAGTTTTTTTAAAAACTTAAAAAAAAATATTTAAAAATGCTTAATAAATTACATAATATAAAAAAATAATAAATAAAATAAATTTAAAATTATTGTTTATTAAATAGACGGTTAAATAAATAGTTGTAAGTTTTTAATTGATTAAAAAATGACTTTTTACTTTTTGTCATTCAGAAATTGTCAAAAAACTTAAAACTTAACTTTTAATCATTAACAATTGTTAAAGGACAAATAAACAATGAGAAAACATAAATTCCATTAGGATCCGATAAGAGTGAGAGAGTAGATCTACTTGCTGCGACGTTTTTTCATAGAAAAAAGCCGAGGCCTTGCTAAAACAAATTCGATATTTTAAAAACTAAAAGTGGCTCCAACTTTTTACAAAAACCGATTGTAACTAACAATATGGCGCAAGTATTAAAATAAAAAAAAAAATTTTTTTTTGTGGGGGCAATAGTTAAAAAATTTTTTTAAATCTTAATTTGTTTTTATTATTAAGAAATTTAAAAAAAAATTTTTTTAAGAAATTTTATTTTGAAAGGAGAGGTTTTAGAGGAATTAATGCAAAAGACATGAAGTCAATTGGATTCATATAACCGGAGATACAGATTTACAATGAGAGGGTACTTTTTCAAATTTGACAATTTTTGGCACACTTAAAAAAATTCTAACTAGGAAAATAATTTTTTTTCGGTCAAATCCTGATACACGTGTTTACTTATTTTCCGAATAGTACGTGTAAAAAAAGTTTCAGGCAAATCAAAAATGTGAGCCAATAAAAGGTGTTCGGTTTGTAAAAGAACCGCCCATATGGGAGATGTGATAAATTAACTTTGGTGCCAATATTTTTATGAATTTGGGGCTGATGTTGTCCAGACCTTCTGCATTGGATTTAACACTTAGTAAGCATTCAAGGACATCACTTGGACGAACACACATAAAGCTAAAGATATTATCACAGATGGTTGTCGAATTCAGGTACATATTTTGAGGAGGACTAGAAAAATTGACGCTAGCAAACTTTTCATTGAGAGCATCCACATCTAGGTCTGACTTAGCAGCCTGAGTTTGTTTGCCTCTCCCCATACCTCTAAGCTCCTTCCAAACTTGACCAGACGTATATGCATTTCCAAATTTATGGTTATAAAAACTTCGTTTGGAGACTACTATCTTTCTCGTGACATCAGTTCTGATCTGTTTAAAAATATTGAACAAATGGTCAGTTCGATATCGTTTCCAGCGCTTATAGGCTGCGTCCCGCAATCGAATTAGACCCTTTATTTCTAAGGTAAACCAAGGCTGGTCTGCTGGCTTTAGAATTTTAGTTCTAGCTGGGGCACACTTCTCAAATAGTTGTCTAACATTATAGTTTAAAAATAATAGTTGGTCTTCAGCAGATGTCAAGTTGTAAATGAGAGTCCAGTCATAATGATCAAATTCAGCCTGCTAGTTGTCGTAATTTAGTGACTTATAATCCCTATAGCTAATTACAGATGGCATGTTGTCAGAGATAAAATCATACGTCATAAATATCAGGTCATGTTTGGAAAAAGCAGGAACACATATTTGGTCATATAAAAGAACTTTTGACAAATCACTAACAAAGAATACATCTAACAATGAGCTACTAGTATTTGTAAAATAGGTAGGTGCGAGACTGTTGACCAATTTCAATCCAATTGAATAAAAGTCAAAGTGAACAAGATTTTCTGTTATCATATTGCTGTTGAGATCTCCTGTTATAATAACATTTTGATACCCAACGGATAGGACTGCCAGCGTACTCATAAGGTCCCCGAAATGGGTTTGGCGGTGGGGTCTGTATATGCAGCAGATGAGAGCTTTATTTTTGTATTTTCGATCAGTTATCTCAATGAAAGCTGACTCTACTGTAATATCATCTTGACTGACATGGATACATTTAAAGGTAAATTTCTTACTGATATAGATGGCTACGCCGCCATCTGTGATTCTGACGATGTGGAAGCCTCCTCAAGCTCAGGACAAATCTACAAACAAAATTAAAAATATTGTTATCATATTAATATTTTTTCGTTGAATATATTTTTATACCTTTGTAGAGGGTATTATAATTTCAGTCAGATGTTTGCAACGCAGTGAAGAAGACGTTTCCGACTACATAAAGTATATATATTCTGGATCAGCACCAATAGCCGAGTCTATCTAGCCATGTCCGTCTGTACGTCTGTCCGTCTGTCTGTCTGTCCGTCTTTCCGTCTGTCCGTCTGTCCGTTTCTATGCGAACTAGTCTCTCAGTTTTAAAGTCATTGCCATGAAACTTTCCCGAAAGTCTTTTTTCTATTGCAGGTAGTACATATGTCGGAGCGAGCCGGATCGGACCACTATATCTTAAGGCTCCCATAGGAATATTAAAACAAATATAAGAAAATTCATTGTAACTTTGTAGGAAGTAGGCGTATTGATTCTTGACTACTTATGTATAAACAAAATTAAAATAGAAACGCTGAATCTGGAATCCCTGGAACTGCACCGAGTGAGCATTACTTTATCTACAAGGGTATATAAGCTTCGGCTGGCCGAAGGTAGCTTCCTTTCTTGTTTTAACTTACGTTTCGCTCCATATTGAAGATTTTCACAATTAATCTTTTGAGTTGAGCCCTAGCCTACAATAAACTGGTTTGACTTTGTAGCCAAATAAAGGCTACATACTACCCCATTGCTTGCCAATAGGCTTTCCTCTCGACTTTCTAAACATTTCTTGAGTGTCTGGCTGGTTTAACTGCTCATGACCCCAATTGTCAGTTTTAGCTCAAGCAACAGTTTGTAGAAGTTCCCATGTATAGCTGAGAACATTGCAATTTTTGAGTTTCTATATAAGCAGGCTCCAAAGTATTTACCAAGTCCCTTAACTCAAGCCATTTGGTAACACTTAGTCTTTGTGGAAGCTCAGAATATTTCTTACAAAACTCTTCAAAAGTCGAAAGTTTTTTAGGCATGCTGTACGTCCTATTTTGGTTGCGTCAATGACTCTTCTTTTATACAAAATCTGTAAGCCGGTGTTCTAAGAAGTTTTATAATACTTCGGGCCTTATTAATGGATTCACGTCAACCGATTGCTTCGAAAAATTGCTTGATCGTAAGCTGCAGTGTATGTGGAACACATTTTACTGATTGATTTGATTGTATCAGTACACACAAAAAAATTTGCTTGGTAAAATTGACCAACAAAGATAGTTACGTAACTATTAAAATAGGTAAATAGTTAACTATTAAATAGTTACGTGTATTTTGTTTTTGCTTTGGGTTTGTGTCTTTGCTAATTGTGTGTATTTTGTTGTTGAATGACTATTTACTTAGTAGAATTGACAATTTTGCTGGTTGAGGCCTGTTTGACAATTGTTACAGTTGTTTTTACCAAGTTTTTTTTTTGTGTGTATGTCCTCCAGAAGTTCTTCTTCGTCTATTCCGATCTCTCCATCCGATCTTTCCGCATCACATTCTAGGTCGCTTAAAAATCCAACTGATTTAGGGCCGTTTTCTCGTCCGTACTTTAGTTTGCCTGCCGGGACAACGGAGCGATAAACAAAAAATGGTTTACTAGTCCTTATGTTAGCTCAGGTAGCGACAAATTTTGTCTCGGTACTTCATCCACCGTGCAAAATTTGTACGGTTGGATTTTTGCGTCCTGCCAGACATTTGAGCGTTGTCAATCTGGTTCACTCTTCATTCGAAAACAAGTGATTCTATTTACAGTTAAATATACATAAATCAAAATTGTTAAGGTCATCCAATTGATTTTAAAATGTATTCCCGAACGATTTATCTTCAAACTCTGTGGGATATCGTCGAATTGTCTGAAGTGCGAACCTATCGCCGCAGATATCACGACCAAAGAAATTACTTCGAACATTTCAGTGATGAAGAATTTGTTAAAAGGGTTCGCTTGAGAAAAAGCGGTGAAATTTGTTTTAAATGTTTTGCGACTTGAATCTAAAGTAAAGAAGTAAGTGCATTTATTTGATTTAACTAATTCCATATAATAAAAAACTTCTTCTTAAGCTTCTAATAGCTCTTAGATTCTACGCAAGCGGCAGTTTTCTTAAACCTGTAGGCGATTTTTGTGGTGTTAGCGTGACCACAGCCAGTCGAGTTGTTAGGGGCGTTTGCTATAGCGTCTTTTTCAAAACAATTTATGAAGTACCGGCGTACTAAAGATCTTTAAGAAAATGTTGTTGATTTTTATAAAATAGCCAAGTTTCCAAAAGTCATAGGAGCCATAGATTGCACGCATGTAAGAATTCAATCTCCCGGAGGCAATTCCTATTCTACAAGAATTGCCTCCTGTTCACCGCGAAACTTTCTTTCTGCCGACATTGTTTTATTATTAGTTTGAAATTTTGTTTATATCATTAGCTGTTAATATGACTGTTTTATCACTATGGACGGCAGTCCATGTAGTGACGAAGCGCACCAGGAGAGTGTGCGAAGGCGACTACTATATATACACGAAGAAATGAAAATCTACTGTGATGGTCCGATCATAATGAATGATACACCTATCGAAAGGTATTGCGAAAACTAACAGGATTGCATACCAAGACTCTAAGAAAATCAATTGGCTTGGGAGATAGAGCGGTGAAAGTGAAAAAGTGAAAATTTCGAAATTTGGAGCTGTTGGGGCCGGTGGGGATAAATGCCCCCTCGCAATGTTTTAGTTGTATTCCTTTTGAAAATACCCGTCGAATGAGGGGTCATTTGTCAAAATCCGACGCTCCGTTCTAAAGTTATAGCCAAAATAAGATTTTCTTCGTCTTCCCAAAATGAAAATTTAATTCTGTTTGTCAGTTTGTCAGTTTGTCAGTTTGTCCAAAACATGTTTTTTAAGTTTTGAAAATTTGATATGACGTTCATTACATCGATATAAAAAACTTTTGTTCTACCACTTTTGGAAAAACTCGCTAGTTTAGCGGGAAAACAGCTATAAATAGCTAAAATTCGGAAAGCCGTAACTTCTATACTACTAAAGCTACAGACTTGTGCTGCATCTCGTTTGAAAGGTATTTTTAAATGCTATAAACGCCTTCTATATGCAATTTGTGTAAATGTAATAGTTAAAAAAATATGAACAAAAGACAATTTTTAAAAACTTTTTTTTTGGCTTTTTTTTATTTTTCTCAAAAACGGCTCTAACGATTTTCTTTAAAACTTTAAACTATATAGCCCTTGAGATTCCTTAAATTTTGGTATATAACAAATTACTGTAAAAAGTCACGTTTAAAAGTTATTTTTATACGAAAATAGCCACTTTTGCCAGCTCGAACAACTAACGCTCCCTTAGTATTGAATTTTGTGGGAGGGTATACGAACTGTATTTTAGGGTCATGGAATCAGTAAATTTGCACTTAAGAGTTCCATATAGGAATCTTTTGTTCTACGACTTTTGGAAAAAGCCGTTACTTTAGCGGGAAAAAGCTAAAAATAGCTAAATTTCGTTAGTTTGTAAGTTCTACACTACTAAAGGTACAGACATGTGCTATACCTCGTTTAAAAGGTATTTTGAAATACTTCAACGCCTTTTTAACTTAATTTGTTAAAATACAATAGTTTAAAAATTATGATTGACCAATTTAAATTTAAATGTATATATTAGCTCCTATGAGAGCAAATGTAAGCAAACAAAAACTTCTGATATTAAATAAAAACACCTCTTAACGAGGTAAAGAACTAGTGACGATCGCGCCTTCAACATACAAAAGTTCTGATATCAACATTTGTGACGAAAAATGATTACACTTGTCATTAAATAGACTTTCTAGTATTTTCTCATTCGGCACGCTGCAATAGAAAATGCCTGTGAAGGGAAAAAGGCTGGAATAGTTTGCTAGGGCGGGCCGAATGAGAAAATACTAGAAAGTCTATTTAATGACAAGTGTAATAATTTTTCGTCACAAATGTTGATATCAGAACTTTTGTATGTTGAAGGCGCGATCGTCACTAGTTCTTTACCTCGTTAAGAGGTGTTTTTATTTGATATCAGAAGTTTTTGTTTGCTTACATTTGCTCTCATAGGAGCTAATATATACATTTAAATTTAAATTGGTCAATCATAATTTTTAAACTATTGTATTTTAACAAATTAAGTTAAAAAGGCGTTGAAGTATTTCAAAATACCTTTTAAACGAGGTATAGCACATGTCTGTACCTTTAGTAGTGTAGAACTTACAAACTAACGAAATTTAGCTATTTTTAGCTTTTTCCCGCTAAAGTAGCGGCTTTTTCCAAAAGTCGTAGAACAAAAGATTCCTATATGGAACTCTTAAGTGCAAATTTACTGATTCCATGACCCTAAAATACAGTTCGTATACCCTCCCACAAAATTCAATACTAAGGGAGCGTTAGTTGTTCGAGCTGGCAAAAGTGGCTATTTTCGTATAAAAATAACTTTTAAACGTGACTTTTTACAGTAATTTGTTATATACCAAAATTTAAGGAATCTCAAGGGCTATATAGTTTAAAGTTTTAAAGAAAATCGTTTGAGCCGTTTTTGAGAAAAATAAAAAAAAGCCAAAAAAAAAGTTTTTAAAAATTGTCTTTTGTTCATATTTTTTTAACTATTACATTTACACAAATTGCATATAGAAGGCGTTTATAGCATTTAAAAATACCTTTCAAACGAGATGCAGCACAAGTCTGTAGCTTTAGTAGTATATAAGTTACGGCTTTCCGAATTTTAGCTATTTATAGCTGTTTTCCCGCTAAACTAGCGAGTTTTTCCAAAAGTGGTAGAACAAAAGTTTTTTATATCGATGTGATGAACGTCATATCAAATTTTCAAAACTTAAAAAACATGTTTTGGACAAACTGACAAACTGACAAACTGACAAACAGAATTAAATTTTCATTTTGGGAAGACGAAGAAAATCTTATTTTGGCTAGCGTCGGATTTTGACAAATGACCCCTCATTCGACGGGTATTTTCAAAAGGAATACAACTAAAACATTGCGAGGGGGCATTTATCCCCACCGGCCCCAACAGCTCCAAATTTCGAAATTTTCACTTTTTCACTTTCACCGCTCTATCTCCCAAGCCAATTGATTTTCTTAGAGTCTTGGTATGCAATCCTGTTAGTTTTCGCAATACCTTTCGATAGGTGTATCATTCATTATGATCGGACCATCACAGTAGATTTTCATTTCTTCGTGTATATATAGTAGTCTCCTTCGCACACTCTCCTGGTGCGCTTCGTCACTACATGGACTGCCGTCCATAGTGATAGTCGCCTTCGCACACTCTCCTGGTGCGCTTCGTCACTACATGGACTGCCGTCCATAGTGATAACATACCGTAAGATAGAGTCCGGCAAAAGCGTCCAAAAGTCCGAATTTTCCATTCTGCGGCTATGCCTCACAGGTATATCCCCGCCACCTTAAAACTTTAAACGCGTTTTTCTCGAAACCACTTTTTTAAGACGGCCGGACAACTAATTAACCGATCGATCTGAAATTTTGACATTATATTCAAAATAGCTTTATCTATCGACACACGTATTTTTTTATATTGCTTACTTTTTTTATCCCGCCGCTCGACACTGCCTCCAGAAATTAAACGCCTTTTTGGCGTGAACATTCTCCCCTTGCGAGGACATCCGTAGCAAGAACTTCAGGATTGTAGACTCAGGAAAACGTCGAAAGATAAGATCGGTCGTCCTTATGCAGTAAAGTGTGGTGGTCCTTCCCACACTTGTAGCATCTATGGTCGCTACGGCAAGATCCTTCTGAATGATGGTGGGCCAAACAATTTTTGCAATATTGATGCAGTTGTACTGCCTGGATCCGTTGTTCGGCAGTTAGCGTCAGAAAGCGGTAGCACATCCGTAGAGGATGGATTTTTTGGCAGACTTGGCATTGGTAGGATTTAATACCTCGGGAACGCCTGCCATCCAAGGCGGTATATGGAACCCAATAGTCGGATGTAAAATTGGTAGGAGGTACTTCTTGTATATGGTTTGGTGTGGACAATTTCCGACTTTCACGAGTGTTGAAAATTTGCGCTGAGTAGGACGAAATTTGGTGTGATATTGAGGCGGACACTGGCCTGGAAGGAATTGTAGATTTGTTGCTTGGATGCAACAGCGTATGATGCCGACTTTGGCAAGTGAAGCAGTTTTGGGCGCTTGTGCAATCACCTAGAGGATGGCTGGCTGCAAAGCAATTTGAGCACAACTGTTTATCGCGGATGTAGGCTGAACGATCATTCACCGTCATTTTTAGGAAGCGTGGACATATACGCACGGGATGGTTCTTCTTCGAACACAGATCGCAAACTTTGGGTATCGGAACTACCCTCGTAGTGAATGAATTTATTCTTGGCAATTCTGCCATTCGATGTGTCTTTTTGGGCTGGACGTTGAGTGAATTATCAGACCCGATACTATCGATGGCCTCTAGTGTTCGATGGCGCTCAGTTAAAATGGAATTTAGCTCTAGCCAAGTAGGAATTTCAACCTTATTTCGTAAAGATTGCTCCCATAAGGAGAGCGTAAGCTTCGGAAGCTTTGTAGAGCAAACGTAGACTAATGTAGGGTCCCAATTCTCAATTTTAATTCCGGAGAGTTGTAAGGCAGTTAAACAACCCAGAATGGTATTTTGTAGTTCCTTCAAGGCATCTCCAGACTCTTGTGCTATGGATTGCACATTGAACAATGTTTTTAGGTTACTGTTCACCTGAAATCGCTTGTTTGCGAAACGCTCAGTTAGATTTGTCCAAGCTGAGCGGAAGCCATTATTGGTGAGTGGGGACTTGGAAACTATATCATGAGCTTCGCCACTGGTTTTGGCATTTAAATGGTACAGGTAGATCGCCGTAAAAAGGTCCCGGAAAGTCGGCCAGCGAAGATAATCGCCTGAGAAAATCTCCGTATCGATCGGAGGAAGCTGACAGCCAAACGAAATTTGATTTTGTGGAGAAGATGCTGGAGGTTGAGATGATTGGATCTCAACGGCCAACTTTTCGTATATATCGTACGTTTGAAAGTATTTAATTTTGAGGTCCGATTTGGAGTCTGCGGCACTTTCGCCTGCCGCCACAATGCACTTTAAACATACGTCGTATGCGTCCTCCACCTTACGCCATAAAGCTTGGACTTGGTCGCGACGGACCTTGCAGGCGGATACGGATGGAGTCGAACCATCTGGACTGCTGACGCTGGCCTGGAAATGGATCAAACGGTCAGCTGTGGCACTAAATAGGTTTAAAGCTGCGGTTGCCATTACGGATATAATTTAAATTGAAATTGATGACTCAAAAAATTAATTAAAAAATGACTAATTTTTCGGAAGCGAATTGGAATTTTATGAACCAATCGAAGGTGCGTTAGGATATACGGTCACTCTGAGGAACTCAACTTCTTTAGTTACAATGGATTTTAATAAGGTATTTGCTGTCACTTTTTTCTTGCACACAAAAAAATGTGCTTTGTAAAATTGACCAACAAAGATAGTTACGTAACTATTATATATGATGAACGTTGATGGACTACGAGCAGTACAAACAAGTGGCCCAACGATACCAAGCACGTGCTTGTTACGCGCGGGACCCTTTATCAATTTGGGCAAAAATGCGAGTTCGCGAGGAAAATACATGAGACAAATAGAGACGGGACATATAAAGATTATGAACTAAGATTGAAGCAAATGAGATAAAATTTTAGTTTTTAATACAGGGATAGATGTAGAAGTGCTAATTAAATTATAAAGATTGTTATAATTATTACATAGAACACGAAAGGGCTCATGCAGGCAAATTAAGAGGGTAATAATTTCGTGTTAGTCTAACGGGAACATTAAAAGTTAAACGGTTTACCAATTCTACAGAATCAATATCACCTCTTATAAGATTTTGCATAAAAATAGTACCAAGCATTATTCTACGGTTTTCAAGTGTAGGTAAATTAAGCAATAGTAATCTACTTTGGTAGGAAGGTAGCCTTACGTTTTGATCCCAGTTCAAACTACGAAGAGCGAAAATAAGAAATTTTTTTTGTACCGACTCTATACGGTCAATGTGCACTTGTTATTGTGGGCTCCAAACCGAAGAACAATATTCCAATATAGGACGGACAAGGGAGGTAAATAGTAACTTGGTTATATAAGGGTCGTCAAATTCTTTTGAGCAACGCTTTATAAACCCAAAAACACTCATAGCTTTGTTGACAGTCAGCATTATGTGGCAGTCAAATTTAAGCTTCGGGTCCAGAAGAACGCCTAAATCATTTACTGAATATATACGGTCAAGTGGCAAGTTCTGAAGCAAATAACTTATAAACGTAGGAGTACCCCTATGAAAGGTCATTACGTTACATTTCAGGAAGTTATACTCACACCATACTTGAAAATTATCAATGTCTGATTGTAAGCCGAAACCAGACTCTATATTATTGTATGTCAAACAAAGCTTAACATCATCAGCATACATTAGTACGCGAGAATTTGTTATGATAGAGGGAAGATCGTTAATAAACAAAGTAAACAGCAAAGGGCCTAGATGACTACCCTGGGGCAGTCCAGATGTCACGCGGATCATTTTAGAAACAGCGTTCTTAAACATAACCCTCTGAGTCCTCCCATTTAAATAACTTGAAATCCAAGGTAAAAGATTACATGGAAACCCAAGCAAGTCTAGTTTGAATAAAAGAAGAGAGTGGTTAACGGAGTCAAAGGCTTTACTGAAATCTGTATATATAACGTCGGTCTGCTTTTTATTGTTAAATCCATTAATTACAACAGATGACAATTCAAGTAGGTTGGTGGTAGTCGATCTTCGCTTAACGAAATCATGCTGACACGGTGATATTAGCGAGGAACATAAATGTTGCAAATGGGATGAGATGAGACGTTCAAAGGCTTTTGGAATTGCCAACAGTTTAGAAATACCTCTATAATTCTGGGCATCCGCCTTCGCACCCTTTTTGTGAAGTGGAATAGGGGTGTCACAGAAATCTCTTCCAACCGAAGACGGTTGGATTTTGCATTGATGCACGTAAGAACTTTAACGGATTTCGGTTGGAAATAATTTCTGTGACACCCCCGAATAAAAGAGTCCTTCCAGATAGTTGGAAAAACTGATGATGAAATAGACAAATGAAAGAGTTTAAGAATAGGTTTGCAAATGGTTGATGCACAGAACTTAAGCACACACCCAGGAAGTCCATCAGGACCGGGAGAGTAAGTTGGCGTTGTTGTTGATAAATCTCTTAAGAGAGAACTTTCGGTAATTATAGGTGAAACAAGAGAGAACGCTATAGTCGGGTTGTTGTCCCGACTATCTAATACCCGTCACTCAGCTAAAGGGAGTGCGAACGCTGTGTCGGGTTGGTGTCCCGACTAATAATCGTAACTCAGCTATAGGGAGTGCGAGGGAGATAGATATATAATTTTTGATTGCGTATAACTTTTTAATGAATGGTCCGATTTGAAAAATGTCTTCTACATTTCGATAGGTATAAATATACACAACAAAATTGCATTTATACTTCTCGGAAATCTTTAAAGATTTGGGCGCAGGACCCATTTTAAAATCGTTAGTGGGCGATTGTGGGCGTTAGAGGGGGCGTGGCGCTCGGCTAAAATAAACTTGCGCTGCGTAGGAAGCCAAAGAATATGTGTGGGAAATCTCAACCTTCTAGCTTTTGTAGTCTCTGAGATCTCAGCGTTCATACAGACGGACAGACAGACAGACGGACAGACGGACATGGCTAGATCGACTCGGCTAGTGACCCTGATCAAGAATATATATACTTTATGGGGTCGGAAACGCTTCCTTCTAGCTGTTACATACTTTTGCACGAATCTAGTATACCCTTTTACTCTACGAGTAACGGGTATAAAAATACAATTTGCCCCTTTTAAGGGATTACGGTAGTTTGATTCTGACCATGAAGAAGAGCTATAAGTAGTTTGGAAAAAGTCGGAAAATAAATCTGCAATTTCAGAGTCAGTCGATGCCTCCACTGAGTTAAATCGAACCGATGAAGGCAAAGCTGATGACTTACGCTTTGCGTTGACAAAGTTATAAAACTGCTTCGGATCACTTGTAAATTCAAATTTACAACGATTTAAATACATGGAATAGCAATGACTGTTAAGAACATTAAAATCAGATCGAGCCACCACATATTTTGAAAAATCAGATGGCTTAACCGATTTTTTATACTTTTTATAAGTGTTTGTTTTAAGATTTTTTAGTCTTTGAAGCGCATTTGTAAACCAGGGGGCCTGTTCGGCTTTGGAGGAAGCCTATCAGGAACGCATTCATTAAAAAAAGTGTTTAGAACGCTATAGAAAAGTTCAGTTGCACTTTCGATGTCCACACAGTTATAAAGATCTGTCCAATCGTATTGCGAAATCATTAAATTAAGTTTATTATAGTCACATTTCCGAAAGTATCTCATTTTAGTTGGAGAAACTAAAGGAGAGAGGGTATCAAGGTAGGGGAGGCAAATTGTCAATTCCATAGTTGGATGGTATCGGTCTTCTGGTACCACAAGAGCGTCAATTCTAGATACTGTGACTTCAGACGGCTCTGAAACAAACATAAGATCTAATTGTCTATTTAATGAATTTCGTATAAAGCTAACCTGCTGTAACGATAATTCTAAAAGGCCACAAAATCATGGGTGGATAAAGGTAAAGCGACAAGTGAGTCAGAAGGGGGGACCAAGATATATCAGGGAGATTAAAGTCACCCAAAACAATGAAAAGGTCTCTATTGGAAAAAAAGGATAGAATCATAGCTCGCAAATAACTGTTGACCGATTCGTGCGGTCCCCAAATAACTGTTTTTCTCTGAGACTTTGAGCAAACAATCAGAGAGCAACCGATTGAATTGTTCGTACAGAAATTTTGCTCGCACTCAGCTGACGAGCAGTTTTTTCGGCTTTCTTTTGCTCGGCTCGCTTACAGACCGATTGCTCCTGAACGACGTTTCAAAAAGTCTTTTGCGCATGTGTTAACGTTAACGTGCTTTGGCGATATTGCTCTCCCTTTCACTCGCACGTACTTTCAAAGGGAATACATTGTATAGTTGTATTAGTGAAAAGACTTTTTGCGATGACTTTTTCAGTCAATCGGTCTTTTAATAAGTCTCCCTGTGCGAGCGACATTCGTATCTCTCATTGAACGAGGTTCGTAACAGAGCGTCTCACGAACAGCTCAACGTAAAAGGCTCAACCGAAAACCAAAACGAAAGGAAACGAAGTGTGCTGCGCAGAGAGAGAACGAGGGGCATGCTATTTTTCGGTTGTTCTCGGGAGTAGAGCGTAAGGAAAAAAACGGTTAACAGTTATTTGCATGCTTTGGATAGAATAGATTTAATAGCAGATAGATGTTGCTCATAAATTATTAGGACAGAGCCAGGCGGAATATACGAACATGTAATAAAAATAGACAAGGATTGCAGGATCACACAAACAAATGCAATGCCATTATAGGCATGAGAGTGAATTCTCTCAGAACTTATGGTGGAGGTGACGGCAATTAAAACGCCGCCCCCCCTACGGGAAAGGCGATCGGTTCTGTAGGTATTAAAATTGTTAGACAGAACTTCAGAGTTGGTTATCTCTGGTTTCAGCCAAGTTTCAGTAAAGGCCAAGATATCGTCCGTAAATGCCGAGGAGTCAGCATAAAGCTTGGGTAGCTTCATGTTAAGTCCTCTAACATTTTGGTAAGCCAAAAATAAACTTTTTAGTTTTTTGGCGCCGTGGAAGGCCTGTTATTTGTTCTCGGTTTATTTGGAACAAATTCTTTGATTACTAGATCATCATTAAGCCAAAAGCTTTCAGAAAGTAGTATATTAAACACATCAGGCGGGGCAAAAATTTTGAAGGACGATATCCTACGGGCATACGAAAATATAAATTTTTCGACCGCAATATCGGATGGGAATTTTTCTCGAATAAATTCCATAACATCCTCAGATGCGGTATCAGGCGTAAATCTTGAAACAAACAATTGCTTCCTATGTGGGACAACTGAGAGTATCTTACGCCCCCCTCAGCGGTCTGAACATTTCTCAGCAATAGCTGAGTCTATTGGCACAGGTCGTTCACTTACCCCTGTGTCAGCAGAAGCGGCTGCAGCTACCAGGTTAGGATTTAAGGTGGCTTATACATTCGCATTTACTGTCGTTGAGCTAGCTTTTTTTTGTTTGGGCGACTCGGTTAAAAGTTTTTTGTTATTAAATTGGTCGCAAACGGAATTGAACCCGTCATTAAGCTGTTTAAAAACTCGTGAAAGGTTCAATAGGCCGTCTCGAGTCTGCCCCATAAAGCTGCCCATCTCAGTTGTTAATTCCCTGCAGGACTCACATGTCCACATGAGACCAGTACGCAGTTCAATGTAGTCTTTTACTCTGCCGGTAAAACCTGCACATTTAACGTGCATCATCCCTTCGCAGAGCCAACAGAAAATAAAAGGGTCTTTAGGTGTCGTCGAAAGAGTACAATTTTTCTTAGAACAGACGAGAGCCATTATAAGAAACAAGGTAATTAAAAAGAGTACAAAAAAATTAAAATTTGAAAATGTGAAAAATACCTCTAGTAAATTTGGCACTGGGATCAAATTCCAAAAACACAAAACACGAAAGTATAAGAGCGCGAGATCGCGAATTAAGTCGAGAGCAAGAGAGCGCGAGAGAAGAGTGTTCAATCGACTGAGCGTGGCTTGTGGGGCACCAACAACTAAACTCACGAACAGTTACAATGTAAAGCAAGTGAGAAAGAGACTATGAGAAAAGCACCCAAGAGTCTACAAGAAATTTGGCAGGTTCCGAGGGAGCGAAATTACAGTTATAATAGAGCGGAAAAGAGAGAGAGAAAAAGAGATAGAATACAAGAGCAAATTTAGAGAGTGCAAATAACACCAACAAAGCCAAGATATTAAACAAATCTAATGGAAATTGTTAACATAACTAAAACCACATACCCGTTAACAGGGAGATCTATTTAAAACACAAACGCGATGGTTAGGCAAAACTTTGTTAGTAAGCAACACAAAACACTTGCGAATAAATCACAAAAATAAATCAAAACTCAGAGCACAAAGGTAAACACAACCGTTCACTTGTGTGTATTGTGTGTATTTTGTTGTTGTGGAATAACTATTTACTTAGGGCCGGTTTCTCGAGTGCCGGCTAACATTTCTCGAACAGATAAAGTCTCTGCTAAGGCATTTTGGCTTTCTCGAGCACCAAAGTGAGAGCTAACTTTGACAGGGACTCGGAGTCCCTGTTAAGCGTTTTCGGCTCGATAGAATGACAGCTGATTTCCCAAAGCCAGCTAAGAAATCACAGCTGACTTTTCCCTTGAAATAAACCCAAACAGCTGATGAAATAATCGAAGCACGCCATTTTTTGCCCTTCACAGCATAATTCTGTGCGTTAACAGCACTCTGTAATTGTTTCTCGTTCAGATAAATTAAAGCAGTCGAGAAAGCCGATTTGCTTTTACGAACAGTTTATCTGGTATTTAAGTTTTTCGATCAGATAGCTATCAGGGACTTTGACAGGGACTCGAGAAACCGGCCCTTAGTAGAATTGACAATTTTGCTGGTTGGGGCCTGTTTGACAATTATTACAGTTGATTTTACCAAGTTTTTTATTTGTGTGTGCTATAGTAGCCTCATATTTTCCCTGGAGCAGCAGCTGGTTGAAGTAAAAAAATCAGGCAGCGGCTTTTAAAATACAAATCGAAAATAACTGTTATAAAAGACTTTTGAAATAAAAATTTAAAATAATAGTTATTTAAAACTTTTATAATAAAAATCGACAAATAACCGTTAAAAATAACTTTTATCCATAAAAGTTATAACCGTTACGGTGGAATTTCCACCACGATCTAACCCGGTATGTAGCCTGCGTGTTAGTGGGTGGATACACCATGCTGAGATCACGAGTTCGAATACCACATCGAAAAAGTAGTTTGCAAGATTTATTTAAGTCAAAAAAAAGTAAAACAAACAAAGAATATAAACCCAGCAGTAACATATTTTGCCAACTAGAAAAGCATTTCTTTTATTCATTTAGTTTTACAAATGAAAGCTTTTGTAAGGACTCTGAGCTTAGATTGCACCTTAAGTCCGTTAGCACAAGTTTAAGAGCGGAGAACGACCTCTCGACGCAAACTTGTATGGCTGGAACCTCGATTGGCTGCCTTTATATTAAAATTTATGATTTCATCACCCTCTTCATCACTCGATGCCACTTCAATTGAGTCTAAAAACTCACTTAGCAGGGAGCTACTATTGCTTCCTGCTGCGGTTGCAGACGAAGAGTTCTCCGTAATTTAAGCTAAAACAAATAATAATAAAACAAATTTTTTACCTTGTAAAAATATAAGTGCCGAATTGTGTATATATAAAGATAAATATATTTACAGCACTTTGTGATTCTGACGATGTAGAAGCCTCCTCAAGCTCAGGACAAATCTACAAAAAAAATTAAAAATATTGTTATCATATAAATATTTTTTTGTTGGATATATTTTTAACTTACGTTTCGCTCTATATTGAAGATTTTCACAATTAATCTTTTGAATTGAGCCCTAGCCTACAATAAACTGGTTTGACTTTGTAGCAATATTCGCCTTATTCTTGGGTCCAAATAAAGGCTACATACTACCGCATTGCTTGCCAATAGGCTTTCCTCTCGACTTTCTAAACATTTCTTGAATGTCTGGCTGGTTTAACTGCTCATGACCCCAATTGTCAGTTTTAGCTCAAGCAACAGTTTGTAGAAGTTCCCATGTATAGCTGAGAACATTGCAATTTTTGAGTTGCTATATAAGCAGGCTCTAAAGTATTTACCAAGTCCCTTATCTCAAGCCATTTGGTAACACTTAGTCTTTGTGGAAGCTCAGAATGTTTCTTACAAAACTCTTCAACTCTTCACTATGACTCTTCTTTTATACAAAATCTGTAAGCCGGTGTTCTAAGAAGTTTTATAATACTTCGGGCCTTATTAATGAATTTACGTCAACCGATTGCATCGGAAAATTGATTGATCGTAAGCTGCAGTGTATGTGGAGCACATTTTACTGATTGAGCTGATTGTATCAGTACACACAAAAAAATTTGCTTGGTAAAATTGACCAACAAAGATAGTTAGTAACTATTAAAATAGTTACGTGTATTTTGTTTTATGTTTATGTCTTTGCTAATTGTGTATATTTTGTTGTTGTGGAATGACTATTTACATAGTAGAATTGACAATTTTGCTGGTTGGGGCCTGTTTGACAATTATTACAGTTGATTTTACCAAGTTTTTTGTTTGTGTGTACTCGTAGAGTAAAAGGGTATATTGTATTCGTGCAAAAGTATGTAACAGCTAGAGGAAGCATTTCCGACCCCATAAATTATATATATTCTTGATCAGGGTCACTAGCCGAGTCGATATAGCCATGTCCGTCTGTCCGTATGAACGCTGAGATCTCGAAAACTACACACAAAAAAATTTGCTTGGTAAAATTGACCAACAAAGATAGTTACGTAACTATTTAAATAGTAACGTGTATTTTGTTTTTGCTTTGGGTTTGTGTCTTTGTTAATTGTGTGTATTTTGTTGTTGTGAAATAACTATTTACTTAGTAGAATTGACAATTTTGCTGGTTGGGGCCTGTTGGACAATTATTTCAGTTGATTTTACCAATTTTTTTTTTTTGTGTATAAAGGCTAGAAGATTGACATTTTGCATGCAGATTCTAGGAGTTCCTACGCAGCGCAAGTTTGTTTCAAAAGGGTGCCCCTCTAACACCCACAATCGCTTATATACGATTTTAAAAATTTCAATATTTCGGAAAAGTAAAAATGCAGTTTTATTGTGTTTATCTATACCTATCGAAATGTAGAAGAAATTTTTTAAATCGGACCATTCGTTAAAAAGTTACGGCGGATCAAAGTTTTTATCTCCATCTCTTTCGCACTCCCTAACGGGTATCTAATAGTCGGTGCACCCGACTATAGCGTTCTCTCTTGTTTTGACAATAAAAATATTAGTTGTTCAGTAAAATGGGTCAAAAACTTAACTGTGTGACCCGAAAATTTGTCTTTTTATACCCTTGCAGAGGGTATTATAATTTCAGTCAGTAGGAGCGGGCCGGATCAGACCACTATATCTTAAGGCTCCCATAGGAATATTCAAACAAATATAAGAAAATTCATTGTAACTTTGTAGGAAGTAGGCGTTTTGATTCTTGACAACTTAAAAAGAAAATTTAAATAGAAACGCTGAATCTGGAATCCCTGGAACTGCACCGAGTGAGCATAGGTATAGGTATATATATATATATATACTATAGGTATTTACTTTATCTGCAAGGGTATATAAGCTTCGGCTGGCCAAAGGTAGCTTCCTTTCTTGTTCAATGTAAAAAGAAACATATCTCAATGCAACATTTGCAAGACCGAGTTTACGGGCAACTATAACTGCAACCAGGAGCGGCATTTAAAAACTCGGCACCAGGAGTTTACTGAGAGGGGAAAGCAGGAGGACGGTGAGGTTGCTGAAAAAAAGTAAAGTTTTCGTCAGCCATGATACAAAAGGAAGTAAAAGATGCTTGTATGGAGTTTTAAAGTCCTTACCACTCAAATTCTTCGTGAACTGACTATGAATATCGTGTCCTCAAAGAACATTATGGATATCGTCAGCGAAAAACATAACCATATGAAAGCAAAGATTATATCTTTTCTCAATAAAAAATAATATATCTAAAAATGGAAACTGCGACACGGTGCTATATAGGAGTTCTGGGCGTAACGCTCAAATTTATAGGAAAGGGAAACTGTTTATATGCACCTTGGGTATAATAGAGCTCAACAAAAACAAGAGAGAACGCTATCGACGCTAACGACTATCAGATACCCGTTACTCAGCTAAAGGGAGTGCGAAGGAGATGGAGATAAAAACTTTGATCCGTCGTAACTTTTTAACGAATGGTCCGATTTAAAAAATTTCGATAGGTATTGATAAACACAATAAAACTGCATTTTTACTTTTCCGAAATATTGAAATTTTTAAAATCGTATATAAGCGATTGTGGGAGTTAGAAACAAACTTGAAACAAACGTGCGCTGCGTAGGAACTCCTAGAATCTGCATGCAAAATGTCAATCTTCTAGCTTTTATAGTTTCCGAGATCTCAGCGTTCATACGGACAGACGGTCGACTCGGTAAGTGACCGTGATCAAGAATATATATACTTTATGGGGTCGGAAATGCTTCCTTCTAGCTGTTACATACTTTCGCACGAATACAATATACTCTACGAGTAACGGGTATAAATATATCAGTTGCCTACACTCCGAAAAAAAAATTCCTAGATTTAAGGAAACATAGACTACATTGTCGAAAATGGTGATTTAAGGCCATTGTGGACTTAAAAATTGTAAAAATACATTTTAAGGAATCAATAGCGTGAAAATTTGTCCATTACCTTAAAAGTAGCACATGCCCATAAACAATATAAAAAAACTTTTTTTTAACCAAAAATAAAAATATCTAAACCAAAAAATATATTTTATATTTGGAGCAGGGACCGTAATGATTATAAGTTTTTTCCGAAAACTCAATTTTTAATGATTATTTTTTGAGTTAAATTTATTTATTTGTAAAACTCAGCTCTATATCTTGGACGTTGATGCACCATGGTCAGTTCAATCAAGTGGCCCTTACGACACCAAGCAATGCTTGTTACGCGCGGAGCCCTACACCGTTTTGGGCGAGTAAACGAAATCGCGGACAAAGAAGACAATTTCACAATAGACAATTAAAAATACATGCAGGTCAAAATACGAATAGTCAATGTTGGGGCGGCGGCTTGGTCGTAAAAGTGCTGAAGCCCCAGGGAAAACGGCGGTGGAAATCCGCGTAGAAATATTATCGAAATATTCTGGGCGCTGAGCCGTAGAAAACGGTGGCATTTCCGTAGAGGATGGATTTTCTGACAGACTCAGCATTGGTAGGATTTAATACCTCGGGAACGTCTGTCATCCAAGGCGGGATATGGAACCCAATAGTCGGAATTCGTTATAGGAAGGACCCTTTTAATCGGATCGGGATCGGAAATTCGGTTAATCCCATGCACGTTGGAAACACGCGCTGAGAAGGACGAAATTTTGTGTGGGATTGGCGCTGACACTGGCCCTGGAGGTTTGGATGGAATCGAAGTCATTTTAGAATTGTTGCTTAGATGCAACAGCTTATGATGCCGACTTTGGCAAGTAAAAAAACTGTGAGCGCTTGTGCAATTCAGCAACTTATGGCTGCTTGCGAAACAATTGGATCATAACTGCTTATTTTGGATGTAGGCTGAACGATCATTTACCGTCATCTTTAGGAAGCGTGGACATATACTCATGGGGTGTTTCTCTTTTAAACACAAATCGCAGCCTTTGGGTAATGGAAGTACCCTCGTAGTGAAAGAATTTATCTTTGGAACACATTTGTGGCTTTGGAATGGACTTGGAGTAAATTAGCAGGCCGGATGCTATCAACGGCCTCTAGAGTTCGATGGCGTTTTGTTAAAAAGGAATTAAGCTCGAGCCAAGTAGGAATTTCGGCTTTATTAAGAATGGATTGCTCCCATAATGAGAGCGTGAGCTTTGGTAGGGTCCCAATTCTTAATTTGAATGCCGGATAGTTCTAAGGCAGTTAAACATCCTTGAATGGTGTGTTGAAGTTCCTTTAAGGATGCCTCAGACTCTTGTGGCATGGATTGCACATTGAACAATGTTTTTAGGTGGCTGTTCACCTGGAATCGCTTGTTTTCGAAACGCTCAGATAGATTTGTCCAAGCTGAGCGGAAGCCATCATTGGTGACTTGGAAACTATAGAACGAGCTTCGCCACTAGTTTTGGCATTTAAATGGTATAGCTTTTCAACAGGCGCCAGACTCGGATTGTCTATATAGATCGCCGTGAAAAGGTCCCAGAAAGTCGGCCATCGAAGAAAATCGCCTGAGAAAATCTCCGTATCAATCGGAGGAAGCTGACAGCCAAACGAAATGTAGTCTTGGGGAGACGATGCTGGAGGTTGAGATGATTTGGAGGAGCCCTGTTGTATTTGCTCGAGGATCTGAGCAGCAAATCTTTCGTATATGGAATAGGTTTCGTTATATTTCGCCTTCAGGATGGATTTGGTGTCTGCGGCGCTGTCACCCGCAGACACAATGCACACGGAGCATGTGCCATATGCATCATTCACCTTTTGCCATAATGAACTGACATGCTCGCGACGGATTTTAGATGCAGAAAACGTTGGTGTGGGTGCACCCGGAAAGTTTAAAGTGGCTTCAAAATGGCTCAGAGTGTCTGCTGTGACCATAAATTTGTTAAAGGCGGATTTTGCTTGAGAAGCCATTACGGACAGGAGTTTAAAATTTATTGCGAAATCGTTTACACGAAAATTATTGTGAATTGGAATTTAGGAACCAATTGAAAGTCCGTAGGGATATACGGTCACACTGGAATGTGTGGAGGAAACTGTATGGCGATTTATTTGATTTTTTTTCCGAAATAATTTCGAAAATAAGTATTTAAGTGTAAGCACAAAATAAATAATTATTAAATTATGCAAAGGAAAAATATGGTCACACTGGTGTACGGATAGGAAAAAAAATATAAATTGTTTAACAATATTTAAATTCGGATTTATGGTCGTTTTTTTTTAATAATTATTGTAAGCATTTGACCCACTGTGCGCTGCCGAATACTTGGAGAGTACGTAGCTGTGTGTATGTATGAATGTGGCTAGTTAACAGCTGGATATTGTAAGTCACCGATTGCGGGAGTTCTGGAAACTTATTGCGAATAGCGGAATAGCTTTGAAATGCAAAATATGTTTGCGGGATTTTATTGAAACAATTAGCTCAAACATGTATGTAGATGAAGTGGACTGTATTTTGGAATATTAATGTAAAAATATATGCACGCAGCAGGAAACACAGTAAAATCACAAAAGCTGCCAATTTCGGCGGATCACTTTGATTTTGAAATATTCACTGTGGCTGGACTATACATTTTTTACACACGGAAAAATGTAGTTTATTGACCACGAAAATATATTAGGGTCTTGGATTTGATTTATAAATGCAGAGTAGTATAGGTAAACTGTATTAAAATATTATTGAATTGACAAACAAGTCAATTTTTTGAAAATAGAGTGATTGAGATCAAGTGAGTTAACTTGGATCACTTGCTTCACTTGATCACTCGTAAGGAAAAACAAGTGATACAAGCACAGAATAAAAGTGAGTAGGAGTGATAAAATTACTAAGCAAATTATTTAGGTGATTCGAAATTATTTGATATCTATTTATTTTATATTAAATCACTTATTTTTCCTTATGAAAAAATCAAATAAAAAAGTGATCCAAGTTAACTGATTTTAAAAAGTGACTTTCAAGTACACTCATGCAGGACTCTATTGTGAATATGTACGCGCAGCAGGAACACAGTAGAAAATGCAGAGTGCAATTTTTGCGGAACAATTTAAAAAATAGGAAACTTTTACTGCGGCTGGGTTATATTTTTACACACACTTGGAGTTTTTAGTAGGGGAGTACAAGGTGACGAACGATTCTTTTTTTGAATGTAACTTTTCTATCAATATTTTTTAAAAGTGTAAACGCAGAAAGTTGCTTACATCTACTGAGCATATCCCTGTAAAATTTGAATTCGAAATTCCAATGCAGCCAAATCCCACAGTGTTTGGCGTGAACCCTTCTTTTTTTGCACTTTCAAAAGTTGTAGGGTAATGTGACGAACGATTTGTTCTTTAATGTAACTTCTCCAAAAATCAATATTTTTTAAAAAAGTAAAAGCAGAAAAATACTTACATTTACTGGTCATATTTCTGAAAAATTTGGATTCGAAATTTCAACGTAGCCAAATCCCACAGCGTTTGGTATAAATCATCCTTTTCACAAACAAAAAAAGTTATTTTTGATACGGAAAAGAAGGAAGTAATAAGATAATATCCAAACTTACAAAAATAAAAAAAAGGTAAATGTGCAATTTTTTTAAATTAAATTAAACTGACGTCACTATTGAAAACAACAATAAAACTGCAGCAGTAAATATTATCTGGTATTATTATATTTTTATTACAAATAATTAACAATAACAATTAAAATTCTTGAATAAAAAAAGTTCGTCACAATACCCTACAAAAAGTTCGTCACGATACCCTACAAGGTAGACTTGGAGCAAAAACGGTGTCACTCTCAAACGGCGCAAAAGATTTGATAAAGATTCATGTATACGTGCATATATATGCCTGATTTTATTTTCAACTCATCTTTGCTCTGGCACTACTGAAACACAAGTAAATTAAATAGGTTTGCTAGTTTGCGCATCACATTTTTAGCGAAAATTACCTCACGAACAAATAACGAGACTTCTTATAAATATTACTGTAAATACAGTGTCGACACGATAAGGGGAGACGACTACATTTATTTGGAATTTTTGTCATATATGAGATTCGACGAGTTCGTCACATAACCCTACTCGTCAAATTACCCTACACTCCCCTAATATTTATACCCGTTACTCGTAGAGTAAAAAGGTATATTGTATTCGTGCAAAAGTATGTAACAGCTAGAAGGAAGCGTTTCCGACCCCATAAAGTATATATATTCTTCATCAGGATCACTAGCCGAGTCGATCTAGCCATGTCCGTCTGTCCGTCTGTCTGTCCGTCTGTCTGTCTGTCTGTCTGTCCGTATGAACGCTGAGATCTCGGAAACTATAAAAGCTAGAAGATTGGCATTTTGCATGCAGATTCTAGGAGCTCCTACGCAGCGCAAGTTTGTTTCAAAAAGGTGCCACGCCCCCTCTAACGCCCACAGTTTTGAAGCTATTATGAAAATAGTAACTGATATGTATTCGCTTCGTCAATACCTATCGATTGGCCAAGTAAAAAATTGGCACGCCCACTCTAACGCCCAAAAAAACCCCATTAACGGCCTAACCTGGCCAGCGCCTACATTTCCGCCTTTCATGACCAGTAGTACCAATATCTGGCGGTAGATGGCGCAATACAATATACACTAGCGCCATCTAGGAAATGGCATTGGAAAAAATCTGCCTTTTTTTCTGTGGTCACTCTAATTCACATTATGTTAGTGCAAATTTTAAATTATTTTAAATGGGGCGCGCATTTTGCCTCTTTTTGCTCGTATACGTTTTTCACAAGTGCATTCACCTGTGCTAGAGAGAGACGGAAGATGTGCTAGGCAGAATTGAATGTTCTAGAAAGCCTCTTCTAGAAAGAGATCCCTGGGTAAAAATCGAGCGGCGAAAAACATATTAAGTTGTTTAGCTGAGTAACGGGTATCTAATAGTCGAGGCACTCGACTATAGCGTTCTCTCTTGTTTTATTTATAATTGAAATAATTTGGCACTATGGACTTGCAACTTTGCACGGAATTTTTTTTGAAGAGGCATAAGGGAATGGAAAAAATGCCGCACAAACAAAAGGAATTGAATAATATATTAAATGCCGTTGCGTCGGATTTAATCGCTTTTCGATTTAGACAAGAAATCATACAACAAATTGAACGAAATGGGGTTCGAACAACTGGCTGTATGACCGGCAAATAATAACAATTGGAAACGGAACTTAGCTGAAGCGGTTCAAGCCACCGTAGGCGCTGGAGATAATCTTCGGAAGAATGGAAATCCGGATCGAAGGACCAAATGTTGGGGCGGCGGCTTGATCGTAGAAGCGCTGATGAGTCCCAGGAAAAGCGGATGAATTTCCGTGCAGAAATTGTAACGAAAAACACGATGGAAAAACTTCGGGGTTTTGCGCGACGTGCGGCTGTTTATTTGACACTTGAAAATAGAACTGATTACATGGAGCTTAACTTAGCGGCTCCAGAGCGGAGCGTAGAGTTGCGGAAGAGTTCGAGAGGGAAAGCGAAGGGCAGTGCGGGCGAGCGAGATGTGGACATCTGGAGAAAACTGCCGCTCGACACTGCCTCCCGAAATTAAACGCCCTTTTGGCGTGAACAGTCAAGATACATAAAGTAAAACTAATTAGTTGCTAAGTAACGTAGTATTATTGATTAAAAGCAGGGATCGCACGTAAGAATTACTTTTTTAAAAAAATTGACAAATAAGTCTTATTTTTCAATTTTTATTATAAAAGTTGACAAATAACTCTTATGCTTTAATTTTGTTGATTTTTATAATAAAAATTGAAGCATAAGAGTTATTTGTCAACTTTTATAATAAAATAAAGATTGAATTGAAATAACTCTTGAACTGTGGGGTACATTGGTTTAAAATTTATATATGTATAATCTACGCTTTAATACCTTTCTGTTGATATGCCATATGTCCCCAAAATATTTTTGATGATGTAAAAAATATTATTATTATAAAAAATATGTTGGGGACATATGGCATATCAACAGAAAGGTATTAAAGCGTAGATTATACATATATAAATTTTAAACCAATGTACCCCACAGTTCAAGAGTTATTTCAATTCAATTTTTATTATAAAAGTTGACAAATATTTGTTGATTTTTATAATAAAAATTGAAGCATAAGAGTTATTTGTCAACTTTTATAATAAAAATTGAAAAATAAGACTTATTTGTAAATTTTTTTAAAAAAGTAATTCTTACTTGCGATCCCTGATTTAAAGATAGGCAGTGAGTCGGTAGCAGATAATAGGTGATATAGTCTATTATAGTCATTGCAGAGTACTCTAAAAGGTTCATGCATTGCATCATTAGAGATACAATGATTAAAAAACTAGAGGAATATAGTTTCTTGTGAATCTATTTGGCACATTAAAATACAGGCGACCCAGTAACTCGGGACTGTCCACATCACCATGAATAAGATTCTTAATAAACGTAATACCAAGCATAGTTCTTTGATTAACTAATGATGGTAAGTTAATTAGAAGTAGTCTACTAGAGTAGGATGGCAGCATTAGGCTTGTATCCCAGTTAAGTCCCCGTAAGGCAAATATTAAAAAGTTTTTTTGCACAGACTCAATCCGGGCTATATGCACCCTATATTGGGGACTCCAAACTGGAGCGCAGTACTCAAGAATTGGTCGGACTAATGAAATAAACAAGGTCTTACTAACATAGGGATCATCGAATTCCTTCGACCACCTTTTGATAAATGCAAGCACACCCCTGGCTTTATTTACCATGGTAGACCTACAGCTGTGTTGCAAATGGGGAGTAAAAATGTTCTCGAAGAGCTTCGGAATGGCTGATAGCTTTGAAATACCTCTGTAATTACATGCGTTCAATTTGCTCATCTCTTTATATGAAGCGGGATAACAAACGATTCCTTCCATCTATGCGGGAAGTCTGACGTTTCTAAAGACAAAGTAAAAAGTTTGTGCAATGGTCTACACAAAGTCTCAGCGCAATACTTTAGCTCACATCCAGGGACTCCGTCAGGATGTCCACATACAAAAAAAATCAAAAAAGGGGGTTGATATGGAACGTCCCATATATTCCTTGACATTTTACAAATAAATTTAAATTTTCGCAGAATATTACGATTAGGCCTTTTTCTGGCAATTTTTCTTGCATGAATTTTAGCATTTCTTTTACTTTATATTTATGTTATGATATATATTATATTATGTGCAATCCTATTGTAGTCTTTAATGTAGCGCCTCAAATACCCTGTGATTCCTAGGAAGCTTTTAATTTCTTTCTGGTTCGTTGGTAATTTTATCTTTAAAATTGCGTCAACTTTCTTCTGGCTTGACCTAAGACCCTTTCAATTAATCGTATGGCCAAGAAATTCGATCTCCTCTCTGGCAAATTCGCATTTGTCTGATTGCACACTGGTTGGGCTTGTATGGAGCCGCGGCCATTAATATTTCCGGTTGAGATATCGTTATAAAATTTTCCTCAAAAATCTAAAAAAATATTGAGAATAAGGAGAAAAAAAATTGGCTACATCGGAAGACTCTATCCTCACATAGCACCTTAGTATGGCTTATATGGCGATGGTGCGCAAAGATACTTCCAGTGAAGTTAAACCATTTCATTATTAGCATCCCAGATATGTATATTTAAATTATCATCAGTATACATTTTTCAAAGTGTTACTCCTCTCCCCCTCTCCACAAGCTTTTCGAAAAATAAAGAAATGAGGTTCTCTAGTTCTTTCAACGTATTGAAATCATAAAAAAACAAAAACAAAATCATTTAGATTTTAATTTCAGTACAAAAAACAAACAAAAAAGAAAAATTTACAAATATCTTCTAATAAATGAAATGTAGAGAAAAAAAAAACAAAGATGGTCACGTGTGAACGTGTGATGTACAAGAAGCGCCTATAGAAAATAATAACATAAAAATGAGAGAAAAAAATAATTTCCAAAATTGTCGACAAAGACAACTGACGAACTGACTAGTCAAAGTGACTAGCGCAATAATAAGCTTACGCTTGCAGCGCTGGGATATTATATCAATAAAAAAAAATTAAATTTAGAAACATCACAAAAGCAAAGGAAGAGCAGCAGACTGCGTCGCAAATTTGACCCTGAAAACAGTAAGACATCATAAGTTTATTAATGAATACACACAAACTAGCAAATATTAGCAGCTACACTTAACGTTTTTATTAACTTCAAACATTGACAATTATACTGATAACACTCCAAAGGGGGGGATCGGGGGAAACATATCTAAAAATTTATTTAAACATGAAAATGACGTTCACATAATACATATATAAAAGATTAATAATTAAACATACACAACAAATAACAAATCAAGCAGATTAATTTCGCAAAAAGAACTCATTAAAGTAAATACCTGAAACTTTAAGGTTCATTATACCCGTTACTCATAGAGTAAAAGGGTATATTGTATTCGTGCAAAAGTACGTAACATCTAGAAGGAAGCGTTTCCGGCCCCATAAAGTATATATATTCTTGATCAGGGTCACTAACCGAGTCGATATAGCCATGTCCGTCTGTCCGTCTGTCTGTCGTTAGTGGGCGATTGTGGGCGTTAGAAGGGGCGTGGCGCTCGGCCTGCGCTGCGCAGGAGGCCCAAGATTATGTGTGGAAAATCTTAACCTTCTAGCTTTTGTAGTTTCCGAGATCTTAGCGTTTATACGGACAGACAGACAGACGGACAGACGGACATGGCTAGATCGACTCGGCTAGTGACCCTGATCAAGAATATATATACTTTATGGGGTCTGTATGGATCAAAATTAAATCCTGAAATAGTTTTTGTTGCGTGCCTCAAGTACAATACCAGTGGCCATAGTCGCCGCAATAAGTTCAATACAAGTTGGGCTGCGGAGAAGTGAATACGCAAAGAGTTTTTGTCGTACTGATTTTATTGAATATTGCATGGGGTTTATATAAATTAATCTCTTCGGTGACTGGCCCGGCGGCGGTGCCGCTCCTGGACGGGCCAGTGGTAGACGGGGCACCGGCGGGGTGCTGGTTGTAAGTAAGGGTTATAGCTGTCTGCTAGACAACTATGATCGCTGATGTGCTGGACGAAGAGTAACCACTGCGTGGCTGTCGTTCAGGTGGTTGGGAGCTGGCTGCTGGCAACTATAATCGCTGACGTACTGGATGGGGGCAACCGCTGCGTAACTCTCTTCCGAGTGGTTGGGGGTTGGCTGCTGGGCAACTATGGCCACCGATGAGTCAACTGAAGAGTATGGTGAGGGGATGACTGTCCCCCTATGCCCCTGGCCTTAAGCTCAGTGGACGAATGTAAATAAGTTTGACGGCGATGCCGGAGTAAAGTCAACGAGCAGCGTGCTCTTTATTTAAGGCATGAAACAGTACTGTTCTTAAAGACAAAACTTAGAGCTAACAAAAGCTCACAGCGGCCACGCAAATATGCAGTGTCTGCCGCTGTGCACGAGCTTCCGGCCCATTGCTAGGTCAGCAATTTCGGCCGGAGCTTATTTTCGAAGTAACTGCGGTCAACGATCTTGATCGGGTTGACCACAGTTAACTTATACATGTTCTTGGGTCAAAGGGTATTTACTTAGGTCTACTTTGGGTTACATTTATCAGATACATGGTTTATCCTATCAAAACAATACCAGGTGGCTACAGACATGATAACTAATTAAGATAGCGAAATTCCCGCGAGGTACGCGTGCAGATGGTGTCAGGACGTGACCGATCGTGGGATTCCTTTATGACCTGACGTCACACATGTGTGCACAGGCCTGCCTGCATCGACCTAAGTTTGTTTAGGTAGGTGGACATTTAGCAGCGACGACTTCCAATCTTATCAATAACTGGAGGTGGCCACTGCGGACTATTTTCTTCTCAGACGAAAATTGTACAGGGGATTCCTTTATGACCTGACGTCACACATGTGTGCACAGGCCTGCCTGCATCGACCTAAATTTGTTTAGGTAGGTGGACATTTAGCAGCGACGACTTCCAATCTTATCAATAACTGGCGGTGGCGGACTATTTTCTTCTCAGACGAAAATTGTACAGGGTCGGAAACGCTTCCTTCTAGCTGTTACATACTTTTGCACGAATACAATACACCCTTTTACTCTACGAGTAACGGGTATAATTATTGCCTATCTGTTACTTTTTTCGTTTCCCATCCGTCACGTTTGAGCTTCGGGACTTCAATAGTAAGAACATTCATTTTGAGTATAGTTTAACCAAAGACCAATATAATCTCTAAGATGAGTAACGGCCATACATTCGTTTTGCAATATGCAGCCTGATTTTTGGTGGCGACGAAAATTTCGCTCTCTCCGTTTGCACAAAGTTGAGAGCGAAAAAATTTAAAAATTCCACCGGTAAAATTCCTCTGGAAAATAACATATTTTCATGAGGTTTCTCCATACAAGCGGAAGGGACAAAACCTCATTCACCCCTTACATTTATTCCGTCTCTGGTTTCAAAATACACGGGGGTGACACAAAATCCACTGGTTTTTTAACTTCCCGCATTATAATATTCCACACGTACTCAGTTATGGTTTTCCTCCACTGGCAATATCTGTTTTTCTACACCCTCCCAGTTTTGGGTTTTCCAGACCCTCGCAGTTTTGGTTTTGCACTGCTTTGCAGTATCTCATTTTCCACAATAAAAATCTTGTTTTTTGTATTAAATGTTTGTTTATTATACCCTTGTAGAGGGTATTATAATTTCAGTCAGATGTTTGCAACGCAGTGAAGGAGACGTTTCCGACCACATAAAGTATATATATTCTTGATCAGCACCAATAGCCGAGTCTATCTAGCCATGTCCGTCTGTCCGTCTGTCCGTCTGTCCGTTTCTATGCGAACTAGTCTCTCAGTTTTAAAGCTATCGCGATGAAACTTTCCCGAAGGTCTTCTTTCTATTGCAGGTAGTACATATGTCGTAGCGAGCCGGATCGGACCACTATATCTTAAGGCTCCCAAACAAATATAAGAAAATTCATTGTAACTTTGTAGGAAGTAGGCGTTTTGATTCTTGACTACTTAAAAACAAAATTGAAATAAATCGAAACGCTGAATCTGGAATCCCTGGAACTGCACCGAGTGAGTATTCTTTTATCTACAAGGGTATATAAGCTTCGGCTGGCCGAAGGTAGCTTCCTTTCTTGTTTTTTAATAATATTTACAATCGAAGCATTGGAGTTAAAAATTTTTAATACCTGAAGCATTCCCGCTTTTTGCTTGGCCGAATGCAGTTCTTAGGTATCCATGTATTGTCTGTCCTTTTGAAAATGTCAAAAATGGAGTGCGTTAGCGGAAATAAAAATATTTAGATATGAATGGGTACGGCCGTTCCCAGCGGGAAAGTATATATAATAACTATATAACTATTATCATAACGTCTATAATCATAATATTGATTTATTTTACTAACAATTTTTACAAATAATACTAAGAATGAATGTGGGATTCAACAAAATTATAGAGAAAAGCCACGGTAAGACGATTAAAATATTTGATTACATTTATCAAGGAATTAAATTAAATTACAAAGAAAACTATTATTGTTGTTTACATTTTTAAACATTTTCTGTAAAATAAAATAATTTGATCGTGAGATCGTGGCCTAAGCCATTTTTAAGTGTTGTTAAAATATATGAAAAATCGTGTTGGTGGTATTGATAACACGAAAAATGGCTAATATACCTATAATATACGAAACCTTTAATGATTACGGTCCCTGAAAAATATTGTTAAAACGAAAGATTTATTAGTGTGTGACCTTAACTTTTAGACAGCTCCGCAAAAATCACAAATTTCTCGGATATATCCGTAAAATCTTCGAGCAAAATAATAAGCAAAACAAATATAAAGCAACAACAAACTAAAACTGGCTTTAACTTTTGGTTAAATACATTAAAAACACTAAAAGAGAGAAGTTAAAATCTTTAGTCGCAACCACACACAACCAAACGAAAATCGAAGCCGGCTAAAGAAAAACTCAAAAACAAAAAGAATAACAAAAAACACTCAAACAGCTGAAAGCAGAAAGCATAACTCGCCCTATTCACCACACTCATAAAAAAAAAACAGAAGAAGAAGAAAAACATGGTTCTTCCAGAGGGAAAGCGTTTAAAAGAAGCCTCTGGCTCTAAGCGCGGCCGCCCTTCAGACGCCCCCAATGACACCCCCTCACCTTTGCTAATAGCGGCCATAAATAGCCGCTTTGATGAACAAGCTCTGCTGATAAAGTCCACCATCCGCGAGGTTGAGGATAGGATGCTCGAGGTGCTGAAGGAAAGGCTCCTAGGTGTGACCACTGAGATGAATCACATGGCCGATCGCATGTTAAAGCTGGAGAGGGAGGTGGAGGAGCTGCGCTCCCTGAAATCCCAAATTGGCACTGTGCAAGTTAAACTTGACGCACAACGCGCCGAAAGTGACGCGTGAGTCACGTCAGGCGAAAAACTACGACCGCTGTTTAACAAGTTGTGTTTTTCCACAAACCTTGTTCCTGCGCCGAGAGTTCGCGACATTTTCAGGGTCCGAAAATCGCAAAATTCCCTGGTGGACCCTCCAATTCTAATCAAATTAGAAACGACAAGGGAAAAAGTGTCCCTTCTTCGCGCACTGGGTGAATACCGACGAACAACAAAACAACAACTGAGCATACACCTGTTGGGCTTTGACTCGCCGGCCGCTCTCTACGTTAACGAGCAGCTTTCGAGAGATAATTTCATTATATTTAAAGAAGCCATGCGCTTAAAGAAGAAGAAATCTCTTTCTGCTGTTTTTACGCGCCGTGGGATTGTGCACGTGAAGTGCAGTGAGAGAGATAACATCCACATTATCCAGCAGCTTGATGAGCTCTCAGCGCTCTCTACTGCTGAGTCAGCTCTCTCCCTCTCCGGATCAGGTGCCTTGCTTGCTGAAGGTACCTCTCATCATGGTGGAACTATACAAGTTGATCTCGTCGCGAGAGCTACCCTCTTTTGAGGACGTTATTTGTGTCAGTCTCTATCTAGCTATCTCATTCTATCGCCTAAGAGAGACAAAGAGGTAAACATATTTAACGTCCTCAGCAGAGCTGACGAGACCACCATGCCTCTCATGATCAAAATAGCTTTCGTCAATAACTTCTCCTATGCAGTCGAACTCGTTAAGAGTATAGTTTTTAAGAGTAATTCTATCTTTCTATTTGTAATCTCTCTTTATCTAAATCTAGCTTGTGCCTTCTCAATTCATATGTGCGTTTCCCAATTTTCCGTATATCTTAATATTAATGCAGGTCAACACAAATAATGCAACAGCGAGCAGTCTGCTTAAAATTCTCTGTAAACAGAAAGTGGGGTTGACGGTTGTTCACATAAATGCTCAAAGCCTGGTCAGAAAAATGGATGAGTTTAGGGAACTATTTGTTGGTTCAAATGTTGATGTGGTCTGTGTTTCAGAAACATGGTTTGTCAGTGGCTACAGTGATCATAATAGCAACTATGATCAATTGTGTGTGCCATCGTTCTCTAAACATGACTTGATTTTTTTGACATATGATTTTATTTCTGATAATTCACCCCGACTTTTTAGTTATAGAGACTATAAATCAATAAATTGCAATAACCTACTAACCGAATTTGACAATTATGACTGGACCAGTATTTATACCTTGACTTCGGCACAGGACCAACTCCTATTATTTAACTCCAACATTCGACAGTTATTTGAACACTATGTCCCTTTAAAAACAAAAATACATAAACCAGCCAGTCAGCCTTGGTTTAATTTGGAAATTAAAAAACAAATTAACCTGCGGGATAATGCCTATAAACGCTGGAAAAGATACAAAACCGAAAGTCTGCACATCAGTTTCAAACAACTGAGAAATTTAGTCACAAACCTTATCTCCTCTTCTAAAAGTAGATTTTATAACAATAAATTCGCCAGTGCAGAGACCCCTAGTCAAGTTTGGAAGGATTTGATTAGCCTGGGGATAGGTAAACAAAAAGCAGTGGCTAAATCAGACCTTGATGTAGATGCCCCTAATAAGCAATTTTTCGAGGTCCCTTCTCTCATTCCACCACAAAATATGTACCTGAACTCAACGACATCCTGTGATATTTTTAGCTTTATGTGTGTACGTCCATGTGATGTTCTTGAATGTATACTTAAAGTAAAATCAAACGCCGAAGGCCTAGATAACGTTAGTCCCAAGTTTATAAAAATGTTGCTCCCGAAATTAATTTGTCATATTACCCACATCTTTAATACTGTGTTTACCACCTCAATGTTTCCTGATTGTTGGAAAATCGCAAAAATTCTGCCTATCCCGAAATCAAAAAATGAATTTAGACAAATATCCATATGCAGATGATGTCCAATTATATGTCAGTCGTCCGCTAAGTCAAATTAGTGAGTGTATCAGAATAAGCAACAATGAGATTAAACAAATAGATAATTGGGCTGATGCAAACGGGCTAAGACCAGTGTTGGGACATACCTAGATACTTTTACCTAGGTATGTACCTAGGTACAATTTAGTGGTACCTTTTACCTTACCTAGGTATAAAAAAAATTGAGTACCTTTTACCTTACCTAGCTACAGATTTTTATATACCTTTGGAATTATGAAGGTACTTACATAGGTATTAAACATTGCTCTGATTTAAAATAGCCAAATCTGACTACGACACTGTAGTATCGTTTCATTGTATCGTTTCGTTTCGAAATTGTAATAGTCGGAACGCAGCATTAAAAGTCATTGGAATTCAGCCGTTCTATTGTTTGTTTTGTGAAGTTAAAACTAAGCGCAGTTTTATTTTGTGCACGTATGTGCACATAATCTTTTCATAAATACATTAATGAAGTGATACGTGCATACAATTATTCATGCCGCGTGTTTTAAAAATATATGCACAAAATTAAAACATTTAAATTTAAATGAAATGAAAAGATATTGTTTGATTAAGACGACTAAAAACTGAAAACTAGTCTTATTTTAAGTTTAAATGATTACATTGAACAAAACAAAAAAATTATAAAAAAATAAAAAAAACAATATATTTACCTTTTACCTTTACCTAGGTACTGGGAAATTGAAGTACCTTTACCTTACCTAGGTATTTATTTTTGCCCAATACCTTTTACCTTACCTAGGTAAAAAAACACAGTACCTTTCCCAACACTGGCTAAGACTAAATCCAGCCAAGTCCAAATGCCTATTAATATATAAAAAATCAATTAATCTTAGCTCTCTCCCGAAGATCCAGGTAAAAAATGTTGAAATAGACTTTGTTGAGCGAGCCACAAACCTAGGAATAGAATTTAACTCCACTTTAACTTGGGATGACCATGTTACTAAAGCCACTGGGAAATCGTACGGAGTACGGCAATTATCTTTAACCCAAAAACTAATCCCGCAAAATATTAGGATGCTAGTGGCGAAAACCTGCATTATCCCAATATTGTTCTACGGAATTGAAATATTCGGATCATGCAACGCCACAAGCATGCGAAAGCTACAAGTAGGAATCACATAACAAGTCATGCTAATAAAATTTTCGATCTAAGCTTTGAGTCGTGGATTAAGTTGAAAACCTTGTTATTTCTGCATAAACTCCTAATCAGAAAAGAGCCAAAATAACTACATGAAGAATTGCAATTGGCTTCTTCGGCCAGAACAAACAACATTGTCTGCAAAAGATTAAAACTTGCGATGACCGAAAAGCACTTTTTATTCAGGCCGTTCGCTATTGGAATGACCTCCCAAACCACTTAAAATGCATACGAAATGAAGCGCACTTTAAAACAACTCTTGTAAATTACTTGAAGGGCACAAGCTAATTTTAATTTTAACTTTAATTTTATTAGTTTTACTTTTTCTTCTTCCTTTTTAAATTTTCTTTTTTTCTCTACCTATTTTTTAAGCATCTATGTAATCCTCTGTAAAATGAATTTGTTTCTAAATGTCAAAATAATTATTGTTTCTTTAAATGATATTGTACCTCTAGTTCCTAAGTAATTTTGTAATTACCACAAAGTGACCGATGTTAATCAAAAAGACATAGTCTTACAACATACGGGATAATAAATCAAAATTAAATTTAAAAAATTACAACGAAATTATGACCAAATTTTATCTGCCTTTGGCATGTTGGATTTATCAAATATATGATGCAGGGTCACATCAATTTAAAATTTGTTGGAAAAATGGAAAATAGTTAATTTCAATCTAAAAAACAATAAAAAGGTGAGTGATAAAATAAATTTTGTCTTTTAATAATCTTCATTTCAGCATTACAAAGGTTAGTACCACAGATATTTTCGCCATTAATAAAAATAAGCCTCCAGATGCTATCTTCAACACAAATTCTGCATTTCAGTGTCACTTGAAATGTTTTTAGTCTTCACCAGTGGTAAATGGTGTTTGGTGTTCATTAAATGGTTGTATGAATAGTACTTCGTTATTTAACTTAATCAAAAGATTACATTTATTTCAGACAGGCCGATTGAGACTTCTTGGGACCAGAAGTGTTGCGCCTGCGTTTGTCATATTTTATTTTTTCTTTTCATAGTTTTTGATATAGATACACGACAGAAAACAGCTGATCAGAGGGAAAATGATCGGCCATGGCAAACCAGGCATAATTTCTGGAGAGATCCTTTAATTTTGTGCGGAGACGTAATAATGGTAATTACTCTTATTATTATTCCTGGTTTTACATTCATATCTAAATATTTTTGATATTTTTAGAAGACAGACAAGACATGGATACCTAAAAACTGCATTCGGCCAAGCAAAAACCTGGAATGCTTCAGGCATTAAAAATTTTTAATTCCAATGCTTCGATTGTAAATATTATTAATAAATACACAAACAAATATTACAAAAAAAATAATTTTTATTGTGGAAAATCAGATACAGCAAAGCAGTGCAAAACCAAAACTGCGAGGGTCTGGAAAAATCAAAACTGAGAGGGTTCGGAAAAGCAGACATTGCAAGTAAAGGAAAACCATAACTGATTACGTCTGGAAAATCTATAATGCGGGAAGTCGAAAAACCAGTGGATTTTGGCCTGCATTCTACTGCCAGAGATCCCTACTGTCACCCCCCGTGTATTTTGAAACCAGAGATGGAAGAAATGTAAGGGGTGAATGAGGTTTTGTCCCTTCGGCTTGTATGGAGAATCCTCATGAAAATATGTTATTTTCCAGAGGAATTTTCCCGGTGGGTACTCATCTTAGAGATTATATTGGTCTGTGGTATGGGAATACATGACTATATAACCCCTTAAAAGATAGAAAAAAGTTTCAAAATTTATCATTGTAAAATGCATTGTAGAGGTCGCCCAACTTGTCGATTGGACACTGCAGAAGTTAACGGTACAAAGTACCATTTCCACCAAGTTGTGACTGTGACGTGATAAAAAATTTTCCAGTATGGGTAGTAATCTAGGACTAAAATCCTTATAGGTTTTGTAGCGTTTAATCATGGGCCAAGAAAAAGTAGGTGAGAGGTCTGTAGGTTGGTACACCTTTTGTTTTTAATCTGCCATTTCGACATTCACTTATGAAACTTTAGGCATTTAGTAGTGATCGAAAGTTTAGTCTATTAGCTTAATAAAAAACAAAAAAAAAATATTTTTTTTCCTTAGGGAAAACTGAAAAATTATTTTTTTGAAAAGTTCCACAAAACGACATTTTGAAAAAGAGGTCTGTCTGACACTTTTAAAAGTCAATAATACTCACACAAAAAGTACTCCGAACTATAAGGAGCTATTTATTTATGTTCATTTAATCAATTTTAGTTCGTCCTAAATTATTTCCCATCCATTTTTTTAAGAACATAGACCAAATAACAATTAAAATCAAAAGGCTATTTGAACATTCACTTTTCCCCTAATATCAAAGAAATTTACTAGGCAGAAAGCGGCCTCTGTTGGCCTAAGGCCTTTTTGTATGAAAAACGGGTGTCTCAACTTACACGCTCAAAGTGTCTCAACTTACACAAAATGGGATGTTTCGGGAAAAAATTAATAACTTTTGTTTTGACTCTCTCATTAAGCTGACTTTTTTTTTAATTAGTTAACAGTTAATATACTAATGTTTTAAATCTCTTACCAAGTTAATTTAAGGACGTTATTAACTTTGGTAATACTATACATTAGCGGGCTCACCCCCGAAATTCGCGATAAAATTATCCTCAATGGACCGCGATTTCTTAAGAATTTACGTGCAAAAAGAATTTGGCGGTCGGCCATGGTTCTCTTGTAATTGAATTTCAAAGTTCCCGGGTTTGCTATAAAAAACAAGTATTCTTTTCTAACGTTTGCTATAAAAATCATATATGTATATATGTACCCTTTTCCTTTTTTGTCAAAATAAGACTAATTTAAAATTCCAAACATCTGAGTAATTGGTATTATAGGGAACTAGTCCTCACAACCGCGTAAAAATGATCCTCGATGGACGAGTTCTTAAGAACTCTCATAACCATGGATGACCACACTTGTATTTTTATTATGATAATCAGAAGAAATCGCGGTCCAAGGAGGATTATATATTTTAACCTTTCTTTTAGTCTTTTCCACCCAAAACTAAACTTAAAGATTGAATTTGTATTTTCTGAGCGACACACCAACCCAAATTCAGCTAAAACTACTAGCTTAATATTGAACAAGGAAAACTGCGCCGCAGGCAAAAAAAATTTAAGAAAAAATCGCGGGATTTTTTCTTAATTTTTTTTTGCCTGCGGCGCACTTTTTTTTAAAATTTTTTTTAAACGCACTTCCTATTCGGGAATACTTTAGCAGAGAGATATCTAGGCCATAAAAGGTTATTAAAGAAAAAACCTGGAACTTTACCTCAATGGTGGTGCGGAAAAGTGTTCATTAAAACTTTTAATTTAAAAAAATTCTACCTTTTTTTTATAGGAACTAATTTAAACAATTAAATCATTTTATAGGAACTCATTTAAACAATATATTAATTTTATAGGAACTCATTAAAACTTAATTACTTTGATTGAAAATATGAGAAAAGCACCCTTGTTTTTTATAGCAAACCCGGGAACTTTGAAATTCAATTACAAGAGAACCATGGCCGACCGCCAAATTCTTTTTGCACGTAAATTCTTAAGAAATCGCGGTCCATCGAGGATAATTTTTTCGCGAATTTCGGTGGTGAGCCCGCTAATGTATAGTATTACCCAGAGTTGTGCCTTTCATTATCATTAAAAAATGTAATGCTAGTGAAATCAGTTTTCATTATCATTAGAAAAAGTAATGCTTTTAATGCATTACTTTTGACAAATATAATGCTAATGAAAATTCAATTCATTATTTTTGACAAATATAATGCTAATGAAAATTCAATGCATTACTTTTGACGAATATAATGCTAATGAAAAATATTTCATTACTTTTGAGAAAAAGTAATACCAATGATATTTTTTCATTACAATTAATAATGCTAATGAAAAAATTTGCTTTAAAAATTTCATTAAATATTTTTTAACTATACTTTTTTGATAAAGTATTGCAACCGCAAACCATATGTATCTCAATTGAATACAGCCATTTTTAAGATAAGACGCTACTTTAAAGGCAAGGTTTTACGTCAGTACTACAACATGCACTTGACTTACAAGAACTTAATAGTCGTAATGCAACGCCAAGTGCATTTATTTTTTCAATGAAAAAGATTGGTCAAAATGGGAAAATATTTTTTTACTGAAATCGCCATCTTTGTTGTGTACCCTTTACTGAACACCTCTGCTGGTTAGGGGTTGTCTTCATCCATAGAGGCCTGAAGGTTTCGCGGTTTGATTTGTATCTTTTTTTTGCATTAGTTACAAGTTTAGTATACTAAACTTATAAACTATAACACATTCATACTTAACTTACAAAACTTCTTGACAGTGCTGAAGAAGTCGCGGTCCATGGAAGAAAATTTGTTTTTAAAGTTTTTTGGGGGTATTGGCCGCTGTACTACACAGTTGCCGAAAAGTATCCAATGAGGATAGTCTTTTGGCGGTTTTACATTGAATGTCTATATTGTGGAATCATTGGATCTGACAGATCCTAAGAATTTGTCAACCAAAATCGCCAGGATACAAATGATTTGCCAGGAATCCAGGAAAAAGTAAAAATGTTCTATTTTATTTTGTTAAGTATATATGTGCGGCTTTATTTTGTAAGTGATAGAATATGAGAAACTTTATTTAATAGAAAACATAATATAGTTTAAGTTTGATAGTTCTTCGATTGAGTATTTATCGTCGTCGCGTCGTTTGATAAAGCACGTTTTTGCTCAGTCGGCCGTCATGACCGTCTTGGCTTCGCTTCAGGTCATCTTTTTGTCGTCTTGATTGTAGTCTTCTTCATATTCGTTTTCATCAGGGAAGAGCGATTCCTTGAGAGTTCTGAATTAAAACTGTTTATTTCTATCAATTGTACGAACTTAGGTAGCTAACCTGTGAAGTGATTTACAAAGGTTCTTATGTTAAAAATTATTTGTTATTATTTATTTATTAAAATTATTTAAAAGACATTGTTTGCTTTTAAAACAACGAGCTTTTCGAAATGGCCATCCGACAAATTTTGTCTTTTCTTCCCATTGACCATGCCGGCGTAACTGAAAAGACGCTCTACAGGAGCAGACGATGGTAACGGAGTGTTGTATTTGAAAAAAGTCGCTTTAATAATAGGATATCGATTTAGGCATTCCAAGTCTTCATCCATGTCGTTCAAATAGCGGCCGAACTCTACGACGACAGAGCTTTCGTGCAATGTTAGATCTATAAAAAGAAAAAAGTATTATACAGTTGTGTATATGCAATATTTGAAATTTATTTACCCTCTGTTGTTTCTCCAAAATCAAAAAAACTTAAACCTTTGCTTCTTACAGATGTAGAGGGAGTATCATTGAAAAATGCAGACGCATGTTTTAGGAACATATCCTTGAATTTAAGATCTGTCCATTCTTGTGCAGTACTCTTCATTGAAGGAAGAAACTTAAATTTGATTGCTGGACATGTAATAGCGGCGACAAAAGCATCATGAACTTTCGGTGATACTGTGAAAATATCACGGAATCTCCCCTCAAGTGCGTTTATCAAATCTACAATTCTTACATTTAAGAAATTGAACTCATTATTAAGATTCATTTTTTCCCATTTGACTTTTAATGTCAATATTGTTGGGACGAAATAGCCGTATAACATGGTCTTCTCGTTTTGAAGGAAATCCAGTCCTGTAGCCAGAGGCTCCATTATTTTGCAATACTCTTGCAAATATTCCATTTCACTAGAAGTAAACTTCGTGACATCTAATAGCTTAAAAAGATCGTCAAACTGGTCTTTGAATTTTAACACATGCTTAAAGGCGTCGTAAAGAGTGTTCCACCGAGTTGCAACTGGCGTTTTAAGTGAGCAGCCCAGCAGGCTTTTGATGCACTCTGCAGTTTTTGGGCGGTTACACTTGTTCCATATTGCTGAACACCTTTTCAATACACTCGCATGCTCCCCGAACACTCTGCTGTCAGACTTAATAATGCTCATGTAATCCGTTGTGGCTAACAGGTTAAGTGTGTGGCAACCACACCTATAATGTTTTGGCAGCCGAAACAATGGGATCTCCTGTGATTCAGGAACGTCATCGTCATAATCTGCTACACCTTCTGATTGACCTTCATTATCAAGACTGATGCCAAACTCCTTGAAGGCCTTAACGAAATTGCTTCCGTTATCAGTAATAGTGCATACGATTTGTTCGTTGCTTAGATGAAAGTCATCATTTATGCGTTGTACGAACTCAGCGACTCTGTGAAAGGTGTGGCTTCCAGCCATTCGACTACACGCCAGTGCAACGGAGTGACGTTGGAAATTGTTATCAAGCCAATGGCATGTGTATCCAAAAAAGGATCTCTTCTTTGTTGACCAAATATCTGCCGTGGTGCACACGAATTTCACAGAATTTAATTTTTCAATCATAAGTACCTTGTGATTGATTTTTTATGAATAACCGCCAAAATATGTTGTAAGTTAAGCATAGCACTAATGTACTTGCTTTTACGAATACAAACAGCAACCGATCCAAAAAACAATCGAAATCAATCCGCGAAATCTTCGGGCCACATTGGTTGAAGACAACCCCAATGGCACAGCGGTCCATAACTCAAAAAACGTTAAAATCCATTTTTTCTCCATGGACCGCGAGTTCTGAAGAACTACCACCAAGAAATTTTCGGAAACTGCATAGTACAGCGGTCCTAAGCTCGAAAAACGTTAAAAGCTAATTTTCCTTCATGGACCGCGACTTCTTCAGTACTGGCACTAAGAAGTTTTGTATGTTAAGCATGAACTCGTAACTAATGCAAAAAAAGATAAAAGTGAAATCGCGAAATCTTCAGGCCTATTTGCATGAAGACATGGTTTGCGGTTGCAATACTTTATCAAAAAAGTATAGTTAAAAAATATTTAATGAAATTTTTAATGCAAATTTTTTCATTAGCATTACACAGGCCAACAGTGTCTTTGGTGCAGCCCTATGGGCATTAAATTGTGTTAATATAGACGGATATAAGCATATCTGCATACTTAGTTTTCGAGTTTAACGGGTGGTATTTGTGCAATCGCGGTTTGAAAAAAGTAGCAACATTTTATATTTTCATTTAAGATATCTTCGAGGGTCTGTGCTCAGTTGTAATAAAACCTATGCCAAAAAATTGCTTAGATGCCCTTCTACATAATTGCATTTAAGGTTCCATCATTATTTGAGTTAATAAAAGCCTAAGAGCCATTGAAGTAATTTGTTCACCTCTATTTACAACCAACTTGATGCGGTGAACAGGCTTAAAAAAATACAAGGAAAAATATGTGCCCTAAAATATTTTACATGCATCTAGATGCGTCTTTTCCCGAATTTTTGAGATAAGTCCCACTATTGTACTTCGAAAAATGGAATTTATAGAATTTTTTCCGTAAGAATGGGAAAAGTAACAAGTATTTTAGAGTCACTCTTACGTAACGAGTGTGTCGTGATTTTACACAGTAGGCTTTTTAAAGATAACAGTGGCGTCGCCTTAAAATTGTGGTGGGGATTTTTTTTAAGGCATATTAACCCCTTAAAAATATAATTTGTCTATGTTCGGCGCCTACTGCTAACCAAATTGAAAGGCACATTTTTACGAATGTGTCAGATATTTATGTAAAATGGGATTTAAAAATAGTTGTTACTTTTTAAGTTCTTACGGAAAAAATTCTATAAATTCCATCCTTCGACGTACAATGGTCTTATTTGTCTTAAAAATTCGGTGAAAGACGCCTCTAGATGCCTGTAAAATATTTTAGGGCATATATTTTTCCTTGTATTTTTTTTGGCATAGGTATTATTACAACTGAGCACAGACCCTCGAAGATATCTTAAATGAAAATATAAAATGTTGCTACTTTTTTCAAACCGCGATTGCACAAATACCACCCGTTAAACTCGAAAACTAAGTATGCAGATATGCTTATATACGTCTATATTAACATGTTTTAATGCCAATAGGCCTGCACCTTTTAATAAAGTCCATTTTGTTGACCTGTGTTATTAATTGTAATGAAAAAATATCATTGGTATTACTTTTTCTCAAAAGTAATGAAATATTTTTCATTAGCATTATATTTGTCAAAAGTAATGCATTGAATTTTCATTAGCATTATATTTGTCAAAAATAATGAATTGAATTTTCATTAGCATTATATTTGTCAAAAGTAATGCATTAAAATCATTACTTTTTCTAATGATAATGAAAACTGATTTCACTAGCATTACATTGCTTTAATGCTAATGAAATTGCTAATTCATTACAAATCTAATGCATTAGTCACAACTCTGGTATTACCTTAACTTTAAATGGAATTTTGAAAAAAGTAGACAAAAACTTTTTTGGTGAAAAATGGTACACGACTCTCACAGCTTTAATCAGGCTAGAGCCTGGCTTATAATGTTTTCCGCAAAAGTTTTGTCACTAAAAAGGACTACAAAAAAAAACAATTTTTTTAGTGGATAAGTTTTGAGAAAATTGAGTGTCTCAACTTACAGACCGTCTCAACGTGCAGACCTCTCCCCTACCCACTATGGGGCATTTGACCACTTTGGTTGGCCAAAACCCATTTTTTAAAAGTCGTTAAAACAAGAAATGTTGTTTGAGGATGTGTTAACAAAAGACCATTAAACAATGTTACGTTTACAGAAATCCGATAGAGGTCGCCTCTGTTAAGGTAGGAGCTGTTAAATAAGCTGTTCGATATCTATATCTATTATCGAGCTGTTGTATTTCGACTTTTTGCTTGTAGTTTTAAAGTGCTTTAAATTTGAGTTTTTAAGCAATCTAAGTAAACTTTTTGGATTGGATTTAAAGGATTGTGTTATGTACTAAGTATTTCTGTGGTTAGACGACAAAAATTAGACGGTTTTTTCTTACAAATTAGTCTTAAAGGGAGTGGTCTAACAAGTAAATTTTTGTAAGAAAACTAAATTTCAAATGGAGCAACAAAGTGAGTCCAGCGGAGTCCACTTCTGGAAACTATTGGGATTTGTAGATTATTTAATTGTTGTTAAAATGTATATGGTCAGAATCGCCACTTATTGCCACTTTTTCTGTAATTTAATTTTTTAGACCATAACCTTAAATTTTACACACTCCTATCGTTTGCACTGGTGGCTAAGGAAGTAAGGACTTTCGTGACTTTAAATTATTATCAAAATATAGTAGAAATACTTAGCTTTGTAATCGACTAACTTAAGTGGACTTTAGCGGCTTTAAAACGAAAGTTCCGATACAACTTGAACAAAAAGTCGTCAAAATGTAAAGTAAATTCTTTCCTTTGCCCAATTTTTTAAGAACTTTAGGATATAGTCGTCCGATTTTTACGAAACTGTTAATATTTTTTTAAAAACTTACATAATTGCTATTTCTTAAGTTATGTGCATTTATCTCCAAAAACAGCAAAGTTAATTTGATCGTTTCTATTACAGCTATATGATATAGTTTTCCGATCCGGATGATTCTCATATATAATATGCGTAGGGATAAGAAATGGCGACTGGTAAAGTTTCAAGGCAATATCTTTTGAAATGACCGAGTTATTAATTTCGGCCAACAAAAGTGGTCAAATGCCCCATAGTGCTACCCTTGCAGAGTTCACGAATTTAAATGTGTCTACAATAGAAACATGAATTAATAAACAACAAAATATTTCAAAAAATAACATTTATAAATTTTTCACCTTATTTTCACCTATAGGATCAAGGTAAGCACAAAAAAATACGATTTGGAAAGATTCATGTCATTAGCTTTTACACTGCGCGAAAAATCTTTAGTTTTTGCAAGGTTTATCCGATGGTTCCTATGGGACTTATCCAATATAGACGTTCGATCCGGTCGCTTTTTAAACTTGATCTGCGTACACATGTTTTGGACGACTTTGAAAGTTTTAAATCGCTATCTTTTAAACTGAGCTCGCAAACAGTATTGAAACAGACATACAGACGGACATGGCGATATCGACTCCCCTATTGATCCTTATCAAGAATATATATAATTTATGGGGTCGGAAACATCTTCTTCACTGCGGTACAAACTTCTGACCAAAATTATAATACCCTCTGCTGGGGTATAACTAGAGATTTGACAAATAAAAGTAACGCATTTGGCCCATAGAATTAACAGTTGATCATATAATCATCTTGATCGGAGCATCGGTTAAGATTTTTTAAAATCAAAAAGTTAATAACGGGGAATAAAAAATGTGGTTTTTTATTTATGATTATGCCTTTTCAAGCTTAAGCTTAAGTTTGAGAGTATTCGATTGATCGGCAGCCTTTTGTTTTTTGTTGGCAATTCGTGAACCGAATTGAATAGCCCGCTTCTTTAGCAATACGACGTCCCGTAGCCCGATTTGATAGCCATACAATCTCAAAAGCAATTTATCACCGACACCTTCAGGGAAACTAAAGCAACATTTTTGGTTCGCTTCTAAAGATCTAATAAATTTAACAACGTTTTCCTCGATGAATGGCGATCTAGCTGTTTTTCCATTATCTGCAATAACTCGGTCGTCTCTGGCTAAATTCCGTGCCGGTATACGTTGCCAGTCTATTTCAAGTTCGTGTTGCACGGCAAGTTGGCGATTTAGCTCGCCGTCCATACAATGCCTGAAGCTGTTGCGATGACGAGTATACCCACCAAATAATTCATCTGCCCCACTTCCAATAAGGGCGACTCTGGCAGAAGAGCTAGCGCAATGTGAAGCAAACCAGAAGGCACAACCAAGACTCTCATCTAAAATTGTTTCCAGCGGATATATAAGGTGCTTGATACGTGTTGTAAGATGATGCTCCAATTCCACGCGGGTTACATTAACTTCCAGCAGATTCCAGCATCGCTTGGGACAAAGTTTTCTTAATTCATTGACAGACAACAATGAAGTTTTTCGATCGGGTACATCCCATAGTTTCTCAGACATATTTTGACCCTCAACACGTTCGAAAGCTACATTAATAAGTTCGATCGGTTCATTTTCTGGTACAAATTCGTTGGCTAGCAAGGCCAGGATAGTGCAGTCGATGCCACCCGAAAATAATATACATAATTTGGCATGTCTGCATCTAGTTTCAAAATTCCATTTTTTCAAGCAAAGGCGGCAAAGAGGGGTCATGTTTGTAACGCGATTTCTTACCGAGTCCAAAAGCAGTTTATGGAGTCTGGCTAATGACTCATTGATTTCTGGGTGATCCATTAGTTTTTTATAAAGGTCCATATAGCTGTCGATACATGGAAATTTATAGAAATCGTAATTAAATGTGAGCTTACTTTTGTTCATCCATTCTGGCGCAATCTGACTTTCCACAGTAGTTTTCCAGCCAACTGCACGGTCAAGTTTGCTTAATAGCTGAATAGCATAATCATTTAGCGGCTGCCACGAATGCAATACGCATGATGTAAGATCATTAACATTAACTCGATAAAGGCCCAATGGGGGCAATTCCAATGATACTTTTTCATTTTCAAAATAGTGCGATGTGCTCAATAAATTTAGACCTTTCGATATCCTTTCGATAATTAACGAATTTCTTCCCAGTGTGTCGCGAGAGAAGTAAAGTATTTGATTTTGTTTGTTATAAATAATTAAACAATGTGGTCCCTCCCATTCCTTCAGTAGCTTCAATAGTTTGTGTTCCTCATAACGGCACTCAGAAATTTTGCTCGATATCCAAGATGTATCAGACATAGATTCGGGCTTTGGTAAATTGTAAATATCTCCATTAAAAAGAAATATGAAGTCATCGACCACCACAGGTTGTTTTCGCAGACTTTCCCCTTGTTGCCACAATACACTGCCGGCCAGAATAATTTGTCCAGCATCATAATCTAGAACTACTTCGTCTTGAACATCAGGACCACGATTTCGTAGAATTTCTTTTAAAACGTTTGGAAAATTATAAGCATATAATCCACCGTGTTGCAAAACTGAGCAAAATATTCCACACATTATTATCTTTGACAATGTAATAGGAATGGTATAAAATATATCAAAATATAAATATATCGATATTCACAGTGGGGGCTTACCCCTAATAGCCTCTGCACACAGAAGCACGTTCAAAGTGCCGCGGATCGGCACAAGCATGGTACAATCATTGAAGGTAGGTTGTGTGCGGACGATTTTTTTCAGATGTGTAATAGCCTCTTCCCATAGAGTCCATCCGTTTGAAACGGTTGGGATTTTTGACGAATGTGAAACTCGTGTTCCCACAGAACTCCATCCACCATCTACCATCCAATAACAGCTGAGTGAAGAGCAGTTGCTCAGCTCAACATTAACGAAGGGGGATTTTAACTCGGAAAAACTGTCGTAAAATTGCGTTCTCCTAATTTTATTGTAGAATAATACAATAAATAGATTAAGAAAATAGTTTAAAAACATATCAGAACGTTTATAACATATCCTACAACGAGTATGCATACATATTGCTGACTGGGGGGAGCCTAACCTCCCGTACCCCACACTCCGCTCTTACTACGCCTCTGCCTAGCCAATATTAATATGAAAAATTTGTAAAGAAAACCAAATTTGTGCTTTTTTTGGTAATTTATAGCAACTTTGGAACTTTATAGGAGTACAAAGCACACTTTTAATTAATATTAGTTATATTTACGAAGTGCAGAACATTTTCTGAAACTTTGCTGCAAACATTGATGTTTTCGTACGCAGAACAGCTTACATTTTGGCCCACACATAGCAACCTGCTTGCGAACGCTTTTCCGCTCATAACAAACTACAAATAATGAAAAAAAAAACCAAAAAAGAATGAACTGAAGCATTATTTAATTTTTTCCCGCCATCGATTTGATTTGTTCTAGCAGTCATCGTTCCAATTTTCACAGTCAAGAGGAAGAATTCAGAGTTGCACCGAGAAAACATCGCCTGACTATCGCATAAAAGAGCCCGTCAAAGTCCGTTAAAATTGGATGGCGGACTAACTGGGAAATTTTCGGAACGGCAAAACCTTACGGACCATCCGTTCAACGAATGGTAGATGGTGGATGGAGCTCTGTGGGAAGACCCTATAAAAATGACGTTCTGCAACTTCTGTAGAAGGCATGTGCATGGAGTTAAATTTAAACAATAAACATTGACATTAAACATTTAAACAAATGTAAACATTAATTTACATATTAAGAAATTTTACTTTAAGATTCGCATTTATTTTAGAATTAAGAACCCGAACAAAAAAAAAGATGCTCCGATTTGAAAAATGTCTTCTACATTTCGATAGGTATAAATATACACAACAAAATTGCATTTATACTTCTCGCAAATCTTTAAAGGTATGGGCGCCAGACACATTTTTAAATCGTTAGTGGGCGTTAGAGGGGGCGTGGCGCTCGGCTAAAATAAACTTGCGCTGTGTAGGAAGCCCAAGAATATGTGTGGGGAATCTCAAACTTCTAGCTTTAGTAGTTTCCGAGATTTTACCGTTTATACGGACAGACAGACAGACGGACAGGGCTATATCGACTCGGCTAGTGACCCTAATCAAGAATATATATACTCGGAAACGCTTTCTTTTCCCTGTTACATACTTTTGCACGAATACAATATACCCTTTTACTCTACGAGTAACGGATATAACTATTAAAAAATTAAATTATAAACAACTTCAACTGTCTTTACTATAAGTGAACAATTTAAACCCCATGCACCTAAGGGTTATACAACAAGCTCTATTGTCGTTTTATTCGCACTTGCTACGCAGACTCCTCTCACTCGCACTTGTTGTGAGTATTGTTAACGGACTGCTATTTGCCGACCAGACTATCTTCTATAATTGTACCATGGGCACAAGCATAGCTGAAACCAAAGGCCGACGACGTGCAAATTAAGTTGTCCTGAAAATGATAGAGTTACAACTCAAAACTAAATGCAACTTCAACGTTAGCATATGGAATGTTGTTAGCGGCAAATGAGTTGCTTAGTTATGAGCAAATTGTCCAATAGCCTCTTCCAATAGAGTCCATCCGTGCGAAACGGTTGGGAATTTTGACAAATGTGAAATTCGTGTTCCCATAGAACTCCATCCACCATCTACCATCCAATAACAGCTCACTGAAGAGCAGTTGCTCAGCTCAACATTAACGAAGGGGGATTTCAGCTCGGGAAAACTGTCGTAAAATGGCGTTCTCGTAATTTTATCGTAGAATAATACAATAAATAGGTTAAGAAAATAGTTTAAAAACATATCTGAACGTTTATAACATATCCTACAATGAGTATGCATACATATTGCTGACTGGGGGGAGCCTAACCTCCCGTACCCCACACTCCGCTCTTACTACGCCTCTGCCTAGCCAATATTTATATGAAAAATTTGTAAACAAACCCAAATTTATGCTGTTTATGGTAAATTATAGCAACTTTGGGCCTTTATAGGAGTAAAAAGTACACTTTTAATTAATATTAGTTATATTTACGAAGTGCAGAATATATTTTGACACTTTGCTGCAAACATTGCTGTTTTCGTACGCACATTTTGGCCCACACATAGCAACCTGCTCGCGAACGCTTTTCCGCTCATAACAAACTACAAATAATTTAGAAAGACCCAAAAAACAATGAGCTGTAGCATTATTTAATTTTTTCCCGCCATCGATTTGATTTGTTCTCCATCCACCATCCGTTGAACGGATGTTCTGTAAGGTTTTGCCGTTCCGAAAATTTCGCCATCCAATTTTGACGGACTTTGACGGGCTCTTTTATGCGATAGTTAGGCGATGTTTTTTCGGTACAACTCTGACATCTTCCTCTTGAGGCTTAGTACTCAACCCAACAAAAAGTCGTCCAAAACAAAAAACTTTATATGAAAAACAACGTCAAAAAATTTTGTTTCATATGAAGTTTTTGTTTTGGACGACTTTTTGTTGGGTTGAGTACTAGCCATGACTATGGAAAATGGAACGATACTGCGAGAACAATTCAAATCGATGGCGGGAAAAAATTAAATAATGCTTAAGTTCATTGTTTTTTGGTTACACTATGCAGCATCAAAAATTAACCTCGATGAATGCTATATTTTTGGATTCGTTACGAATTCCCAAGTTAAACTGCGTTTTCCAAAGAGTTCTGCGACGCAAGGATTCTTAGCAAAAGGAGCTCAAAGTTCGAAAAATGCTGAAATTGACCAACTTTGCGGAGCTCTCAGAGGCAAATGGATGCATGGCTTGGTTCGAAGTAAAAGTTTTTTAAAAGATACACCCTTTATCTTTCAATCCCTATACATAAAATAATTTTAGGATTTTTTTTAAGGCAGAAATAAATTCCAAAAAACAGTCAAAAAACATAAAAGTATACAGCTGCGGTCAAAATGGTAGTAGTGTTGCCACCCTGTGTATTTAAAAGTTTGTTGTTGTAATTGATCTTTTCCTGGTAATATTGTATTGATTATAATTTTACTATTAGACTAATTGGATAAGAAAAAATTACAACATCAAACTTTTAAAAACACAAGGCGGCAACACTGCTACTATTTTGACCGCAGCTGTATGTTTTTCAGTTTTTTGACTATGTTTTTTGGAATTTATTTCTGCCTTAAAAAAATCCTAAAATTATTTTATGTATGGGGTTTGAAAGATAAAGGGTGTATCTTTTAAAAAACTTTTACTTCGAACCAAGCCATGCATCCATTTGCCTCTGAGAGCTCCGCAAAGTTGGTCAGTTTCAGCATTTTTCGAACTTTGAGGTCCTTTTGCTAAGAATCCTTGCGTCGGGGAACTTTTTGGAAAACGCAGTTTAACTTGGGAATTCGTAACGAATCCAAAAATATAGCATCTATGGGAACACGAATATCACATTTGTCAAAAATCCCAACCGACTGTATGGGAAGAGGCTATTAATATTGAGTAGAAACGGTTGGTTGGGGAACAATAGTTTTGGATGGGGGACTAACAGGGAAAATTTTTGGAACAGAAAAGTTGACATCCGTCAAAGTGGTGGGGGAAGGTGGATGGTGCTCTGTGGGAATGGTGTGTAAGACTCTATAATTTTATATACAACATGTTTTAGCAATTTTGGACTATTGCCTACAAAATTTTAAAACGGGTAGTATTGCGTATAATGTTTTTGTGCCAGTCCACATTCACAGGCCTTTGAAGAAACACGCACATTTCACGCCGGGTAGGGCAAGGGACCTCGTGGTGTGGATTCACTTTTAGGTTAAGTTTGTGTAACACAAAAATCAAGACAAAGTATCTGGTCATATGCACTAGTCGTGCGACCAACCTTCATTTTCAACATTCGTTGAAATCAAAGCCTTAAAAAAAAAAAAAAGAAAATGTTTTTGTGCTAGAAAGTGTTCTAGGTCTTGCTGGGAAAAACACACATGTTGGATGCTGGCCATGCCCTAATAAAATGCATAGAAATATCTCTTGTCACGATGATATAATTTTTCGAGTTCCAAGCATTCAGTGCAAATAATCGCAAAACGCCAAGTACAAAGTCCAGTAAACGCGTAAAAAAGCCATGCAAAATTAGTACATATCATCATGCCAACAGCAAATTTAAAGCTACCGACCTAAGTATTGTTGCCAATTAATATTTTTGCTGTTTTCCAACCGAGCTGATTTACAATAAGACCATGCTACATGGGTTGCGGGTAAACTCTAAAGACATCGGTCATACCACAAAGAATAATATTTTTCGACTAGTGAAACTCTTAGACCCTTTCTCCACAATGGACGCGTCGCTTTTGCTATTATTTACCGTTTAACGAGCATCAAAAAGTGTTTTTGGTCTACTGTTTTTAGGCTGTATTTATCGTAAAAACTCGAAATAAATCCGTTGAAAAATCATTATGGGTACAAACTTAAAGTTTACATCCTACCGAATTAAACAAGCCGGGTATTGACCAAATCCATGGAAATTTGGATTTATGGTGGATTTTTAAAATTCGTAGTTATCAACTTTTTTCGGTCGACAAAGTTCCAATTTAAGTTTTATCCTCGATGTTTATCGTTGTTTGCAAAATGAAACATCGATGTTGTGTAAAACATAGGCTCAAAACATCTATGTTTTCGATGTTTTCAACCCATTACGTTTTTTTTCTTAATTCAATTTTACATAATAAATAGGAATTAAGACTACAAAAGCCAGGCAAATGGTATCGTTGATTTTTTTGGTTTTTTCCCCATCGGTGCCATACTTTGCTATATTTCTAAAGCTTTCAGCAATAGAAAATGGTGCCGCAAAGCTAGAATCAGGTACTGCAGGCCCATGTTAAACAATTTTATGAAGGGAACGCAGGTGGTCCTTCTTGTTGCTCGTGTTACCCGCAGTCTTTAGAACTTCGGCGTAGATGTTGCATTTTGCGCTATTTCCGTCAATTTTTGTAAAGTGCTTCCAGCAAAAGCTTGTCTTTGTTGTTATTCTATATTAAATACATTTGTAATTGCAAATAACTATATGTATTATATATACATGCTCGATGCATCGATGTTTTTTTACATCACTACTTAGCGATGATGTTGTGAAGAATTTTTACCAAAATCGCAGTCGACGCAGTGCTGTTTTAGCGATTAGAGCTGGGATACTATCGATGGTCGCGTCATTCGATAGTTTCGATGTTTTCAAAGCAAAAATTCGATAGTATCAATAGTATGGTCATATTTACTTAATTTGTTTCCATATAAAGGTTTTTTGTCTTTTAAGTTAAATACATAATAACAAAGGGAAAAAAAATCAAAATTATTCCACCTTATCATTAACATAAATTATAAGGTAACTTCAACACAGATCATAAAAAATTCAAGTTATTTTTGATACATGTAAAATTAAAACAAAATTATTCTATCCAGAAATTTTTCTGCAAAAATAACAAAATGTGCACATTATTCGCGTTTATTATTTTAATTACCTTTTCTCTTGAGATTCACAAACTTGTCCATTAGGGTGGGTCGATTTGGGACCCCAAAAATCGTATAGGGGTAACGTAATCTTTAAAGGATCGGCGAGCATACTTATGGTCTAAAATGGTCTAAACAGATATATTATTGAATATCAATTTCAAATTTTTATTTCAAATTTAGTAATACATCTGAGCTGATTACTATGATATTTCCCTCAAAAAAAGCTGTATTTTTCATTCGCGTTTGGGGGGGGGGGGTCAAAAGTCATTTTAGACCATATGTTCGCCAATATGGCTTAGAATCTTTTAAAGATTACGTTCCCCCTATACGATTCATCACTTTTTTAGGCCCCATACAAATCGATCCGCCCTATTGTCCATGCTTAGAGCCACCACCACCGTTCAATTTAAGTTAAGCTTTTATTAGAAAAGATATAATATTAAATTTTTTCAATTTCTCTTACCCAAATTCGCAACCAAACCTCGTTTATATTTTGTAATGTCAGTGATGTGAAAAATGCCCAGCACCATCGATAGCGTCAAAAAACTATCGATGGTGAATCAGAAAGGAAAAAATTCGATATATCGATAGTGCCATCGATAGTATCCCAGCTCTATTAGCGATCGGGCTGATTTATAGTCTATTTACACTGGGGTGGAGTTATGGAGTTATGGGGTTATTGACATAACCCTGTTTTTTTTTACATAGGATGTGTATAGGCAACTAGATGTGGGCAAAAGTGGGGTACTTTTAGGGTCTTTGGTATTTCGGAGTATTTTTTTGTATATTTCGGTATATTTTGTATTTATTTCCTATCGTTGAAGGACCATCCCTAGTCAACACAAACACTAGATGTCAATACTCGATATTTGGAGTTAACCAAGTGGAAACACTTTTTTGGAGTAATCGGGTTATTGGCTCACTCGATAGGTTACCCCACACAGTGTGACTAGACTTTTAGGGAACTGCAGGGTTGCCTTTTTTAAGAGCTCTATTTTCGACCTGGAAATATAAACATATAATCTGTCTTCTTCTTCTCGATCGGTTTCTTTACTTTTGAAAGTCGACAGCTGTGCGAGGCAGCGGATTCGCAGTCAACAGGGTGAGAGGTGTGTACAAGCTTAATTAATGTCACAGAAATGATTTCGGCTTAAAAGTCGTATTCTCACACAAGCAAGCTCAATTCTATTAATTTAGAATTTTACTCTCTCAACTTTGTGCGAGCGCATGGTGCAGACAAACAGTGTAAGTTAATAATTTCGTTTAGAATTTAGAATCTGTTATGTGCGAGAACTATAATTGAATACAAAATTCGCAAATTCCACGGTTGCTTACACTAGGCCAGATGACGATGGGCGTTTATCCGATAATCGGTCATCGACTACTCGTGAGTCCAGGGAGTCGGGACACTGAGTTCAAAACGGAACTGGTTCCCTAGACCGGATGACTCCCAAATGAACCGAAGTTTAAATTCGAAAAAGGTTGAGTGGTTTTTTGGCGAAGAGGGACTGAGAAAAAAGGCAAAGGTGACTTAAAGGACGAAACTCAGTAGGCGCAGGCGGTTCTGTTGGCCGAGATTTTTCAAATTTAAAAAAATTATAGTTTCTACCAGTGAGTTAAGAAAAATTAAATATAAGTTAAGTGTGAGTGAAGTTAAAAATTAAATTAATTCCAGAGTATTCCGGAGAGAATAATCCTGGGTCAGGAACGGCAATTTTGTGAAGTAGTGAAGGAAGACCAGCCACCAGGAAGAAGAAGATTTTTCTAGGAGAAAAATTGGCCACTCATTCCTGGGTGGCCACAGGTTTTTATTTTATGTTAAAACACCCTTCAGTTCTGGCGTCCCATATCGGGAACAATTCCTTAGGCCAAACGCTCGGCCGCTGTCGACGTCAGCAGAGCAGTCGGTATTTATATATTGCGCTCTCTTTCCTTGTCTTATAATTTGTTGTTGTACTAGAGGAAAAAGCGGAACTCCCATACAATTTTCTCTATGTGGCGTCCTCGGTGCGTCCTCGAGTACAGATGACCTGTCCTCGGGTTTTCCTTTGGTGATTACTGAGGGAAAAGTGACATCTGGTACTGAAGGGCATATATAAGCCAACATCAATACATCAATACACAAACCACTACACGAAAAACGGCGAACAAAAATTAATACATTTACAATTCAATTATTCATCATCTTACAACCTAAATACTCGCCCTATGATTAATAATTACTTGTTTATTTATTTATTTATTTATTTATTTCATTATTTATATATATATATCTGTGTTACATGTAAAAGTGTTTCGGTACCGTGGGTAGGTTATTCCAATGTTAGAATTTAAGAGGAATTTTTGGAAATACAATGTATTAGTGAAATGAAGTTGTCAGAGTAGACATTCGTGTTGGGGGATGGGATAAAGTAGGCGAGGTAGCACCCACAACTAAAAAATTTGGGAGATGTGTCCGGAGATGCATCCATGGTTGGGAGGGACTCCAAGGACTACAAATTTAGTAGTGTGGTCCAGTCTAGATGTTCCAAAATCCGTATTAAAAAAAAAAGAATTAGCCGTTGTCCAAGTTGTGTAGTGGTGTAATATTTTTTGGTTGTTCCCCTCCCTGGGAGAGACTTTGTTTAGCCGGCAAAGAACGCGCGAAAAGCAGGACGTAACAAATGGCGCCCAATCTAAAAATAAAAGAAAATTAATGAATGGGAATAGATAAAAGTAAAAAAAGTCAAACGTAACGTAAAAACTAAACACTCACCAGGATAATTTGACAGTAGGAGAAGATCTCGGAACCCAGCTGTTTGGACCATGAGCAGGCCAAAAAGATCAAACTCATCGTAGCAACAGTGGGGAATATTCCGGAAAGTCCTTGCTGCTGAGCATAGTCCTGGGTGAGAAAGTGAAGACCGACTGGAAGTGGACCCATGACCGAATAAACACGGGACATGCGAAGCCAGGCTAGAAGGTGCACAGTGTCTGAAATTAAAATAAAAAATTATCTTTTTAATGTGTTGTCTGAAGCAAAGTAAATTTGTAATAACTTATCTAAATCTGTTGTCTTTGTTTGGAATTGGTGTGGTCCATGTACACTGTGAACAATGTGTGACATCGATGCCCAGCAATTGCGAAGCTAGGCTGAAAAGAGAAAATTAACTTAAATTAATAAAATCTTTGAATTAAATGTGAATGTATTACATGTATACGGATTAGGAACTGAAGGAAAGGAGAGACAAGTTAGTGGGTAGAAAAATAGCTACGTCTCATCCCCCCAATATTAGAAAAATTTGAATAAAAAGGAAATAGACGAATATCTATCGAAAATAGGTTAGGATATGCAAAATAGTGATAGGGATAGAATTCAAATCGGAAGAAAACTAAGAAGTTTGGATTTCATTCGGAATAGGGGATCAGCCAGTATGACTCCGCCAACAACGCGCTCGCAATCCAATAAAGAGGAGAGGTTGGAGAATATATCGGCACCCTAAGGCATGGAGTCGCTAAGTCGCTAATCCTGAAGGAATGGGAAGCGGAAGTCCTGGAGAAGCTAGTGGTCATCAGTCGGTAGGCGAAACTGGAACCATACCGAAGTCTCTGCCATCTGAAATAAAGTCAGGGGTCAATGCAGCACTGTTGCAAGCACATCAGACTTACCAGGTGGGAATGTCGGCAGAGTATGATGCGTTTAAACATCAGATGCAGCAGGATATGATGCAGTTCATGAAGGATATCAATGACTGCATGGCGGAGTGGCGCAGAGATTTCGTAAAGGAAAACGCAGTGTGGCAGGCAGCTACACAGGTTCGTCAGGCTCAACAACAACAGGTTGCACAGGGCCAAATACACACTTCGGGGACGCAGATGCAGCCACCTCCAGGCATAGCAGCGCAGCCGCTGGCGAATCCAATGCCACCATTCGATCCGAGGATGCTACAGCAACCTCCACCAAACATATTGCGGGGTTACGTCACCAGATGGGATTCCCACCGCCATCATCTGGGCTGTTCTCCGATAAGCAGGAACCGAATCGTCAGGCCTCGGAAGGGTATCGGCAAACCGCCTGGTCGACGGATCAGGAACAAAGAAGATGGAATGGGTCCCACACGACACCGCCAGAATATCCTACTGGAAATGGTGGGACACAGCACAACGTCAATCCAGGACAAGATCCGCGACGAGCAAGCGGGACAGCAGGCGATTCAGCTTTTAAAGTAAGTCAGCTGCGGAAGTGGGGGCTAAGTTTTGATGGAAGTCCCAGAAGTATGCCCGTATCCGAATTTATATTCCGCCTATAACATCTCCAAAGGTCGTACCAGGTGCCGTGGAAGGAGGTCCTAAGAGATTTCACGGATTAGTGGAAGGACAAGCCAAGGAATGGTAGTGGATGTACGTGAGGTCGACAGAAAAGCAAGAATGGCCTTACCTGAGGTATGCACTACAGCAGCAGTTTCAGAGTCACCGATCCAACTTTGAGCGAGAGTATGAGCTGCGAGAACGGAAGCAGAAGCCAGGAGAATCCAACGAGGTGTACATCCAGACCATGCTAGCTCTCAGATCTCGACTAGAGATGCCGTTCTCCGACTTCGACCTGATAAAAGTGATAAAGATGAACATTAGGGATCAGATTTCGAAAATAATATACCCGATCTACATCACTAACATGAATCAACTTCGACTCGAATGCCACGACGCGGAAAGAATCCTGGAGGAACCGATTATTGGGAACACATAGCCCAGATCGGCACATTTCGCCGAAAATTGCCAGAGCCCGTAGGAGAAGCCAACAGCGGAAAACGGAAAGAAAGATGATTTGCTCGGCCATCAGAGCTGCAGTGGAAGGTGATAATAGACCATTCGCACAGGTCAAGATAGAAGACCTGGAAATCGTGGGTCTTTTGGATTCCGGGGCATCCGTCAGCTTGCTCGGGGAAGGTTGCCCAGAAATAGTGGAAAGGTTAGGACTAAGATTAGAGAAGTCACAATCGATAATGAAATCAGCAGGCGGTACACTGCATCGAGTAGTGGGAAAAATTCAACCCAGCATCTCATATAAGGGGATAATACATCGATTGCCGATACTCCTTTGCCCTTCCTTGAAGCAAAAATTATATCTTAAATTGATTTTTGGAGGAAATTCCAATTGGCACCAGAAGTAGTAGGTGTGGAATCTTTACACCAGGTGGAATCCGATTTCATGGCCAAAGGAGAACCGATAGAGGCCCATATCCTGTCCCCGGAACAAACTGAGCAGCTGGAAGAAGCAAAAAGGCGTTTTCTGACATACGAGAGTCAAGGATTAGGACTCACCAAGGTGGAAGAACACTTGATCCAGTTAGTTGAAGGAGCAGTACCCGTCAAGGAGAGATTCTTTCCAGTTTCCCCGGCAAAACAACAACTGCTATTCACGGACATCGATGAAATGCTACGTCTAGGAGTCATCGAGCTGAGTGAAAGTCCCTGGAATAACCGAACGACGCTGGTACAGAAACCTGGAAAGAATAGGTTTTGTTTAGATGCAAGAAAACTGAACACACTTATAGTAAAGGATGCTTACCCATTACAAAACATTGAATCGATCTTAAGCCGGGTAGATGAGACGATTTTCATAAGCAGTATCGATCTGAAACACGCTTTCTGGCAAGTGGAACTCGATGAAAAAAGCCGTCCATTAACCGCTTTTACAATACCCGGAAGGCCACTCTATCAGTTACGACGGATGCCATTCGGCCTTTGTAATTCGGCTCAGAGGTTGTGTAGAGTAATGGATAAGGTAATCCCACAGCGTCTTCGCAGCCGTGTCTTTGTTTACTTGGATGACTTGCTGATGATATCCAAGACTTTCGAAGAACACTGCGTTTTGCTGAAAGAAGTGGCGGAGTGTTTGGATAAAGCTAATTTGACGATCGGCCTACATAAATCAAAGTTTGGTTTTAAATACTTGCGATATTTAGGATACATTATTGGTGATGGGGCCTTGCGAACAGATCCGAAGAAAGTTGAAGCGATTTTGAAGATAGAAGTACCCAAAAATACGCGACAACTACGCAGCTTCGTAGGAACCGCAGGATGGTATCGCAGGTGTATACAGAATTTCTCCGGTGTAAGTGCGCCGCTCACCGACTGCCTGAAAAACAAAGCCAAATTTAGTTGGACGGAGGAAGCGACTACAGCATTTGAAACGCTAAAGAAAGCACTTACCTGTGCACCCGTATTGGCTCATCCAGACTTTGAGAAACACTTCTGGATACAGTGTGACGCCAGCCATATAGGAATTGGGGCAGTGTTGTACCAGCAGGATGTAGAGGGTTCGGACCGACCAATAGCTTTCTTTTCGGCCAAACTAAGAGGAGCACAGCTCAATTACAGCGTGACAGAAAAAGAGTGCCTCGCAGCAGTAAAAGCCGTGGAAAGATTCCGTCCGTATGTGGAGCTGATGCCGTTTACTATCGTAACCGACCATGCAAGCCTGAAATGGCTCATGACGCTCAAGGATCTGAACGGAAGACTGGCGCGGTGGTCATTAGCATTACAGGCTTTTGACTTTAACATCGAGCACCGGAAAGGGAAAGACAACATTGTGGCAGACATGTTGTCCCGACCGAATGAAGCCGCCGAAATAGAGTTCTTCGACTTTGAGACAACTGAATTTAAGAGTCCTGAATACCTGGAAAGAGTACAGTTAATTGAAGAGCAAGGAAAAGATAAGTTTCCGGACTTACGTGTGGAAGAAGGAATTTTTTCAAAAAGACCCATTTTAACAGAGAAGAAAGCGATGAGTTTGAATGGAAACTATGGATTCCGGAAGCTCTGACGGAGACTCTAATCCAGAAAGCTCACTGCAGGGACATGGCCATGCACGGAGGAATGGGAAAGACATTAGCGAGACTCCAACAAATGTATTACTGGCCCAAAATGGTAGTTCAAGTCCGAGAATTCGTAACAGCCTGTGAAAACTGCAAGGAAAACAAACACACAACGCAGATAAAACGGCCAATGATGGGAAAGGAAGTACAAACAGATCGTCCCATTCAAAAGCTGTACCTGGACTTCCTAGGAAAATATCCGCGATCCCGCCGAGGAAATACAATGTTGTTCATCGCATTAGATCATTTAATCAAGTTTGTATGGCTAAAAGCAATGCCAAAAGCCACATCCACAGCTGTAATTCGATTCCTGCAAGAAGGCATATTCACCCAATTTGGAGTTCCAGAAACAATACACACAGACAATGGAAGACAGTTTATCTCCAAGGAATTTGAGAATATGTTGCAAGAATACGGGATTACGCACATGAAAACAGGGAGATACGCACCACAATCCAACGCTTAGGAAAGAGTAAACCAGTCGGTTTTGGCAGCAATTCGAGTGAACATCCAGGACGACCACACACGCTGGGATGAACACCTTGCGGACATACAAGCGTCGCTGAGGTCATCCGTCCATAAAAGCACCGGAACTTCTCCATACTTTGCCATGTTCGGACAGCATATGTTTACGAATGGGAAAGATTACTCGCTGGCTCGCAAGCTGAATGCTCTCAATGAAGCCGAGATAGCCCAATTGCCCAGATCCGAACGACAACAACTGTACCGGGAGAAAATAAAGGAAAGGATACATCAGGCCTACGAGAAAGCAGCAAAGAACTACAATTTAAAGGCCCGAGAAATTCGATACTCACCGGGACAGGAAATCTACAAGCGGAACTTTGTGCTTAGTGACTTTAGCAAGGATAGAAACTCCAAGTTCTGCCGAAAGTACACTAAATGCCGAGTCACAAAAGCATTGGGAAATTCGTTGTACGCGTTGGAAAACTTGCGGGGCAATCCTTTGGGAGTTTTCCATGCAAAGGACCTCAAACAATAGTGCCCGGCTAGCAAACCACACTCACCAGACTGAAATCTCAGGGTTGTGGGCGATGGTCTACGTTGAGCAATACAACCAACCATACACGCACATCCTCCACTCCTGTTCCGAGACAAGTATCGAAATTCCAATTGGCACCAGAAGTAGTAGGTGTGGAATCTTTACACCAGGTGGAATCCGATTTCATGGCCAAAGGAGAACCGATAGAGGCCCATATCCTGTCCCCGGAACAAACTGAAATAGAGTTCTTCGACTTTGAGACAACTGAATTTAAGAGTCCTGAATACCTGGAAAGAATACAGTTAATTGAAGAGCAAGGAAAAGATAAGTTTCCGGACTTACGTGTGGAAGAAGGAATTTTTTTCAAAAAGACCCATTTTAACAGAGAAGAAAGCGATGAGTTTGAATGGAAACTATGGATTCCGGAAGCTCTGACGGAGACTCTAATCCAGAAAGCTCACTGCAGGGACATGGCCATGCACGGAGGAATGGGAAAGACATTAGCGAGACTCCAACAAATGTATTACTGGCCCAAAATGGTAGTTCAAGTCCGAGAATTCGTAACAGCCTGTGAAAACTGCAAGGAAAACAAACACACAACGCAGATAAAACGGCCAATGATGGGAAAGGAAGTACAAACAGATCGACCCATTCAAAAGCTGTACCTGGACTTCCTAGGAAAATATCCGCGATCCCGCCGAGGAAATACAATGTTGTTCATCGCATTAGATCATTTAATCAAGTTTGTATGGCTAAAAGCAATGCCAAAAGCCACATCCACAGCTGTAATTCGATTCCTGCAAGAAGGCATATTCACCCAATTTGGAGTTCCAGAAACAATACACACAGACAACGGAAGACAGTTTATCTCCAAGGAATTTGAGAATATGTTGCAAGAATACGGGATTACGCACATGAAAACAGGGAGATACGCACCACAATCCAACGCTTAGGAAAGAGTAAACCAGTCGGTTTTGGCAGCAATTCGAGTGAACATCCAGGACGACCACACACGCTGGGATGAACACCTTGCGGACTTACAAGCGTCGCTGAGGTCATCCGTCCATAAAAGCACCGGAACTTCTCCATACTTTGCCATGTTCGGACAGCATATGTTTACGAATGGGAAAGATTACTCGCTGGCTCGCAAGCTGAATGCTCTCAATGAAGCCGAGATAGCCCAATTGCCCAGATCCGAACGACAACAACTGTACCGGGAGAAAATAAAGGAAAGGATACATCAGGCCTACGAGAAAGCAGCAAAGAACTACAATTTAAAGGCCCGAGAAATTCGATACTCACCGGGACAGGAAATCTACAAGCGGAACTTTGTGCTTAGTGACTTTAGCAAGAATAGAAACTCCAAGTTCTGCCGAAAGTACACTAAATGCCGAGTCACAAAAGCATTGGGAAATTCGTTGTACGCGTTGGAAAACTTGCGGGGCAATCCTTTGGGAGTTTTCCATGCAAAGGACCTCAAACAATAGTGCCCGGCTAGCAAACCACACTCACCAGACTGAAATCTCAGGGTTGTGGGCGATGGTCTACGTTGAGCAATACAACCAACCATACACGCACATCCTCCACTCCTGTTCCGAGACAAGTATCGAAATTCCAATTGGCACCAGAAGTAGTAGGTGTGGAATCTTTACACCAGGTGGAATCCGATTTCATGGCCAAAGGAGAACCGATAGAGGCCCATATCCTGTCCCCGGAACAAACTGAAATAGAGTTCTTCGACTTTGAGACAACTGAATTTAAGAGTCCTGAATACCTGGAAAGAGTACAGTTAATTGAAGAGCAAGGAAAAGATAAGTTTCCGGACTTACGTGTGGAAGAAGGAATTTTTTTCAAAAAGACCCATTTTAACAGAGAAGAAAGCGATGAGTTTGAATGGAAACTATGGATTCCGGAAGCTCTGACGGAGACTCTAATCCAGAAAGCTCACTGCAGGGACATGGCCATGCACGGAGGAATGGGAAAGACATTAGCGAGACTCCAACAAATGTATTACTGGCCCAAAATGGTAGTTCAAGTCCGAGAATTCGTAACAGCCTGTGAAAACTGCAAGGAAAACAAACACACAACGCAGATAAAACGGCCAATGATGGGAAAGGAAGTACAAACAGATCGACCCATTCAAAAGCTGTACCTGGACTTCCTAGGAAAATATCCGCGATCCCGCCGAGGAAATACAATGTTGTTCATCGCATTAGATCATTTAATCAAGTTTGTATGGCTAAAAGCAATGCCAAAAGCCACATCCACAGCTGTAATTCGATTCCTGCAAGAAGGCATATTCACCCAATTTGGAGTTCCAGAAACAATACACACAGACAACGGAAGACAGTTTATCTCCAAGGAATTTGAGAATATGTTGCAAGAATACGGGATTACGCACATGAAAACAGGGAGATACGCACCACAATCCAACGCTTAGGAAAGAGTAAACCAGTCGGTTTTGGCAGCAATTCGAGTGAACATCCAGGACGACCACACACGCTGGGATGAACACCTTGCGGACATACAAGCGTCGCTGAGGTCATCCGTCCATAAAAGCACCGGAACTTCTCCATACTTTGCCATGTTCGGACAGCATATGTTTACGAATGGGAAAGATTACTCGCTGGCTCGCAAGCTGAATGCTCTCAATGAAGCCGAGATAGCCCAATTGCCCAGATCCGAACGACAACAACTGTACCGGGAGAAAATAAAGGAAAGGATACATCAGGCCTACGAGAAAGCAGCAAAGAACTACAATTTAAAGGCCCGAGAAATTCGATACTCACTGGGACAGGAAATCTACAAGCGGAACTTTGTGCTTAGTAACTTTAGCAAGAATAGAAACTCCAAGTTCTGCCGAAAGTACACTAAATGCCGAGTCACAAAAGCATTGGGAAATTCGTTGTACGCGTTGGAAAACTTGCGGGGCAATCCTTTGGGAGTTTTCCATGCAAAGGACCTCAAACAATAGTGCCCGGCTAGCAAACCACACTCACCAGACTGAAATCTCAGGGTTGTGGGCGATGGTCTACGTTGAGCAATACAACCAACCATACACGCACATCCTCCACTCCTGTTCCGAGACAAGTATCGAAACCGTAGTGTGCTTGTTATGTGCGAGAACTATAATTGAATACAAAATTCGCAAATTCCACGGTTGCTTACACTAGGCCAGATGACGATGGGCGTTTATCCGATAATCGGTCATCGACTACTCGTGAGTCCAGGGAGTCGGGACACTGAGTTCAAAACGGAACTGGTTCCCTAGACCGGATGACTCCCAAATGAACCGAAGTTTAAATTCGAAAAAGGTTGAGTGGTTTTTTGGCGAAGAGGGACTGAGAAAAAAGGCAAAGGTGACTTAAAGGACGAAACTCAGTAGGCGCAGGCGGTTCTGTTGGCCGAGATTTTTCAAATTTAAAAAAATTATAGTTTCTACCAGTGAGTTAAGAAAAATTAAATATAAGTTAAGTGTGAGTAAAGTTAAAAATTAAATTAATTCCAGAGTATTCCGGAGAGAATAATCCTGGGTCAGGAACGGCAATTTTGTGAAGTAGTGAAGGAAGACCAGCCACCAGGAAGAAGAAGATTTTTCTAGGAGAAAAATTGGCCACTCATTCCTGGGTGGCCACAGGTTTTTATTTTATGTTAAAACATATATAAGCCAACATCAATACATCAATACACAAACCACTACACGAAAAACGGCGAACAAAAATTAATACATTTATTAAATTAACCCACTATGTAACCCAACCTAAATCAATTTAATTTAATTCGTATTTAATCGGAACAATATTTTTTTCAGTTATTCATCATCTTACAACCTAAATACTCGCCCTATGATTGGTAATTACTTGTTTATTTATTTATTTATTTAATTATTTATATATTTATATATTTGTGCCAGTCTCTATCTAGCTATCTCAACATATTTAAAGCTCTGAGCAAAGCTGAGCACGCACCATGTGCGACCCCGCTCAGAGCGAAAAGAGGAAAGAAGTGGACAGAGAGCATTCGTCAGCGGTGAAAAAAGAACGGGATATGTACGATTTTTGTGACGGTCATGAATCCATCATCGGTTTTACTCCGTCCCCGAAAATCCAAAACGCGCCTAAAGAAGTTTTAATTTTTAAAAATATAAAAAGTTTTCCATGTTTGCTTATTTTTATTGAAATTTTTTTTTATAATTATTACCATAAAATTACTTACAAAAATACTGTAAACCTTTATAACAAAGCTATTTCAGTGAAACAATGAAGGAACAGAATATTTAAATATTTAATAAAAAATATAGTTGCATACCGCTTTTGTATATTCATGTTTTGATAGACAGTGCACTTTTATACTTACTAAATTTAAAGAACTGAGTACTCTACAACATTAAAATAGTTCCAGAGGTTGAAAGAGCTCACTCACTTTGTAGTGTCATTAAAAAAAAAATGCAATACCAATTTTAATGTTTTGAGGGTAGATTATAGGAACACCACAATCAATAAATGCATCGCTTCCCTCATAAGTATGAATTACAAAACCTTTTGATTGAACTGCATTTCAAAAATTACGCTGCATTGTTTCATTAGTCTTAATCAAAATAAGCGATTTACCAGCGCTGCCATCGCTTTGAAGCATTAGCAGGTTGTTACAGCTGATAGCCTAACAATTATGCGCACTGTTAAACTTTTCTGTTGTTAACATTCGTGATTGACAAAACCAATTTCTAACTAGTATTGACAAATTGGTTTTGGCAAAAAAAGTGGTTACTACTAGAGATGCAAAACCATCGATGTATCTTTCGATATTATCGATGTTTTTAAAAACGTCATCTGTAGTGTTTCAACCATCGATGTATAAATAAGAGAAAGAGACCCTAAGCAGCCGTAAGTAAACTTTATAAATGAGCACCAGAGAGCTGCAACGAGTATGATCAAGTACGATCGATCATCGCGCCTGAATTTTCGTTTAATCCGGTAAACTCACTCGGCTCGAATAATCACGATCGGATCATACTTCGGCTTTCGGGCTTGTTCAACTACTCGACTCGCTTCGTAACAATCAATGATGTGATTTTTAGCTTCAGGTGAAGGTTATCAAAATGATCGTTCCGAAGCGATCAATCGTTCCCGATGATTGCGGCTTCTAGTCAGTTGTACAAGAATTGATTTTGAGAGGATTAAGTTGATTATAAATTTCGTGTGACCACGATATTAAATCAAAGGAGAATGCCTTTGAATATATTGTATGTTTAATGAAATCAAAAGGAAAATTAAATATTTAATTATTAACTAAAGAAAGCGATTTTAAGTCCTTCTATGTTTACATACTAAGGCACACATTTTTTATAAACTCCTTCACTGCGTTGCAAACTTCAGACTAAAATCATAATACCCTCTGCAAGGGTACACCAAAAAAACAAGAGAGAACGCTATAGTCGGGTTGGTGTCCCGACTATCTAATACCCGTCACTCAGCTAAAGGGAGTGCGAACGCTGTACTCGGGTTGGTATCCCGACTAATAATCGTAACTCAGCTAAAGGGAGTGCGAGGGAGATAGATATATAAATTTTGATTGCGTATAACTTTTTAATGAATGGTCCGATTTCAAAAATGTCTTCTACATTTCGATAGGAATAAATATACATAATAAATAAATCTTTAAAGATGTGGGCGCAGGACCCATTTTAAAATCGTTAGTGGGCGATTGTGGGCGTTAGAGGGGGCGTGGCGCTCGGCTAAAATAAACTTGCGCTGCGTAGGAAGCCAAAGAATATGTGTGGGAAATCTCAACCTTCTAGCTTTTGTAGTTTCTGAGATCTCAGCGTTCATACAGACAGACAGACGGACAGACAGACGGACAGACGGACAGACGGACATGGCTAGATCGACTCGGCTGGTGATCCTGATCAAGAATATATATAGTTTATAGGGTCGGATACGCTTCCTTCTACCTGTTACATACTTTTGCACGAATCTAATATACCCTTTTACTCTACGAGTAACGGGTATAAAAAACGGAAAGTTTACATTTAATAAGCGTTGTATTAAAAGTATAGTACAGCTATTATTAAACTGTCAGTATTAATTTAAAACTAAATAATGTAAGGGGCAGACTAAATAGTGTTAAGTTAAGACTAAATAGTGTTAAGTTTATGCCCTGAGTTTAATTTCTATACCGAAGCTCCGATTTTCGTTCCTGGTGTGAAGCCAGGATGCTCTGGTTAGGAACCTGGACATTTCGAACAGAAAAATTGTTACCGCTTTTTATTGTTATTCGACGCGTTAGTACTTTAAGCGTTTGAAATTAGTGTATTTTGTAAACGACGCTGCGGTCTGCTTTTGTTTATGTTCGTGAAAATTACTTGTAAAAAATAGCAATATATGCTTATTTTGGGCTTATTTGAAATGTAAGTATATTAAAATTGTGTCTTAGTGCATAGCTAATGAGTAAATTCTTCCATTTTACGGAAACCACCTTGAAATCCGTTCCAGATGCCGGGAAACTATGATCTTGAAATTGGCTTGGTTTTTTTCTGACCGTGGCCAGCGCAATGTTTACTTCAATATCAGCGTCCTCGACCAAACTTCGGTATTCATCTGGACGGCGTCCGTTCTGGAGAAAATCAGCGACATAAGCGGTAAAACTGCTCCATTTGTATTTATGTATGTTTGTTAAATTAAAAATTACCTTCCGTAATTTATAAAAATGTAAAAACTATTTTTAATAATATACAAAAATAAAAAACCACATTTTTTTAATTTTGTCTCTTTAATACGTGTTGTAGGTTGGTACACCTTTTGTTTTTAATGTGCCATTTCGACATTCACTTATGAAACTTTACGCATTTTGTACTGATCGAAAGGTTAGTCCATTAGCTTAATAAAAAACAAAAAAAAATATTTTTTTTCCTTAGGGAAAACTGAAAAAAAAAATTTTTTGAAAAGTCCCAAAAAACGACATTTTGAAAAAGAGGTCTGTAAGTTGAGACACTTTAAAAATACAATGGCTGCGTTCACCAGAACAACATGCTCACTGATCACTGATGGATCAGTAATCAGTAATCAAGTTTGTTCTGCTGAACGCTCATGATCAGGGAACGTAACTGTTATAAGTTTTATTTTAAAAATCACACTTTAACAGTTATTCTCTGATTTGTAAAGTAAAACTGAAAGAATAACTGTTATTTTTTGAGTTTTATAATAAAAGTTGACAAATAACAGTTATTCGTCTTGATCAAAATAAAACTCAAACTTGATTTATGGCGATTTTGTGGGTAAACAAAATTTTAAAAAAATATAGGTATAAAATATGCGCGGTTGCCTTTTTTAACAAATTTTTAGTAAGTTATATAAAGCACGGGTATTATGTTTTTTTTAATTATTTCATTTTTCCAAAAATGTCAAGGGAATAACTGTTCATAAAAATCAAAAAATAACAGTTATTTTTTGAGTTTTATTATAAAAATCAAAAAATAAAAATCATTACGGATTTGTAAACTAAAATGGCTAATAAAAATTGTGGTGTATTTAAAAAATTTTTAGGACCCTTCTAAGTGCGTGATTTTTTTGTATGAAAAATTTACAATAACAGTTATTTTCGTTCCCTGCTCATGATACATTTCGACGGCGTAAAAGTAAAATATATAACAAATATTGCGCGCGCAATTTGAAAATATATTTTTTTCCCGCCCCCGCAACTGCAGCACTGCTCACAGCTATCGTGGATACATAAAAATCAAAAATGAACAATTATAAAGTTTTTCCCCGAATTTATGGTTTTTTTAAATTATTTTGTTAATAAGTTTCGATATTTCGACAATCGATACATGCCAGAAGTCATGTATCATGTATCAAGAAAAGGTAGCGTACTTTTTTTACGCTACCTGATCACTGATGCAAAATTCTTGCATCATGATCAGTGATCATGAGCGTTCAGCAGAACTATCGTACGAAATCCATCAGTGATCAGTGATCCCGTTGTTCTGCTGAACGCAGCCAATAATACTCACACAAAAAGTACTTTAAACTATAAGGAAATATTTATTTAAGTTAATTTAATCAATTTTAGTTCGTCCTAAATTATATATAAAACATTTTTTAGTGGATAAGTTTTGAGAAAATTGAGTGTCTCAACTTACAGACCGTCCCAACCTACAGACCACTTCCCTACAAAAAAAACTAGCAGCTTAAATTTCAGTACACTGAGTGAGTATAAACTGTATACTTAGTTTAAACTTGACAACTTCGAAATTTTCATTTTTATACGTTCGAAGTTGTTAGGTTAATACTCAGAGTATCGAGAAATTTTTGACACTCAATAGTTTAGTTTTCATGTACAAATAGTTTAGTTTCTATGATCATTTTTTTTTTGGGTGTATAATAATATTAGATCGACATACATGACGCTTGTGCTTATAATTTAAATAACAGGGGGATTTCCTAAACTGTTGAATTGCTGAATTGTTGAAAACTCAACAAAAAATTTCAGCAACTAAGGGAACGACCCAAAATGGTTCCTGTTGAATTTTCAAGCAGCTGTTTTTTGTTGAAAAGTTTCAAGGAACTTAAAACAAGTGAAATTTAATGTATTATTGCTAGTTACTGCCTAAAATTGTTACCAAGGTAAAAAGAACCACAAACATGCTTTTTAAGTTGATTTTGAAATAAATAATGCGTACTGTTGATACTAAAATATTACAGAGTTGCCATGACTTCTAATAAAAAAGATTAACAGCTGACCAAAATTCAACAATTCAGCAATTCAACAGTTTAGGGAATCCCCCTAACATAACCGCGGCAGGAAAGCTGACGAGTGCACGATAAACTCGAGCTGCACGGTCACACTGGTAAGCGCGAAGTTACCGCACACATTGTTGCGGCCACACCGCCGCCCCCCAAGCCTCAGCGACACAGATAAATGGTCATTAACCCATTACTGTGTGCACAAACGCTGAGTCTGGAGACCAGCGGAAGCTAGCGGAGCCAGCCGTCTTTTCGTCACCCAGAGCCAGCCGTCTCTCCGTCACCCGAAACCAGCCGCATCGACAGCCACGCAAATATGCAAGATGTGCAAATTCCCCTCTTCCCGTTTTCCATTCCATTCTCATTCGCACTTATTTCATAAGTTAGTTCTTAGTTTCGAAGACAATAAAGAATCATTATAATTTTGACCGAAGACGAAAGAGGTTCTGACTTATTAAAACTTATCGAATATTATTGAAACACCCATTGGACTCACTCGCAATATACCTGGACACTGAAAACACCCCTGGGACTCAACCCACAGTATACCTAGATACTGTAATTGGCGCAGCCTGGTCTTGAACCTGGAGATAGAAATGCTCCAACTCCTGATCATACTATTTCTGTAAGACAGGTAAGTGTACTAATGGCAGGAAAAACAAAAGAGAACAAGAAAATGCGGAAAAACAAAATAAATTACAATTAACAACTAAATTCGTGCAAGTGTATAAGTGTGAGTGTTCAAAATGTGGCAGAATGCTAATAATAATAATAATAATAATAATATAATTCGTGGCCGTATATGTGCACATCATACTCTGATAAGGCACCGGGACCACGCAATTAATATATTCACCTAAAATTGTTGAAATAAAAAATGCTTAATAGGAAAATCGTGACCGAATATGTGCACATCAAACTCTGATAAGGCACCGGGATCACGTAATTAATTCACCAAAAAATTGTGTAAATAAAAATGCATAAAAAAAAACCGTGACCGAATATGTGCACATCAAACTCTGATAAGGCACCGGGATCACGTAATTAATTCACCAAAAAATTGTGTAAATAAAAATGCATAAAAAAAAACCGTGACCGAATATGTGCACATCAAACGCTGATAAGGCACCGGGATCACGAAATCAAAATATTCACAAAATTTTTCTCAAATAATAGAATGCATAATAAAAATCTGTGGCCGTATATGTGCACATCAAACGTTGATAAGGCACCGGGACCACAGATCTAAAAAAAAAAAATATATATTAATAATTAAATAATTTTTTTATTTAAAAAAAAAAAAAAAACAGAGATCCAAACGACACTTATTTTGACCCCACACATCAAAAAAAAACAGCCACAATGAAGCCACACAAAGACATAACGAGCAAAACTGTTGAGACAGCAATTCAAGCGCAAATAAAAGAATTTAATAAAACGAACACACCAATTATACACTATGCAGCAAAAATCCAGTTCAAATAATTACGCCGTATTTTATTTTACCAAAATATTGTTCTCTCTTGTAGTCGCCATAAGTTCACTCACCTATAGTCATGTAATTACTTTATTAAAACAATTCACTAATCCCATATATATACATACATTACAGTCAACACTAAACACGACACGGGGAGAAGATACCACTGGAACAACACACAACAATTAAAATTTTTACGAAATCTACGCAAGTCACAGAAAACTAGAATTTACTTACTAGATATTATATTTACAATTAATATTACGACATTTACAATTTATCACTAATATCATAATATTCATAATCAATCTCATAAATAACAAGAAAGAATAACTAAATGTTAAAGAAAGTTAGCGCAGCTAGTAAACTTAGAACCAGATTAGGCTTGAGAAGTGGAGGTAGTCTAATAGACATAAGAGAACTTGAGGAGGAAGAACAGCATAACCAAATAGAAGTAGAAGCACCACCCTCTAATACCAACATGAATAATTTAGACTCTGGAAACGCATCGGGCTCCCTCAGCCCCACAGTTAGCAACTCGATGACTATTGTCAGCACAAATTTAAGTCCGAAAGACATATTGGGTTTTGTACAACACTTGCCAACTTACGAGGGTCCCTCCGACAATCTAGAAACTTTTATTGACAGTGTTGAGGAATTACTTATGCTCATTCGGTCCGTAGATCAGACCCCGTACGGCCAAATGATTCTCAGGGCAATTCGTAATAGAGTAAAAGGCAAGGCACATGAAGCATTGGACCTTTGCGGTACACCACTTATCTGGGATGAAATCAAAGCAAATCTTAAACGACTCTACACTAGCAAGAAGACGGAGGCTATATTGATTCGCGAAATTCAAACTTTACCAAGCGGACTTTCCATTAATAAACTCTTTTTCGCAATAGCAAAGTTGAGAAGTCAACTGGTGTCATTGACCAATGATTCAGATCACAATGCCCAAAACTTAGCTGCAAAACACGCCCTATACTCCGACATTTGCCTCAATGCATTTGTTGTGGGATTAAACGGCCCACTTAAAACAATTATCAGGTCCCGAAATCCAGAATCTATAGAAAAAGCCTACGAAATCGCACAAATAGAACAGAACTTTTATTACCAGAACTCTGATGGTCAACAAAATAATCGCCGTCGCGAAAATTCAAACGATCAACAAAATTACCGCAATCGCGAAAATTCGGTTGATCGGAACCGCCCGTATCAACGTCACCAACAAAATCAGAGACAATCGGGTAGCAACAGCACTAGGAGAAACGACACTCGTCAACAGCCTCAAAATCGACAGGAGAATCATTCTTCCAGAACTCAGAACCCTTTCCGAAACAATTCGGGATCAAATTCTTCCTCTCAACAAAACAACAATACTCCTTCTGCCTCATGCAACATCAATGATGGCGCAAATTTTTTACAAGAAGCCTCGGACAACCAGTCGGCTTCTTAAACAAAAAATCCCATGGGAAATCTTTACCTTACGTTATTTTATCCTCAAAATCCATTTCAACAAACCCACATAAATTTCTTATAGACACCGGGTCCACGTACTCTTTTATAAAGCCAACATTGATTACAAAAGACCATATTCAGAAATTAAACAGTCATATCAACATCCAAACCGTTCTCAACAAGTTCCAAATCCAAGAATATACAGACTCAATTATTTTTGAGCAATTTGACACAACGAAGAAAACAAAATTCTTTTTGTTTGACTTCCACCCTCATTTTAATGGTCTCTTGGGCATGGATTTCTTAAGTAGCCTAGATGCAAAAATAAACATAGCAGATTCTATCCTAGAAACGACGAGGTTTTCCCTACCAATTTTAACGAGCACAAACCCGGTAGACACAACACATACTATACCACTAAACACTAAGATTAGATTACCACTCCCTGTGAATTTAATGGAGGGAGATTTTTTATTCGAGAATACAACCTTAAACAACGATTTAACAATCACAGGCGGTCTTTATACCGCAGTTGCAGGCTTTGCACACTTTGAAGTATGCAACATGTCAGACTACGACCAGACATTATATTTAGAGGAACCATTGCAGGCAGAATCAGCCCCTGTACAAGATTACGAATACTTATACTGCATGTTCGCTGGCGAAGGCCCGAACCCCACAGACACACAGTCAGAATTAGATATTCAAACAGAGCACTTGAACAATGAAGAAAAACAAAACCTAATTAAACTTTGCAAACAGTTCAAAAAACTTTTCTATAACGAAGATAACCAACTAACATTTTCTAACGTCGTTAAACACTCGATCCCAACGGTAGACGATGTACCCATCCACACCAAATCCTATAGATACCCATTTATTCATAAAGAGGAAGTTCGGAAACAAATTTCAAAGATGCTTCAACAAAATATTATTAGAAACAGTCATTCCCCTTGGAGCGCACCTGTATGGGTCGTCCCCAAGAAATCCGATGCATCAGGTCAGAAAAAGTGGCGTCTAGTTATAGATTTCCGTAAACTAAACGAAAAAACTATTTCAGATAGATATCCAATCCCTAATATAGCAGATATATTGGACAGTATAGGGAAAACCAAATATTTCACAACCATTGATTTGGCAAGTGGTTTTCACCAGATAGAAATGAATCCACGTGATGCAAACAAAACAGCATTTACAGTCGAAAACGGACATTACGAGTTTACGAGGATGCCCTTCGGCCTCAAGAACGCACCTGCGACGTTCCAACGCGTTATGGACAACGTCCTAGGCGATTTAGTAGGGAAAGTTTGCCTGGTTTATCTCGACGATATCATAATATTTTCCCCCTCCCTACAAAGCCATATTACAGACATTAAATCAGTTTTCACCAGATTACAAAACGCAAATCTAAAAATACAACCATCTAAATGCAATTTCCTTAGGAAAGAAATTGATTTCTTGGGACACATTGTTACACAGGAAGGAGTTAAGCCTAACCCAGACAAAATCCAAGCGATAAAAGATTTTCCTTGCCCTAAAACCACTAGGGAAATTAAATCGTTCCTAGGCTTATTAGGTTATTACAGGAAGTTCATAAGGGACTTCGCGGGAATAACCAAACCAATAACTAGACAACTGAAAGGCAAGAAATCAATAGTGATTGACGACGAGTTTAAAGAAGCAGTAGCTTATTCAAAGAACCTCTTGTGTAACGACCCGATACTGGCTTACCCGGATTTTACTAAACCATTTACATTGACCACAGACGCGAGTAATTATGCCATAGGTGCGGTACTATCTCAGGGACCAGACACAAATGATAGACCTATCTCATTCGCCAGCCGAACTCTCTCGGACACAGAAGTTAGATATTCAACAATAGAAAAAGAAATGCTAGCGATTGTTTGGTCCGTAGGGCACTTTAGACCTTACCTTTTTGGCCGCAGATTCAAAATAGTAACAGACCATAAACCATTAGTCTGGCTAGAAAATTTAAAGGGTCAAAACCCAAAATTACTTCGGTGGAAAACCACCCTGGCCGCTTATGACTACGAAGTAGTTTATAAAAAGGGCTCCCAAAATGTTGTTGCTGATGCACTTAGCAGAATAGAACCGAATTTAAATGTAAACGAAGACCCACCGAGAATAACAGTTGTCCAAAAACCACTAAATTATTTTAATATCCAAATAGTTTTCCAAATCGGGCCATCAATCCCAGTACAAATAATAACACCATTTCCCCAGAAAATAAGACGAACCTTCTCGGAACCTGAATATACGTTTGACTCAATCACTAATATACTTCAGACTATTCTCAAACCAAACAAAACACATGCCATTTTGGCACCGGATAACGTCTTTCTTATAATTGAAGAGGCGTTCAACAATTATTTTACAGGGAATAACTTATATAACATCTGTCGTTGCACATCACTTTTAATCGACCTTTCCAGTACAGAAGAACAAAAGAGCAAAATTCAATTATACCATCTTAATAGCAACCATAGAGGAATCGATGAAACCTTTAGTCATCTCAAAAGGGACGTATATTTTCCGCGTATGAAAGCAATTATTACACAAATAATCAACGACTGTGACATGTGTCTAACACTTAAATATGATAGACAACCTCATAGACCTTTCATGCAGGCTCCACCTGCACCATCAGGGCCTTTAGATGTTGTCCATATTGACATCTACACAATCAATAACACGAGTAATTTAACCATCATCGACAAATTTTCGAAGTTTGCGCAAGCATACCCATTAACTAATAGGAACTCAATTAAGGTTATCGCAGCACTTTCACATTTCTTCAGTACCTTTGGCTTACCCAAAAAATTGGTCTTTGACCAAGGCGCGGAATTCTCAGGGAACTTATTCAACGATTTTCTGGCACAGTACAACATAACCATTCATATGACTTCGTTTCAACAATCAACGGGAAACGCACCTGTTGAAAGACTCCATTCAACGTTCACGGAACTGTATAGAATAATTGTCAATCGCAGAAAAGAACTCCAACTGCAATGTGACCACGCAGAACTATTCGCGGAGTTATTGAAAACATATAACAATGCGATACATTCCAGTACCGCCCATACACCATTCGAACTTTTCCATGGTAGAACTCACATATTTGAAAAAACAGTGAAGTTCGACAACCACCATGATTACTTAACAAAACTTAACGAATTTAGAAGGGAACTATACCCTCAAATCCAGAACCAGTTAAGTAACAAAACAGAACAAAGATTGACCAAGTTAAATCAAGAAAGGGAACCACCAGTTCAGGTCGAAAGCGACGACGTGGTATTCAGAAAGGAAAATAGGAGAAACAAACTAACACCTAGATTTTCGTTACACAAAGTCAGAGCTGATAAAGGGGTTACACTAATAACAACCAGACAACAAAAATTACACAAACAGAAAATAAGAAAAATAATCAGGAAAAACAATAACACCCAGTAAACCTGTTTCATTACAGAACAACCCATTCCACCGCACAGTCTTTCTCTTTGGAAAGACTCAACGGATCCTCACCCCTCGCACTCATTCATCTGGGAAACGCTCACATAACTCAAAATCATAAAATTCTGACCCATGTCGTAGACATCCAAGACTTCAAGGAGTGCGTTCTTAAAATAAGAAACACATTAAAAGCCCTTACACTAGATACAACATTTAGAATTTCGGAAGAAATTATTCAAGGGAAACTACAACAATTAGAAGACAGAATAGACACCTTACTTCCACACATAAGGAGTAAAAGAGGTTTGATAAATGGCCTAGGAACCATTTTCAAATCAATATCAGGAAATTTAGATGACAATGATGGCCAGAACATTCTTGCCGAGATAAAAACCCTAAAAGAAACATCCCATGCCTTGAAGAATGATCAAGAAAAACAAGTAAACTTCGATAAACAAGTTATTATTAGGTTCAACAACATTACAGAACACATTAATAGGGAACAAGCCAAACTACAACACTTTTTAGATACAGCACAGAATTCAATCTTCAAAGAACTCAGAGAGGATAGAGAAAATATATATACACTACAATATATTAACCGAATAAACTTTAACATCGACACTCTAACAGAACACATTAATAATATAGCAGAAAGCCTTTTGGCTAGCAAATTGGGATTAATCCCAAAATTTTTATTCAACAAAGAACAAATTAATTCTATTAGGAATATGTTAAGCATTCAAAACATTAACTTACAATTAGATGAACACATCTATAACATTCTTATACCATCATGTTATACTTTCAATACCAAATTATTGTTTAACGTTAAGATACCAATATTCGATACAAAAATTTATAAATTCACTCATATTGTTCCCTTACCATTAAACAACTCACACTTCATCATTTCCCCGGAATTCCTGGCACATGCCAACAACACCTTTCACCAATTTCACGAAAGCTGTCTTAAAGTGGAGCGGGAGTTTTTCTGCGAAAAAGCGCATATGGATATGGTGGCCAAAAACAACAGATGCCTGTCGGACATCGTCAAGAACGCAAAGGAAACAAAATGCGATGTGATGGACACAGAATACGAAATGAACATATTTGAAGCCGAAAAAGGTTTTATCTTTATTTTCAACGGACAAAACGTCACCCTTAAATCAACGTGCTATGACGATACACAGCTGGATGGCTCCTACATACTACGGTACAATAATTGTACAGTATGGATAAACGACGTAGAATACAGCGACAGAGAATTGATAGAACACGACCACTTTACTTTTGTACTCCCACCAGTCGACAAGATTACAAAAAATCAAACCATCAAAACACTATCGCTGGAGAAGTTACACCTAGAGACCCTATCGACAGCTGGGAAGATCACCAACATGGACAATGCAACACATTATAAATTTACAGCCATATATTCGACAATATTACTGATCTTAGTCCTCATCGTCGTCCTCCGAATATGCAATAGACCAAAGACGATCTTTTTCCCGCAACCTACACCTGTACCTACCTTTGTGGAGCCGACCATTCCTTCGCTATGGCCCTCTCTCCACTCTAGGGGGGGAGGAGTTACCGCACACATTGTTGCGGCCACACCGCCGCCCCCCAAGCCTCAGCGACACAGATAAATGGTCATTAACCCATTACTGTGTGCACAAACGCTGAGTCTGGAGACCAGCGGAAGCTAGCGGAGCCAGCCGTCTTTTCGTCACCCAGAGCCAGCCGTCTCTCCGTCACCCGAAACCAGCCGCATCGACAGCCACGCAAATATGCAAGATGTGCAAATTCCCCTCTTCCCGTTTTCCATTCCATTCTCATTCGCACTTATTTCATAAGTTAGTTCTTAGTTTCGAAGACAATAAAGAATCATTATAATTTTGACCGAAGACGAAAGAGGTTCTGACTTATTAAAACTTATCGAATATTATTGAAACACCCATTGGACTCACTCGCAATATACCTGGACACTGAAAACACCCCTGGGACTCAACCCACAGTATACCTAGATACTGTAATTCGCGCAATTTGAAAATATATTTTTTTCCCGCCCCCGCAACTGCAGCACTGCTCACAGCTATCGTGGATACATAAAAATCAAAAATGAACAATTATAAAGTTTTTCCCCGAATTTATGGTTTTTTTAAATTATTTTGTTAATAAGTTTCGATATTTTGACAATCGATACATGCCAGAAGTCATGTATCATGTATCAAGAAAAGGTAGCGTACTTTTTTTACGCTACCTGATCACTGATGCAAAATTCTTGCATCATGATCAGTGATCATGAGCGTTCAGCAGAACTATCGTACGAAATCCATCAGTGATCAGTGATCCCGTTGTTCTGCTGAACGCAGCCAATAATACTCACACAAAAAGTACTTTAAACTATAAGGAAATATTTATTTAAGTTAATTTAATCAATTTTAGTTCGTCCTAAATTATATATAAAACATTTTTTAGTGGATAAGTTTTGAGAAAATTGAGTGTCTCAACTTACAGACCGTCCCAACCTACAGACCACTTCCCTACAAAAAAAACTAGCAGCTTAAATTTCAGTACACTGAGTGAGTATAAACTGTATACTTAGTTTAAACTTGACAACTTCGAAATTTTCATTTTTATACGTTCGAAGTTGTTAGGTTAATACTCAGAGTATCGAGAAATTTTTGACACTCAATAGTTTAGTTTTCATGTACAAATAGTTTAGTTTCTATGATCATTTTTTTTTTGGGTGTATAATAATATTAGATCGACATACATGACGCTTGTGCTTATAATTTAAATAACAGGGGGATTTCCTAAACTGTTGAATTGCTGAATTGTTGAAAACTCAACAAAAAATTTCAGCAACTAAGGGAACGACCCAAAATGGTTCCTGTTGAATTTTCAAGCAGCTGTTTTTTGTTGAAAAGTTTCAAGGAACTTAAAACAAGTGAAATTTAATGTATTATTGCTAGTTACTGCCTAAAATTGTTACCAAGGTAAAAAGAACCACAAACATGCTTTTTAAGTTGATTTTGAAATAAATAATGCGTACTGTTGATACTAAAATATTACAGAGTTGCCATGACTTCTAATAAAAAAGATTAACAGCTGACCAAAATTCAACAATTCAGCAATTCAACAGTTTAGGGAATCCCCCTAACATAACCGCGGCAGGAAAGCTGACGAGTGCACGATAAACTCGAGCTGCACGGTCACACTGGTAAGCGCGAAGATCATACCAACCGATTGTACAAATTATTCGACCACAAACGGGAAAAAGCCGTACGATCACAAACGATCAGATCATTCATGGGACGATCGCGGTCGCTCACCGCTAATTTTATTAGCAATTTGATCAACTTATAGGACATTTTAGGAAATTAAACAAATTTTCGATGGTTTCAGCGATATATCGAGGTTTTCAACCATCGATTATGAAAACATCGATGTACCCACCATCGATGGTTTTGCATCTCTACCGCTCGGATGAACCACATTATAGTACGTTTAATGTGAATAGACTATAACAATACTATTTTTCGATAACTTTAAAGCGATATTCTGCCAATTTGTGCAATACCATCGCTATTGTTTTTCTCTTTGCTTTCGTTTCGTCGACGTATGCTAGATATGGTAGAGTCTAGTCTGTGACGTTCTGGTCACTGCGGAAAATCCATTCTGTTGTCGAAATACAGTATAACCCAGTTAGTGAACTAGATTTAGTGTCTAACTGTCGCTCAGCTATGGACATCGATGATTTCTTTTACAGTAAGTTGCTTCCCCATACGTACTATGAAACAAAAACAGCTTTAAACGAATTACAGTGCCGCAATTTAATATCCAACCGCCAGCTAAGGCAGAAGAAATCCTTATGGGGTTAAAATCCTATTAATGAGTACTGTCATGTTTTGAAATCCAAACTGCATTTGCATTTCAAAACCATATAAATGTTGCACAGTGCTTTCAATCAACAAGAAAGGAGGTTAGCTTTGGCATGTTTGTATACCCTTGCAATTCAAATACATACCTTTTAATTACCCTGCAGTCCCATTCAGCGCCTTTTTGGCAGTGAATCAGTGCACTATGGTTTTTCCGTTTTTTTTTGGCATAAATTCTAATTTTAAACATATTGAATTGATATTTGGTTTAAATACATTTTTTAAGCTCCCATGATGACCTACCAAGTTTCAAATGATTTGGGGCACTATTTCTGGCCGATTTGCCCCAACTGTTTTGTTTATCAAGCTATTGCTTTGATATTTGGTTTTTATACATTTTTAAAGCTCCTAAGATGACCTACCAAGTTTCAAATGATTTAAAGCACTTTTTAATATAGCTGCCATATAACCGATCTGGCCGACATGCAAAAAAGATCCATTAAACAATTTTATTTCTTATTTCCTTTATATTTAATGAAAAAAAAAGATCACATTTTAGTATTCATCTCCATTATTAGTGCTTCATTCTGAAATTAAATATGAGTCAAAATCTGCCAAGTGGGCCACCCCTGTTCCGAAGGTCCGATTTTCATCGAACTTTTTTACTTTTCCGGTTCACAACGAAAATATAAGAACTTCATTTGAACGGTTTTGCGAAATTTTGAGTTTTACCGGAGTTATAGGGGTCAAAGCATTTTTAAAACTTTTTTGAAAAAGTTGCACTCAGTCATTAATTCATAGCTTCGGAACGGTATGAGATATATTTATGATGTTTTCACTAATCGCTCAAGAATTATTATGGCTTTCCATAAAAAAATGTAAAAAAAAATTAAACATTTTTTTTCTTTAAAATAAATCAACATTTTTTTTTAGTTTTTACTTTTTTCAGTGTTCTTCACCAGCTATAGAGTTTAAAACCATTTGAAAATGAAGTTTGATTCATTACGAAAATGATCAAAAAAAAAAAAAAGAGTGGCCCGGCCAAAGGGTTTTCGCAAAATAAAAACTAAAAAAAAATGTTGATTTATTTTTAAGAAAAAAATTTTTTAATTTTTTTTACATTTTTTTATGGAAAGTCATAATAATTCTTGAGCGATTCCGAAGTTATGAATTAATGACTGAGTGCAACTTTTTCGAAAAAGTGTAAAAAATGCCATGTTTTAACCCCTATAACTCCGGTAAAACTCAAAATTTCGCAAAACCGTTCAAATGAAGTTCTTATATTTTCGTTGTGAACCGGAAAAGTAAAAAAGTTCGATGAAAATCGGACCTTCGGAACAGGGGTGGCCCACTTGGCAGATTTTGACTCATATACATTTTACAAAATTTTGTTGTTGCTACAAGTGTCAACCAGCTCAGCACGACTGAACACATATTGTACTAGAAAATTTTTATTTTTTCGAAAACGTGTGGATTCGGACAAAAAGGGTTGCCAATAATCTGCACACTTTGGTTAATAGATACATGCAAAAGTACTGATCCACGAAACACAACTACACTTGTTAAGCTCGTTCTAAAAATACACATAAACAAAACACGGTTCAATTGGACAAACACAAAACAACGACACAAACATTGGTAAACTTTAGTTTTACATACCTGGACAATCGTTTTCCATATTTATTCATTTAACATTTTTTTGTAAACTTTTGCCACAACAAACGTTCAAAGTCGCACAATTTTTCTCGCCAATTTCATACAAAAAATCACTATGGACGGCAGTCCATGTAGTGACGAAGCGCACCAGGAGAGTGTGCGAAGGCGACTACTATATATACACGAAGAAATGAAAATCTACTGTGATGGTCCGATCATAATGAATAATACACCTATCGAAAGGTATTGCGAAAACTAACAGGATTGCATACCAAGACTTTAAGAAAATCAATTGGCTTGGGAGAGAGAGCGGTGAAAGTGAAAAAGTGAAAATTTCGAAATTTGGAGCTGTTGGGGCCGGTGGGGATAAATGCCCCCTCGCAATGTTTTAGTTGTATTCCTTTTGAAAATACCCGTCGAATGAGGGGTCATTTGTCAAAATTCGACTCTCCGTTCAAAAGTTATAGCCAAAATAAGATTTTCTTCTTCTTCCCAAAATGAAAATTTAATTCTGTTTGTCCACTTGTCCACTTGTCCACTTGTCCACTTGTCCACTTGTCCAAAATATGTTTTTTAAGTTCTGAAAATTTGATATGACGTTCATCACATCGATATAAAAAACTTTTGTTCTACCACTTTTGGAAAAACCCGCTAGTTTAGCGGGAAAACAGCTATAAGTAGCTAAAATTCGGAAAGCCGTAACTTCTATACTACTAAAGCTACAGGCTTGTGCTGCATCTCGTTTGAAAGGTATTTTTAAATGCTATAAACGCCTTCTATATGCAATTTGTGTAAATGTAATACCTAAAAAAATATGAACAAAAGACAATTTTTTAAAACTTTTTTTTTAGCTTTTTTTTATTTTTTTCAAAAACGGCTCTAACGATTTTCTTTAAAACCTTAAACTGTATAGCCCTTGAGATTCCTTAAATTTTGGTATATAACACATTACTGTAAAAAGTCACGTTTAAAAGTTATTTTTATTCGAAAATAGCCACTTTTGCCAGCTCGAACAATTAACGCTCCCTGAGTATTGAATTTTGTGGGAGGGTATCCGAACTGTACTTTAGGGTCATGGAATCAGTAAATTTGCACTTAAGAGTTCCATATAGGAATCTTTTGTTCTACGACTTTTGGAAAAAGCCGCTACTTTAGCGGGAAAAAGCTAAAAATAGCTAAATTTCGTTAGTTTGTAAGTTCTACACTACTAAAGGTACAGACATGTACTATACCTCGTTTAAAAGGTATTTTGAAATACTTCAACGCCTTTTTAACTTAATTTGTTAAAATACAATAGTTTAAAAATTATGATTGACCAATTTAAATTTAAATGTATATATTAGCTCCTATGAGAGCAAATGTAAACAAACAAAAACTTCTGATATCAAATAAAAACACCTCTTAACGAGGTAAAAAACTAGTGACGACCGCACCTTCAACATACAAAAGTTCTGATATCAACATTTGTGACGAAAAATTATTACACTCGTCATTAAATAGACTTTCTAATCTTTTCTCATTCGTCACGCTGCAATAGAAAATGCCTGTAAGGGGAAAAAGGCTGGAATAGTTTGCTAGGGCGGGCCGAATGAGAAAATATTAGAAAGTCTATTTAATGACGAGTGTAATAATTTTTCGTCACAAATGTTGATATCAGAACTTTTGTATGTTGAAGGTGCGGTCGTCACTAGTTTTTTACCTCGTTAAGAGGTGTTTTTATTTGATTTCATACAAAACAGGTGGTACATAATTGGCTGACTTTAACAGCTCGCCAGCAGAACAGTGTTGCTCCATATGTTAAAGTTAAATATTTTTCTATCTGTCTAGGGTGTTTAAAAATTAATAATTAAAAAAAATTTAAGATACAAAAAAAAAAATTGACTTTATGCCAAAAAAAAACGCGAAAAAAACCATAGTGCACTGCTAAGAATTGAGAACTAAGCGCTCAATTTCTAGTGAATTTGTATGAAAAATAGCGATGATTTTAACATGGGCATGTCCTAGGAGCTGCCAGAAACACTCGCCTTTTCGGCTAAATACACGGTTGCCACTTCAAAAAAATTTTTTAACCAAAAAAAGATCAACAAGAAAGGAAGCTAGCTTCGGCCAGCCGAAGCTTATATACCCTTGCAGATAAAGTAAATACCTATAGATTATTGCTCACTCGGTGCTGTTTCAGGGATTCCAAGTTCAGCGTGCCTATTTAAATTTTGTTTTTAAGTTGTCAAAAATCAAAACGCCTACAAAGTTACAATAAATTTTCTTATATATTTTTGAATATTCCTATGGGAGCCTTAAGACATAGTGGTCCGATCGGGATCTCTCCGACATATGTACTACCTGCAATAGAAGACTTTCGGGAAAATTTCATCGTGATAGCTTTAAAACTGAGAGACTAGTTTGCATAGAAACGGACGGACGGACATGGCTAGATAGACTCGGCTATTGGTGCTGATCAAGAATATACAGTGAGCACAATAATTATTCGTACACTTATCTCTTTCGACTTTGAAAGCCAACAATTTCTAAAATAAGGCTTAGTACTCAACCCAACTAAAAGTCGTCCAAAACAAAAAACTTCATATGAAAAACAAAGTCAAAAAATTTTGTTTCATATGAAGTTTTTGTTTTGGACGACTTTTTGTTGGGTTGAGTACTAGCCCTATACCGTAAAAACAAAAAATAAGACATTAAAAACAAACCTATTCTAAACATATTACAAAAAAAAAAAAACGATATCATAAACCTCATAGTATAATTAATTAAAATAAAGAAAAAAGTCTGGTTTTTTACGCACAAAAATTATTCGTACATTTCTAGTAAATACTTTTTTTATGAAGCCTTTTGACATTTTTTTATTGGGCGTCCTTCTGCATGGTTCTGGCCATATTACAGGAGTCGCTACACCCCATTTTGGCCCACTGGCTCATTTTAAGAATTCCTTTCAAAATATCTTAGCCATGCGAGTCCTTCTTTAGAGAAAGTCCAAAGCATTTCCAAAAGGATTAGTGTCAAGCAACTATGGATGTGATTTAAGGGGTTATATACAGTTGTACCGCTCAAAAAAAATGAAATTTTGTCTAATTTTTTTTTGACACCATACAAAATATTTATTAAAAATGTTTTGCCGACGTTGTTTAGTTCATGTTTCTGGGTACTTATTAAAAATTTTTCATAAAAAAATATTAAATAATAAAAATGTTATGGCCGAATTTCAAGATCGTCTTTTTTCGATGGTGACTTGCGGTTGACATCATATCCCAAGAACGGTTCATCTCAAATCAAAAATTAAAAAAAATTTCGTTAGTATATTATATTGCCTAGTCCCTAAACGAGGGATTTGTAAAAATTTTGATTAAAAAAATGGCGACGGCTTTAACAAGTACTTTTTCAAGGTATAAGATTTTTTGATTATTAGGAATCTCAAAATGCCTGGAAAAGGACACTTAAATATCAAATAGAATAAAATCTTACTTTTCACAAATTGATGGTTTTGTAATGGAATATTTAGGCCTGTACGTAACTACTTGGGGAGGGGAAAATTTAGTGTTTTTTTTTATTCCACAATAAACAATTGTACATAAAAGAACACTTTTGGAAAAAAAATGGTTAAAAGTTGCCACCAGAAGTGGGCTCAATCGAAGAACTTTCTTCATAAAGTCATACAAAATGTTCGAAAATAATCATTATTTGGTTCAGGAATGGCTTCTTTCTTTCTTTCTTGCTTTTACCATTGAATCCAGCTTAAATCACATCCTTAGTTCCTTGACACTAATCCTTTTGGAAATGCTTTGGACGTTCTCTAAAGAAGGACTCGCATGGATAAGATAATTTGAAAGGAATTCTTAAAATGAACCAGTGGGCCAAAATGGGGTGTAGCGACTCCTGTAATATGGCCAAAACCATGAAATTTGATTTGAAAGTCCTGTCTAGGTCTGCAGAAGGACGCTCAATAAAAAAAAATGTCAAAAGTTAAAGGGCTTCATAAAAAAACGTATTTACTAAAAATGTACGAAAAATTGTTAATTGTTGCGTTTAAAACAAAACTTTTTTCCTTAATTTAATTAATTATACTATGAGGATTATGATATCGATTTCTTTTTTTTTTGTAATATGTTTAGAATAGGTTTGTTTTTAATGTCTGATTTTTTGTTTTTACGGTATATTTTAGAAATTGTTGGCTTTCAAAGTCGAAAGAGATAAGGGTACGAATAATTATTGTGCTCACTGTATATACTGTGAAAAAAAAAACGGTATATGTACGATTTTCGTGACGGTCATGAATCCATGAATCGGTCTTACTCCGTCCCCGAAAATCCATAACGCGCTTAAAGAAGTTTCACTTCAATAGAACAACTAACGACCTCAAAGTGCCCGAAAATTCCCTATTTGTCTATTCTTTCTTTTCATAAGTTGTCAAAATAATAGGCTAATAGGCCTTCTGAAAAAATCAGGGACCGAAAATAACTGTTATTCGGGGGTGTCACAGAAATCCAGAATTTCCCCCGAATAGCAAATCTCGGTGTCACAGGCGTCATTTTTGACGGTTTTTAAATCCCCCGTATTTTGCCGGACGTTTTGATAAAATTACCCAACTTACAAATGTTTCCCAAAAATATAACTTTATTTAAGACAACTCTAATGAATTTTATGAACTACCTGCATACTACGATTTTTATACCTATTTCGGGTTATATTTAAAAATATGCTTTTAATAAAACCTCTCGAAAAAACTATCTAAAAAAAAGCGCATATTGTACACAATAAAAGAAAAAAATTAAAAATTTGAATTACCCGCCAGGCTACATATTGCAACCCTGAACAGCGGTTTGCCGCGGCTGCGTTGGTTTATTTACACTTGTAAATTGGCAAGAATTTTAAAAGCGAACCAAAATTCCATCTGCTCTAGAGTATTGCGAAGGCATAAACTGTGAGAGGCTAGGACGCAGAGGAGATCCTTACAAGCGGTTTTACGTGGTAGTCCATGGGGATTTAACTCATTGGCCAGGTCCTTTTAAGCAGTGGTCACAAGAATGCAGACGCCCTGAGTATGAACTTTGGTAATGTCGATATTATCGCAAATGAATTCGAAGAATATGGTGTCTTGCGCTGGTGACCTATGTTTACCCCTGAAAATTAGCAATGCTTATTAGTTTAAATTAATAATAAACAAAAAATTGTTAACTTTTTTACTTACATGTCTCCTTCTTCTTCACAGCCGGCGTTTTACACGACAAAAAAAGGTCATTTTTCACGACAGTGATGCCAACTTTTTGTAAAGGCGTCCGGTTTTTACTAATTTCTCTATAACTAACATTCTCTATAACAAAACATTTGGATAACTAACTGCGAAATTTTGACAAATTTGGTATTTTAAAGTTCTAGCTAATTGGTAACGCTGCCAGGTAGACGGTTTGTCGACGGATTTTTTTTAGCTAATTTTTTTGAGAGGTATTATAAAAAGCATATTTTTAAATAAAAACCGAAGTAGGTATAAAAATCTTAGTATGCAGGTAGTTCATAAAATTCAAAAGAGTTGTCTTAAATAAAGTTATATTTTTGGGAAACATTTGTAAGTTGGGTAATTTTATCAAAACGTCCGGCAAAATACGGGGGATTTAAAAACCGTCAAAAATGGCGTCTGTGACACCGAGATTTGCTATCCGGGGGAAATTCGGTTGGAATGGTTTTCTGTGACACCCCCGATAGAGTATATGCTTCGGCTGGCCGAAGCTAGCTTCCTTTCTTTTTATACCCTTGCAGAGGGTATTATGATTTTAGTCAGAAGTTTGCAACGCAGTGAATTGTATATTCTATTCGTTCAAAAGTATTTAACAGCTAGAAGGAAGCATTTCTGACCCTATAAAGTATATATATTCTTGATCAGGATCACTAGCCGAGTCGATATAGCCATATCCGTCTGTCTGTCTTTCTGTCCGTCTGTCCGTATCAACGCTGAGATCTCGGAAGCTCGAAAAGCTCGAAAGTTGGGATAACCCACACATATTCTTGGGCTTCCTTCGCAGCGTAAGTTTGTCTCAGCCGAGGGCCACGTCCCCGCGTTAGATCGCCTTAAACGATTTTAAAAGGTGTCTTGTCGCCCATTCCTTTACAGATTTCGGAAAAGTAAAAATGCAGTTTTATTGTGTTTAGCAATACCTATCGAAATGTAGAAAAAATTCTTCTTCATTAATTTTTTATTATATATTAAGTTTTGTAAAATACCCTCTCATTAATTTCTCCAAAGTGACCTATGTAATAATTTATAAGACCTAGTCTTGTCGCATCGTGATAAAACAAATAAATTAAATTAAACTAAAAAAAAGTTCTTTAAGAAGTTAAAAAAGAAATGAAGCAAAAAGACGATAAACTGCAAAATTTTGAAGAAAAAAATAATTAAACACAAAGAGTTCAATAAAATAAATCAAACAGAAAATAATCAATCTGAAGATCACTGTGAACGGCAGTCCACGTAGTGACGAAGCGCACCAGGAGAGTGTGCGAAGGCGACTACTATATATACACGAAGAAATACAAATCTGCTGTGATGGTCCCAAAGCATGCAAATAACAGTTGACCGTTTTTATACCCGTTACACGTAGAGTAAAAGGGTATATTGCATTCGTGCAAAAGTATGTAACAGGGAGAAGGAACCGCTTCCGACCCTATAAAGTATATATATTCTTGATCAGGGTCACTAGCCGAGTCGATATAGCCATGTCCGTCCGTCTGTCCGTCCGTATGAACGCTGAGATCTCGGAAACTACAAAAGCTAGAAGGTTGAGATTTTCCACACATACTCTTGGGCTTCCTACGCAGCGCAAGTTTATTTCAGCCGAGCGCCACACCCCCTCTAACGTCCACAATCGCCCACTAACAATTTTAAAATGTGTTTGGCGCCCACACCTTTAAAGATTTCCGATAAGTCATTTTGTTGTGTATACTTATACCTATCGAAATGTAGAAGACATTTTTCAAATCGGACCATTCAATAAAAAGTTATACGCAATAAAAAAAAATGGTATATACCCATCTCCCTCGCACTCCCTTTAGCCGAGTGACGGGGATTAGATAGTCGGGACAACAACCCGACTATAGCGTTCTCTCTTGTTTTCCTTACGGTCTCTGCGCAGCACACTTCGTTTCCTTTCGTTTTGGTTCGGAAATTCGGTTCGGAAAAGATGCTATAGCAAAAGATACTTCCGTAACAACTCAACTGGCTGTGGCCACGATAATACCACAAAAATCGCCAATCGTTATAAGAAAACTATAGAGTCAAAGAGTTATTAAAGGCTTAACCCATGACTGTATTATCGTTTCCCTGTAATAATGGTTTTTGATTATATCGAATTAGTTAAATCAAATGAATGCACTTACTTCTTTACTTTACTTGAATCTAAAGCAAAACAATTTTTTGCAAAACAAAAAGCCCCGTTTTTACTTTAATGTTGGAAGTAATTTCTTTGGTCTTGATATCTGCGCCGATAGGTTCGCACTTAAGACAATTCGACGATATCCCACAGAGTTGGAAGATAAATCGCTCGGGAATTCATTTTAAAATCAATTGGATGACTTAAACAATTTTGATTTATATTTAACTGTAAATAGAATCACCTGTTTTCGAATGAAGAGTGGAACCAGATTGACAACGCTCGAATGTCTGGTAACACTTGCCACAAATCCAACCGCACAAATTTGGCTCGGTGGATGAAGTACAGAGACAAAATTTGTCTCACAGGCTTTTTTATTGCAGCGTGACGAATGAGAAAATTTTAGAAAGTGTATTTAATTACGACTGTAATAATTTTTCGTCACAAATGTTGATATCAAAAATTTTTTATGTTGAAGGTGCGATCGTCACTAGTTTTTTACCTCGTTAAGAGGTGTTTATACCCTTGCAGAAGGTATTATGATTTCAGTCAGAAGTTTGCAACGCAGTGAATGAGACACACACGGTCCACACGAACGCCAGAGGGAAAACTCTGCTCGAAACCTTCGCGTCACTCGAGGCAGCCCTATTAAACACTGGTTCGGAACACACTTTTAGAAGAGGCTCAGCCGGCTCAGTCGTGGACCTCACCTTCTGCAGCAGCTCGCTTTTTCAACAAGTCCGATGGCGCCTTGGAGAAGTCTACTCTGCGAGCGACCATAAGGCCAGCACACCGCCGCTTCAATCCAAAGTCGCTCCAGGAGGACGCGTTCCACAGAGCATGGGGAGAACCGGGTATGGGCGAGCACGCCGAGAGCAGCGCTGAGAAGCTAATGGGAGCCATGGCGACGGCATGCAGAGCCAGCATGAGGGAAACGAGGAGTCACCACCGTAACCTAGAACCGGTCTACTGGTGGTCAGGAGAGATCGCAGCAGCCCGCAGCAATTGTCAGCGTGCGAGAAGATTGCATCAGAGGGCGATAGGTCGCATAAACCTTGAGCTCAGGCGGCAGGAGTACGCCGAAAACCGCAGAATATTAAAGAGACTCATTAAGCAGTCAAAGAGGAAATGCTTCCTGGAACTGTGCGACGCAGCCGACGAGGATCCCTGGGGTTCAGCCTACAAAGTGGTGGTTAAAAGGATGAGCCAGGCAAAGCCCCTTGGCCCAGGAGAAGCCAACAGAACAAGGGAAATAGTACAACACCTGTTTCCAACAGTGCGTCCAGCTCCACAACGCGAACAGATAGCACTAGCAGCTACAATGCCGAGTATCGTCCAGCCGGATGAAATACGGAAGTTAGCCAGGGACTTGCCCCTAGGAAAGGCTCCAGGTCCGGACGGCATCCCGGACAGCGCAGTAAAGCTGGCTATGCTCGAGCACCCCGAGGCATTCGCTGACGCCTTCGACCATTGCCTAAGGGAAAACACCTCCCCGAAGCGGTGGAAGATTCAGAAGCTGGTCCTGCTACCCAAGCCGAACAAGCACCCAGAGAACCCGTCGTCGGACAGGCCAATATGCCTGATCGACCATGTAGGCAAAGCACTTGAACGGTGCATTAGCAACAGACTGCAAGAAGCCATCTCCGCAGCCGGGGACCTGTCACCAGTGTTGGGACATACCTAGATACTTTTACCTAGGTATGTACCTAGGTACAATTTAGTAATACCTTTTACCTTATCTAGGTATAAAAATAATTGAGTACCTTTTACCTTACCTAGCTACAGATTTTTATATACCTTTGGAATTATGAAGGTACTTACATAGGTATTAAACATTGCTCTGATTTAAAATAGCCAAATCTGACTACGACACTGTAGAATCGTTTCATTGTATCGTTTCGTTTCGAAATTGTAATAGTCGGATGCCCCCAATGTGGAGTAGAGGAGACCGCCGAGCATGTGATCTTCACCTGCCCACGGTTTGAGCGCAACAGGGAAGAATTCTTAGGCGAGACCAGAGACCCTGCTGCTCTGGGAGACCGCATGATCTCGGACGAACAGTTCTGGGCTCAGATGAACAACTTTGCCGCGGTAGTCATGAAGACCCTGCGGAAAGTAGAGAGAACGCGAGACGAAGCTCGACGACGGACCTCGAGATGAGCCTCAGTGTAAGTCCTGACCCTGCGAAGCAAAGCCACGCGGTAGTCCCGCAGGGTTATCAGGAACAAAACTATTCTCTTTCTTGGTCTATTTTCTATATTATAAAAACTCTGTACACACCACCCCCACACCTCTATAAACCCTTCCCCCCATAATAAACAGACTAATAAAAAAAACCCCTGTATATATTTTTGATCAGCATCACTAGACGAATCGATCTAGCCATGTCCGTCTGTCCGTCCGTCTGTTTCAACCAAACTTGTTTCTCAGTTTTTGAAACTCAAGATGAAACTTTCCGAAAAGTCTGCTTTCTGTTGCAGGTAGTATATAAATTGGAAACTGCCGGATCGGACAACTATACCTTATAGCTTATGGCTTATAGGAATATTCGGAAAAATAATGGAAACAAGTTATAGCTTCGGTGTTGACAAAAAACACTTTACTTTCTTCTCTTAGGAATATTATTTATAATTATATATTATATATTTCAGAATTTCGGACTACTATATCATATAGCTGCCATAGGAACGATCAGAAAATTAATGGGAAAATAATAAGAAATACATTTAAGCTTTCTTGGTTTTAATTGTATTATTTTCTACTCTAGGAAATGACTTTTGTTAAATATTTCCTAATTTCAATTTTAGTTTTATCAAAATCGGAAGACTATATCATAGCCGCCATAGGTTTTTGACTATGTTTTCTAGAATTTATTTGGGTTTGAAAGGTTTGAAAGATAAAGAGTGTATCTTTTAAAAAACTTTAACATGAAAACAAACCATGAATCCGTTTGCCTCTGAGACCTGTGGAATGTTGGCCAGTTTTAGCATTTTTCGAACTTTGAGGTCCTTGTGCTAAGAATTCTTGCGTCGGGGAACTCGGAATCTGGTACGAATTTAAAAATATAGCATCCATCGAGGCAAATTTAAAAAGCATTCTTTTTGCTGCACAGTGTTATTATCAATCGAAACTTTACTTTGGTTAAGCAGTTTAACTAAAGACATTTTTACTCCAGGCCACTTCATTTAAAGAAACACAAAACTAAAAAATTATAAAACTCTTATATAACATTGGGCAACTAATTGATACACATGACAATTATGAAAATGACGAAAGGAAAGTATTTCCGCATAGGGTCAGAATTCCGCGCGATATATATTATGTATATATATATTTCGTTTAAAAATCCTATCTGCGCGCGGAGATATGTAATTTTTGTCATATTTCTGTTCTTGTAAATAAGCATCTTAAGATTATACAAAAAGGAATTAGGACAATCGGATTCGCTTAGACATGACTTTTTTATTTTGAACGGTTAAATAAAATATTTAAATATCCAGCTGTTACATACTTACGAACGAATACAATAATACAATAATACAATAATACAATAATACAATAATACAATAATACAATAATACAATAATACAATAATACAATAATACAATAATACAATAATACAATAATACAATAATACAATAATACAATAATACAATAATACAATAATACAATAATACAATAATACAATAATACAATAATACAATAATACAATAATACAATAATACAATAATACAATAATACAATAATACAATAATACAATAATACAATAATACAATAATACAATAATACAATAATACAATAATACAATAATACAATAATACAATAATACAATAATACAATAATACAATAATACAATAATACAATAATACAATAATACAATAATACAATAATACAATAATACAATAATACAATAATAATAAAATGCCTTCTGCATCGCACACTACCGTCGTAGGAGTGGTATGTGGGGCTTGCACCCACTAAAAACCTCTCCTCATCAGGCCTGTATCCACTTCGGAAAAGCTTTCGCATTACTTCAAAGTAGGGCCTATTGCGCGCAGTGCGCGTTCATCTACTCATACAAAGCTCTAAGGTTCGTCTCTACTTAGGTGCCAATGTATAGCACAGTAGATATCCATTGGCACTTAAGGAGAGGCGATCCCCAGAGCCCGTCTGATGTCTGCGTCCAGACTGCCCATTTTTATATCCTTTCATCAAGGTCCCTTTTTCTTCACGCATGCTAGGACTAGTGCTGCTGGACACGACACCGTGCAATATGCGCTTATTATGCCTAAGGCAGAGGTTCTTTGTATAGCCATCAAAGTTTTTAATCTGCAATTTGTTTTTAGCGAGTCAGCCCACACTTCACATCCATACAGAAGAATTGAGTTATTTGTTAACAACTTTCGTCTGGATGGTATTGGTCCACCGATGTTTGCCATAACTCTGCTAAGATACCTTGCTGTCTCTGCAGCCTTGGTTCTAGCATATTCAATTTGAGGTCCAAAGGTCAGTTTTGAGTCCAGCCTGACCCCGAGGTACTTTATTGTCTTCTGTGTCCGAATAGTAGTCTCGGTGAGCCTTGATTCTATCTCTAATGTCATCTGCTTTCTGGTGACTAACAGTAGCTCGGTTTTTTTTCGGAAGCCAGCTGTAAGCCACGAGAGTTAATGTTTCACGATTTTCCATTTTTTTTCACAACCTCTTCACAACGCCACACTTTTTCTTTGTTAAACATTTTTAGGATTATTTTTTATAATTTTATAATTTCAGTCAGATGTTTGCAACGCAGTGAAGGAGACGTTTCCGACCACATAAAGTATATATATTCTTGATCAGCACCATTAGCCGAGTCTATCTAGCCCTGCCCGTCTGTCCGTTTCTATGCGAACTAGTTTCTCAGTTTTAAAGCTATCGCGAGGAAACTTTCCCGAAAGTTTTTTTTCTATTGCAGGTAGTACATATGTCGGAGCGAGCCGGATCGGACCACTATATTTTAAGGCTCCCATAGGAATATTCAAACAAATATAAGAAAATTCGTTGTAACTTTGTAGGAAGTTGGCGTTTTGATTCTTGACAACTTAAAAACAAAATTTAAATAGAAACGCTGAATCTGGAATCCCTGGAACTGCACTGAGTGAGCACTAAACTATAGGTATTTACTTTATCTGCAAGGGTGTAAAAGCTTCGGCTTGCCGAAGCAAGCTTCCTTTCTTGTTTTTGCTTAATTATTTTCATACTTAAAATTAATAGATTTTTACAAACTACGGTGACTTGTAGGGGTCTTCGGTACGTTCTTAGCTTCCGAAATCTTGTTGAGCTGCCTTTTCGCGCATGGAGATTTTTCACGCATCTCCGCATCCTCTCCGGAGGCTCTGTAGGCTCCACCTAACCAATGTGTCTTAGAATGGTCCATTGATTATGTTCCGCCAAAAACGAGTCATATCTTTTTTCGCGTCCATACAAATGTTCCAAAGTGAAGGCTACTGAGATAATTTTCATCAAAAAACCAGTATTCTCCTCCAAATCGACCAATCCTATTATATAAGAATATTAGATAAGAATAATAAAAACTTACTTAGCAGTGCAAGAATAACATCCTTCTGGGCTGTAGGTCAAAATGATCTCTATTATATTGTTTATGCACCTTATACCATAAGCTCAACAAAGTTTTAATACCCTTCAAAAGTACTTACTTAAAAATGTATTCTCAATTAATAGCACCTTTGTTTGAATTCGAAAACAACTTACCACAGTTAAGCGCAATTGAAAACCGCGGAAAAACGGCGCCTGTCTTTCAGATGTAGAAAAAGAATACTGTGCGAGAAAAACCACATCTGCCATTTCAATCTCTCTCTCCCAGAGCAGAGAGAGAGAGAGAGAGATTCAGAGAGAGAAATTTGGGAAAGCGTCGTCTCGGGCGTTTCGGTTAAACTCCTTCGGCCAGCCGAAGCTAGCTTCCTTTCTTGTTTTAAAGAGCAGTTAGTGGATGGCATCTACTTGTTAAAGTTAAATAACTTTTTTTTTTCAGACGATCTATCGTTCTATGGTTTAACTCCTCAAAATGATTATGATAACAATGCTTTAGATGACATTCTAAACTCATCAGCACCTTACATTGATGCATCGATAAACCTAACTGAATTAATACCGGATTTTCAAAGAGAACCTACGTCATCTGAACTGCGTCTTTTATCAAGCCCAATTGGTGAGGAGTTACATTCCACCTTTGATTCTATAACACCAAACTCGGCATTTCCTTGCTTAAAACAAAACCTTTCTATTTGTACTGCTGAAAACAGAAAGAATGTAAATGAAAAGAACCTTCAGTTAGAATATGGTAACAGTAGATGTCATATGCAAGATCGCAAAACACCGTCTCCCACAGGAAGTTTTAGCAGTTCAACTGGCAGCTCAACAAGTGGCATACAGAGCGATATATCTGAAGTCTCACAAAAAAGGACACTTGAACCATTTTTTAAACCATTTGAAATTACGCAAAACAATACAAAATGCAATAGCAAGTATTCAAATAAAATTTCACGAACTTATCCATGTGTTACCGATAGCAAGCAAACAAAAAGTCAAAATTCTTCTGAACTTCAAATACCAGAAACATCACTTGAAACTCCTCCAAAAGCTGAGCCGTCTAAATCAAAGACAATTTTTTTATCTTCACACGATTACAAAGCGCTTATGCAAAAAATACAACTTAACGGAACTAAGGCCTTCAAACTACAAAGTAATGAAGGGTCAAAAATTCCTAAGATCCTTATTAAAAAAAATAATACAAAATTATTGCAATCTTTGGAAGAAAAACATAACCCAAAAGTACACAGTTCATATGGCCACATAAAAGAACAACAGAACACGCACCTAAATGTTGGCCCTAAATGTGAATTCCTTAATACTTTTACTATGGATGAAAAGGTTTATAAAAAACGGCAACGTATGATTAAAAACCGGGAATCTGCTTGCTTATCTCGTAAAAAACGAAAGGAGTATGTTGTTTCGTTGGAGAATCGAATAAATAAACTTGAAGCTGAATATAAAGCTTTAAAAGTAGTAAGTATTCATTGCACTAATTTTCGAAATGCTCTGTATAACTTTATATATTAGACTTGTTTCAAATTGTCAAAAATCAAAATGCTTGCTTTAAAACTAAACAAGAGAAAACGCTATAGTCGGGTGCCACGGAAATCAGATACCCGTTACTGAGGTAAAGGGAGTGCACAGACAGACAGACAGACAGACAGACAGACAGACAGACAGACAGACAGACAGACAGACAGACAGACAGACAGACAGACAGACAGACAGACAGACAGCCAGACAGACAGACAGACAGACAGACAGACAGACAGACAGACAGACAGACAGACAGACAGACAGACAGACAGACAGACAGACAGACAGACAGACAGACAGACAGACAGACAGACAGACAGACAGACAGACAGACAGACAGACAGACAGACAGACAGACAGACAGACAGACAGACAGACAGACAGACAGACAGACAGACAGACAGACAGACAGACAGACAGACAGACAGACAGACAGACAGACAGACAGACAGACAGACAGACAGACAGACAGACAGACAGACAGACAGACAGACAGACAGACAGACAGACAGACAGACAGACAGACAGACAGACAGACAGACAGACAGACAGACAGACAGACAGACAGACAGACAGACAGACAGACAGACAGACAGACAGACAGACAGACAGACAGACAGACAGACAGACAGACAGACAGACAGACAGACAGACAGACAGACAGACAGACAGACAGACAGACAGACAGACAGACAGACAGACAGACAGACAGACAGACAGACAGACAGACAGACAGACAGACAGACAGACAGACAGACAGACAGACAGACAGACAGACAGACAGACAGACAGACAGACAGACAGACAGACAGACAGACAGACAGACAGACAGACAGACAGACAGACAGACAGACAGACAGACAGACAGACAGACAGACAGACAGACAGACAGACAGACAGACAGACAGACAGACAGACAGACAGACAGACAGACAGACAGACAGACAGACAGACAGACAGACAGACAGACAGACAGACAGACAGACAGACAGACAGACAGACAGACAGACAGACAGACAGACAGACAGACAGACAGACAGACAGACAGACAGACAGACAGACAGACAGACAGACAGACAGACAGACAGACAGACAGACAGACAGACAGACAGACAGACAGACAGACAGACAGACAGACAGACAGACAGACAGACAGACAGACAGACAGACAGACAGACAGACAGACAGACAGACAGACAGACAGACAGACAGACAGACAGACAGACAGACAGACAGACAGACAGACAGACAGACAGACAGACAGACAGACAGACAGACAGACAGACAGACAGACAGACAGACAGACAGACAGACAGACAGACAGACAGACAGACAGACAGACAGACAGACAGACAGACAGACAGACAGACAGACAGACAGACAGACAGACAGACAGACAGACAGACAGACAGACAGACAGACAGACAGACAGACAGACAGACAGACAGACAGACAGACAGACAGACAGACAGACAGACAGACAGACAGACAGACAGACAGACAGACAGACAGACAGACAGACAGACAGACAGACAGACAGACAGACAGACAGACAGACAGACAGACAGACAGACAGACAGACAGACAGACAGACAGACAGACAGACAGACAGACAGACAGACAGACAGACAGACAGACAGACAGACAGACAGACAGACAGACAGACAGACAGACAGACAGACAGACAGACAGACAGACAGACAGACAGACAGACAGACAGACAGACAGACAGACAGACAGACAGACAGACAGACAGACAGACAGACAGACAGACAGACAGACAGACAGACAGACAGACAGACAGACAGACAGACAGACAGACAGACAGACAGACAGACAGACAGACAGACAGACAGACAGACAGACAGACAGACAGACAGACAGACAGACAGACAGACAGACAGACAGACAGACAGACAGACAGACAGACAGACAGACAGACAGACAGACAGACAGACAGACAGACAGACAGACAGACAGACAGACAGACAGACAGACAGACAGACAGACAGACAGACAGACAGACAGACAGACAGACAGACAGACAGACAGACAGACAGACAGACAGACAGACAGACAGACAGACAGACAGACAGACAGACAGACAGACAGACAGACAGACAGACAGACAGACAGACAGACAGACAGACAGACAGACAGACAGACAGACAGACAGACAGACAGACAGACAGACAGACAGACAGACAGACAGACAGACAGACAGACAGACAGACAGACAGACAGACAGACAGACAGACAGACAGACAGACAGACAGACAGACAGACAGACAGACAGACAGACAGACAGACAGACAGACAGACAGACAGACAGACAGACAGACAGACAGACAGACAGACAGACAGACAGACAGACAGACAGACAGACAGACAGACAGACAGACAGACAGACAGACAGACAGACAGACAGACAGACAGACAGACAGACAGACAGACAGACAGACAGACAGACAGACAGACAGACAGACAGACAGACAGACAGACAGACAGACAGACAGACAGACAGACAGACAGACAGACAGACAGACAGACAGACAGACAGACAGACAGACAGACAGACAGACAGACAGACAGACAGACAGACAGACTTTTTATTTGAGTAAAATTAGTTTTAGCCCAAATCAATTTGTAATTTAGAATAGGAATATTGAAATACCATGCCATAACACAACGTGACTAGCAAAAATAAAAAAAATAGGATTTAACCATCCTATAATGCAGATTGCGTTGACTAGACTTGCACACCCTGATCAAGCGTAGGATTTGTCACGGTGTTATGTTCATACACAAGTTAATAAATGGTGATGTCGACTCCTCCTTTCTTTTTACTTCTCTAAAGAGGAATGTACTATGCAGGACAATTCGCCGGTATCGGCCCCTGTCTCTGCCATTGTTATTATTGTTATTGTCCTTAAATTTGTATGTGAGCAGGGGCACTCCCCTTATATGGTTTGGTGTTATTGTGGAAAAAACAAAATACAAATACAAATATATACAAATAGTTTTAGGCACAATTCCAGTAAATGTTAATAAATTTGTATGTTTTTTGCAGGAAAACATAACAATACGCGATCAGTTACTTCGCTTTGCCAACTTGCGACGACAGTGCAATTGTGAAGATAAAAATGTAAACGAGCTGCTACTAAATAATTTAGGCCCTAAACCCAACAATAAAATATTCGAGAAAAGCACAAACAAGTCGAAAAATTTTAGTAACAAACTTACTTCTGCAACTGTAAAGAAGAATGTCGCTATATTATTTGCAATGGCTTTTATGGTAACTCTGAATGCTGGGAATTTGCATTCATATCTCAGCAGTTCGTCGATTAAAAATGGAAGTAGTGAATTAGAATCTCACGGAACACATTCAAGCTTACCCGGTCGTCGGTTACTTTGGGTGGAATCAGAGGAAGAATATAAGAAACAACACGTATCTAACAGAATTCACTTAGACGAAGCAGATGTTCCCCCTCTATATTTTTTAAGTCGCAACATACGCAGCCATAAAGAAATTTCCATTAAAAACAATACCGAAAATGTAAATGAAAATTACTTATCCAATGAGCCTCCGCCTTTAACCTTTTCAACAGTAACAAAGTGTAATGGCAATTGCAACTTCTATAAGTCCAGCAATCAATCTGAATATTTTAGACTCGCAAAAAACTTGCATACATTGATTAACGGATCATTAACATTTAAAAAGGACGGGTATAAATCCTCAAATGAGTATTCTGAGGAAATGCATGACAAAAAAGGAAATAGTTTGACATCAAAAATAAAGGACGAACAAAAAAAAGATCAGGATAAAAAAAAAAGGGTATACAATAAACATGAACCAATAAGTTTCATTAATGGTATCGAACGAAGAGATGATACTTTTTACGTCCTTTCATTTAATAAGGAGCATGCACTTCTTCCAGCATTGAACTGCAGTAATAGTGCCCCACCAAAATTGTCTTTGGTACTTCCTTTAGGAAACACAGCCTTCAATGGTGATATTAAGTTGATGCAGGTGGACTGTGAAGTATTAAATACTAAAGAATTCGAAGTTAAGTCCAATATGATGCCAGATAGACATCGGCCAAACGTCACGAAGTGGAAGTCAAATATCCAAAAATCGAAAAAAGAAAGTTTTGGGACGCAGATAACACCAATAGATTCGATACAGCACAATACACCACGAGTGCGTAATTTTTACATGGTTGGCCCAAAAAGCCAAACTGCCGCAAATGCATCTCATGAAAAGACCCAGTTTATTCAGATTAACCAAACTACAAACTAAAAATAAAAATATAATTAAAAATTATCTACACACAAAAAAAAAAAATATAAAATCAACATAGAAAAATAATTCTTTACTACTTTATAATACTTTTCATGTATTTTGTTGTTTCATTGTTTGGGTCATTGAATTGTATTTATTAATTAAAATTGTAGAAAACCTTTTTACGAAAGGTCATGTGTTTTGTTTTATTTCTTAGGAATTTTACAAATTGAAGATCAACTTTTTTTCTGACTTTGGGCCGCTCGAGTGCCTGATAGCTATCTGTCCGAAAAAGATAAAGACGAAACTTGTCGTAAAAGAAATCGGTTTTCTCGACTCCTTTAATTTATCTGAATAAGAAACAATTACAGACTTTGTAATACAGAGTGCTGTTGACGCACAGAATTGAGCTGTAAAGTGCAAAAAATGGAATGCTTTGAAAATTCTATTAGCTGTTTGGGTTTAAGCCAAATAACAACGCACAGTTTTTTTTTTGTATCTTAAAATTTTTTTTTTTTAACACCCTGGACAGATAAAAAATATGTAACTTTAACATATGGAGCAACACTGTTCTGCTGGCGAGCTGTTAAAGTCAGAAAATTATGTACCTGTTTTGTATAAAATTTTCGAGAAAAATTGTGCAACTTTGATCGTTTGTTGTGGCAAAAGTTTACGAAAATGTAAAATGAATAAATATGGATAACGATTGTCCAGGTATGTGAAATTCGAAATGGATAAATGGATGGTGAGCCTTAATTCTATCTCTAATGTCATCTGCTTTCTGGTGACTAACAGTAGCTCGGTTTTTTTTCGGAAGCCAGCTGTAAGCCACGAGAGTTAATGTTTCACGATTTTCCATTTTTTTTCACAACCTCTTCACAACGCACGCACAACGCCACACTTTTTCTTTGTTAAACATTTTTAGGATTATTTTTTATAATTTTATAATTTCAGTCAGATGTTTGCAACGCAGTGAAGGAGACGTTTCCGACCACATAAAGTATATATATTCTTGATCAGCACCATTAGCCGAGTCTATCTAGCCATGCCCGTCTGTCCGTTTCTATGCGAACTAGTTTCTCAGTTTTAAAGCTATCGCGAGGAAACTTTCCCGAAAGTTTTTTTTCTATTGCAGGTAGTACATATGTCGGAGCGAGCCGGATCGGACCACTATATTTTAAGGCTCCCATAGGAATATTCAAACAAATATAAGAAAATTCGTTGTAACTTTGTAGGAAGTTGGCGTTTTGATTCTTGACAACTTAAAAACAAAATTTAAATAGAAACGCTGAATCTGGAATCCCTGGAACTGCACTGAGTGAGCACTAAACTATAGGTATTTACTTTATCTGCAAGGGTGTAAAAGCTTCGGCTTGCCGAAGCAAGCTTCCTTTCTTGTTTTTGCTTAATTATTTTCATACTTAAAATTAATAGATTTTTACAAACTACGGTGACTTGTAGGGGTCTTCGGTACGTTCTTAGCTTCCGAAATCTTGTTGAGCTGCCTTTTCGCGCATGGAGATTTTTCACGCATCTCCGCATCCTCTCCGGAGGCTCTGTAGGCTCCACCTAACCAATGTGTCTTAGAATGGTCCATTGATTATGTTCCGCCAAAAACGAGTCATATCTTTTTTCGCGTCCATACAAATGTTCCAAAGTGAAGGCTACTGAGATAATTTTCATCAAAAAACCAGTATTCTCCTCCAAATCGACCAATCCTATTATATAAGAATATTAGATAAGAATAATAAAAACTTACTTAGCAGTGCAAGAATAACATCCTTCTGGGCTGTAGGTCAAAATGATCTCTATTATATTGTTTATGCACCTTATACCATAAGCTCAACAAAGTTTTAATACCCTTCAAAAGTACTTACTTAAAAATGTATTCTCAATTAATAGCACCTTTGTTTGAATTCGAAAACAACTTACCACAGTTAAGCGCAATTGAAAACCGCGGAAAAACGGCGCCTGTCTTTCAGATGTAGAAAAAGAATACTGTGCGAGAAAAACCACATCTGCCATTTCAATCTCTCTCTCCCAGAGCAGAGAGAGAGAGAGAGATTCAGAGAGAGAAATTTGGGAAAGCGTCGTCTCGGGCGTTTCGGTTAAACTCCTTCGGCCAGCCGAAGCTAGCTTCCTTTCTTGTTTTAAAGAGCAGTTAGTGGATGGCATCTACTTGTTAAAGTTAAATAACTTTTTTTTTTCAGACGATCTATCGTTCTATGGTTTAACTCCTCAAAATGATTATGATAACAATGCTTTAGATGACATTCTAAACTCATCAGCACCTTACATTGATGCATCGATAAACCTAACTGAATTAATACCGGATTTTCAAAGAGAACCTACGTCATCTGAACTGCGTCTTTTATCAAGCCCAATTGGTGAGGAGTTACATTCCACCTTTGATTTTATAACACCAAACTCGGCATTTCCTTGCTTAAAACAAAACCTTTCTATTTGTACTGCTGAAAACAGAAAGAATGTAAATGAAAAGAACCTTCAGTTAGAATATGGTAACAGTAGATGTCATATGCAAGATCGCAATACACCGTCTCCCACAGGAAGTTTTAGCAGTTCAACTGGCAGCTCAACAAGTGGCATACAGAGCGATATATCTGAAGTCTCACAAAAAAGGACACTTGAACCATTTTTTAAACCATTTGAAATTACGCAAAACAATACAAAATGCAATAGCAAGTATTCAAATAAAATTTCACGAACTTATCCATGTGTTACCGATAGCAAGCAAACAAAAAGTCAAAATTCTTCTGAACTTCAAATACCAGAAACATCACTTGAAACTCCTCCAAAAGCTGAGCCGTCTAAATCAAAGACAATTTTTTTATCTTCACACGATTACAAAGCGCTTATGCAAAAAATACAACTTAACGGAACTAAGGCCTTCAAACTAAAAAGTAATGTAGGGTCAAAAATTCCTAAGATCCTTATTAAAAAAAATAATACAAAATTATTGCAATCTTTGGAAGAAAAACATAACCCAAAAGTACACAGTTCATATGGCCACATAAAAGAACAACAGAACACGCACCTAAATGTTGGCCCTAAATGTGAATTCCTTAATACTTTTACTATGGATGAACAGGTTTATAAAAAACGGCAACGTATGATTAAAAACCGGGAATCTGCTTGCTTATCTCGTAAAAAACGAAAGGAGTATGTTGTTTCGTTGGAGAATCGAATAAATAAACTTGAAGCTGAATATAAAGCTTTAAAAGTAGTAAGTATTCATTGCACTAATTTTCGAAATGCTCTGTATAACTTTATATATTAGACTTGTTTCAAATTGTCAAAAATCAAAATGCTTGCTTTAAAACTAAACAAGAGAAAACGCTATAGTCGGGTGCCACGGAAATCAGACAGACAGACAGACAGACAGACAGACAGACAGACAGACAGACAGACAGACAGACAGACAGACAGACAGACAGACAGACAGACAGACAGACAGACAGACAGACAGACAGACAGACAGACAGACAGACAGACAGACAGACAGACAGACAGACAGACAGACAGACAGACAGACAGACAGACAGACAGACAGACAGACAGACAGACAGACAGACAGACAGACAGACAGACAGACAGACAGACAGACAGACAGACAGACAGACAGACAGACAGACAGACAGACAGACAGACAGACAGACAGACAGACAGACAGACAGACAGACAGACAGACAGACAGACAGACAGACAGACAGACAGACAGACAGACAGACAGACAGACAGACAGACAGACAGACAGACAGACAGACAGACAGACAGACAGACAGACAGACAGACAGACAGACAGACAGACAGACAGACAGACAGACAGACAGACAGACAGACAGACAGACAGACAGACAGACAGACAGACAGACAGACAGACAGACAGACAGACAGACAGACAGACAGACAGACAGACAGACAGACAGACAGACAGACAGACAGACAGACAGACAGACAGACAGACAGACAGACAGACAGACAGACAGACAGACAGACAGACAGACAGACAGACAGACAGACAGACAGACAGACAGACAGACAGACAGACAGACAGACAGACAGACAGACAGACAGACAGACAGACAGACAGACAGACAGACAGACAGACAGACAGACAGACAGACAGACAGACAGACAGACAGACAGACAGACAGACAGACAGACAGACAGACAGACAGACAGACAGACAGACAGACAGACAGACAGACAGACAGACAGACAGACAGACAGACAGACAGACAGACAGACAGACAGACAGACAGACAGACAGACAGACAGACAGACAGACAGACAGACAGACAGACAGACAGACAGACAGACAGACAGACAGACAGACAGACAGACAGACAGACAGACAGACAGACAGACAGACAGACAGACAGACAGACAGACAGACAGACAGACAGACAGACAGACAGACAGACAGACAGACAGACAGACAGACAGACAGACAGACAGACAGACAGACAGACAGACAGACAGACAGACAGACAGACAGACAGACAGACAGACAGACAGACAGACAGACAGACAGACAGACAGACAGACAGACAGACAGACAGACAGACAGACAGACAGACAGACAGACAGACAGACAGACAGACAGACAGACAGACAGACAGACAGACAGACAGACAGACAGACAGACAGACAGACAGACAGACAGACAGACAGACAGACAGACAGACAGACAGACAGACAGACAGACAGACAGACAGACAGACAGACAGACAGACAGACAGACAGACAGACAGACAGACAGACAGACAGACAGACAGACAGACAGACAGACAGACAGACAGACAGACAGACAGACAGACAGACAGACAGACAGACAGACAGACAGACAGACAGACAGACAGACAGACAGACAGACAGACAGACAGACAGACAGACAGACAGACAGACAGACAGACAGACAGACAGACAGACAGACAGACAGACAGACAGACAGACAGACAGACAGACAGACAGACAGACAGACAGACAGACAGACAGACAGACAGACAGACAGACAGACAGACAGACAGACAGACAGACAGACAGACAGACAGACAGACAGACAGACAGACAGACAGACAGACAGACAGACAGACAGACAGACAGACAGACAGACAGACAGACAGACAGACAGACAGACAGACAGACAGACAGACAGACAGACAGACAGACAGACAGACAGACAGACAGACAGACAGACAGACAGACAGACAGACAGACAGACAGACAGACAGACAGACAGACAGACAGACAGACAGACAGACAGACAGACAGACAGACAGACAGACAGACAGACAGACAGACAGACAGACAGACAGACAGACAGACAGACAGACAGACAGACAGACAGACAGACAGACAGACAGACAGACAGACAGACAGACAGACAGACAGACAGACAGACAGACAGACAGACAGACAGACAGACAGACAGACAGACAGACAGACAGACAGACAGACAGACAGACAGACAGACAGACAGACAGACAGACAGACAGACAGACAGACAGACAGACAGACAGACAGACAGACAGACAGACAGACAGACAGACAGACAGACAGACAGACAGACAGAAAGACAGACAGACAGACAGACAGACAGACAGACTTTTTATTTGAGTAAAATTAGTTTTAGCCCAAATCAATTTGTAATTTAGAATAGGAATATTGAAATACCATGCCATAACACAACGTGACTAGCAAAAATAAAAAAAATAGGATTTAACCATCCTATAATGCAGATTGCGTTGACTAGACTTGCACACCCTGATCAAGCGTAGGATTTGTCACGGTGTTATGTTCATACACAAGTTAATAAATGGTGATGTCGACTCCTCCTTTCTTTTTACTTCTCTAAAGAGGAATGTACTATGCAGGACAATTCGCCGGTATCGGCCCCTGTCTCTGCCATTGTTATTGTTGTTATTGTCCTTAAATTTGTATGTGAGCAGGGGCACTCCCCTTATATGGTTTGGTGTTATTGTGGAAAAAACAAAATACAAATACAAATATATACAAATAGTTTTAGGCACAATTCCAGTAAATGTTAATAAATTTGTATGTTTTTTGCAGGAAAACATAACAATACGCGATCAGTTACTTCGCTTTGCCAACTTGCGACGACAGTGCAATTGTGAAGATAAAAATGTAAACGAGCTGCTACTAAATAATTTAGGCCCTAAACCCAACAATAAAATATTCGAGAAAAGCACAAACAAGTCGAAAAATTTTAGTAACAAACTTACTTCTGCAACTGTAAAGAAGAATGTCGCTATATTATTTGCAATGGCTTTTATGGTAACTCTGAATGCTGGGAATTTGCATTCATATCTCAGCAGTTCGTCGATTAAAAATGGAAGTAGTGAATTAGAATCTCACGGAACACATTCAAGCTTACCCGGTCGTCGGTTACTTTGGGTGGAATCAGAGGAAGAATATAAGAAACAACACGTATCTAACAGAATTCACTTAGACGAAGCAGATGTTCCCCCTCTATATTTTTTAAGTCGCAACATACGCAGCCATAAAGAAATTTCCATTAAAAACAATACCGAAAATGTAAATGAAAATTACTTATCCAATGAGCCTCCGCCTTTAACCTTTTCAACAGTAACAAAGTGTAATGGCAATTGCAACTTCTATAAGTCCAGCAATCAATCTGAATATTTTAGACTCGCAAAAAACTTGCATACATTGATTAACGGATCATTAACATTTAAAAAGGACGGGTATAAATCCTCAAATGAGTATTCTGAGGAAATGCATGACAAAAAAGGAAATAGTTTGACATCAAAAATAAAGGACGAACAAAAAAAAGATCAGGATAAAAAAAAAAGGGTATACAATAAACATGAACCAATAAGTTTCATTAATGGTATCGAACGAAGAGATGATACTTTTTACGTCCTTTCATTTAATAAGGAGCATGCACTTCTTCCAGCATTGAACTGCAGTAATAGTGCCCCACCAAAATTGTCTTTGGTACTTCCTTTAGGAAACACAGCCTTCAATGGTGATATTAAGTTGATGCAGGTGGACTGTGAAGTATTAAATACTAAAGAATTCGAAGTTAAGTCCAATATGATGCCAGATAGACATCGGCCAAACGTCACGAAGTGGAAGTCAAATATCCAAAAATCGAAAAAAGAAAGTTTTGGGACGCAGATAACACCAATAGATTCGATACAGCACAATACACCACGAGTGCGTAATTTTTACATGGTTGGCCCAAAAAGCCAAACTGCCGCAAATGCATCTCATGAAAAGACCCAGTTTATTCAGATTAACCAAACTACAAACTAAAAATAAAAATATAATTAAAAATTATCTACACACAAAAAAAAAAAAATATAAAATCAACATAGAAAAATAATTCTTTACTACTTTATAATACTTTTCATGTATTTTGTTGTTTCATTGTTTGGGTCATTGAATTGTATTTATTAATTAAAATTGTAGAAAACCTTTTTACGAAAGGTCATGTGTTTTGTTTTATTTCTTAGGAATTTTACAAATTGAAGATCAACTTTTTTTCTGACTTTGGGCCGCTCGAGTGCCTGATAGCTATCTGTCCGAAAAAGATAAAGACGAAACTTGTCGTAAAAGAAATCGGTTTTCTCGACTCCTTTAATTTATCTGAATAAGAAACAATTACAGACTTTGTAATACAGAGTGCTGTTGACGCACAGAATTGAGCTGTAAAGTGCAAAAAATGGAATGCTTTGAAAATTCTATTAGCTGTTTGGGTTTAAGCCAAATAACAACGCACAGTTTTTTTTTTGTATCTTAAAATTTTTTTTTTTTAACACCCTGGACAGATAAAAAATATGTAACTTTAACATATGGAGCAACACTGTTCTGCTGGCGAGCTGTTAAAGTCAGAAAATTATGTACCTGTTTTGTATAAAATTTTCGAGAAAAATTGTGCAACTTTGATCGTTTGTTGTGGCAAAAGTTTACGAAAATGTAAAATGAATAAATATGGATAACGATTGTCCAGGTATGTGAAATTCGAAATGGATAAATGGATGGTGAGCCTTAATTCTATCTCTAATGTCATCTGCTTTCTGGTGACTAACAGTAGCTCGGTTTTTTTTCGGAAGCCAGCTGTAAGCCACGAGAGTTAATGTTTCACGATTTTCCATTTTTTTTTCACAACCTCTTCACAACGCACGCACAACGCCACACTTTTTCTTTGTTAAACATTTTTAGGATTATTTTTTATAATTTTATAATTTCAGTCAGATGTTTGCAACGCAGTGAAGGAGACGTTTCCGACCACATAAAGTATATATATTCTTGATCAGCACCATTAGCCGAGTCTATCTAGCCATGCCCGTCTGTCCGTTTCTATGCGAACTAGTTTCTCAGTTTTAAAGCTATCGCGAGGAAACTTTCCCGAAAGTTTTTTTTCTATTGCAGGTAGTACATATGTCGGAGCGAGCCGGATCGGACCACTATATTTTAAGGCTCCCATAGGAATATTCAAACAAATATAAGAAAATTCGTTGTAACTTTGTAGGAAGTTGGCGTTTTGATTCTTGACAACTTAAAAACAAAATTTAAATAGAAACGCTGAATCTGGAATCCCTGGAACTGCACTGAGTGAGCACTAAACTATAGGTATTTACTTTATCTGCAAGGGTGTAAAAGCTTCGGCTTGCCGAAGCAAGCTTCCTTTCTTGTTTTTGCTTAATTATTTTCATACTTAAAATTAATAGATTTTTACAAACTACGGTGACTTGTAGGGGTCTTCGGTACGTTCTTAGCTTCCGAAATCTTGTTGAGCTGCCTTTTCGCGCATGGAGATTTTTCACGCATCTCCGCATCCTCTCCGGAGGCTCTGTAGGCTCCACCTAACCAATGTGTCTTAGAATGGTCCATTGATTATGTTCCGCCAAAAACGAGTCATATCTTTTTTCGCGTCCATACAAATGTTCCAAAGTGAAGGCTACTGAGATAATTTTCATCAAAAAACCAGTATTCTCCTCCAAATCGACCAATCCTATTATATAAGAATATTAGATAAGAATAATAAAAACTTACTTAGCAGTGCAAGAATAACATCCTTCTGGGCTGTAGGCAGTGTTGGGACATACCTAGATACTTTTACCTAGGTACGTACCTAGGTACAATTTAGTGGTACCTTTTACCTTACCTAGGTATACAAATAATTGAGTACCTTTTACCTTACCTAGGTATTTATTTTTATATACCTTTGGAATTATTAAGGTACTTACATAGGTATTAAACATTGCTCTGATTTAAAATAGCCAAATCTGACTGCGACACTGTAGTATCGTTTGATTGTATCGTTTCGTTTCAGAATTGTAATAGTCGGAACGCAGCATTAATAATTCAGCCGTTCTATTGTTTGTTTTGTGAAGTTAAAACTAATCGCAGTTTTTTTTTATATAATTTTGTGCACGTATGTATGTTCCCATCACTACATCAATTTATTTATGAAACCAAAGTGTATTTGGCGCGCAAAAATGCCGTATGTACGTAAACAAACGGCATATACATGCATATGCACAATATATAGTCAATGTTTCTACATACGGAATTTTTGCGCGCCAAATATGTACATGAGGGTTTCATAAATACATTAATGAAGTGATACGTGCATAAAATTATTCATGCCGCGTGGTTTAAAAATATATGCACAAAATTAAAACATTTAAATTTAAATGAAATGAAATGATATTGTTTGATTAAGACGACTAAAAACTGAAAACTAGTCTTATTTTAAGTTTAAATGATTACATTGAACAAAACAAAAAAATTATAAAAAATAAAAAATACCTTATAAATACCTTTTACCTTTACCTAGGTACTGGGAAATTTAAGTACCTTTACCTTACCTAGGTATTTATTTTTGACAATACCTTTTACCTTACCTAGGTAAAAAAACACAGTACCTTTCCCAACACTGGCTGTAGGTCAAAATGATCTCTATTATATTGTTTATGCACCTTATACCATAAGCTCAACAAAGTTTTAATACCCTTCAAAAGTACTTACTTAAAAATGTATTCTCAATTAATAGCACCTTTGTTTGAATTCGAAAACAACTTACCACAGTTAAGCGCAATTGAAAACCGCGGAAAAACGGCGCCTGTCTTTCAGATGTAGAAAAAGAATACTGTGCGAGAAAAACCACATCTGCCATTTCAATCTCTCTCTCCCAGAGCAGAGAGAGAGAGAGAGATTCAGAGAGAGAAATTTGGGAAAGCGTCGTCTCGGGCGTTTCGGTTAAACTCCTTCGGCCAGCCGAAGCTAGCTTCCTTTCTTGTTTTAAAGAGCAGTTAGTGGATGGCATCTACTTGTTAAAGTTAAATAACTTTTTTTTTAGACGATCTATCGTTCTATGGTTTAACTCCTCAAAATGATTATGATAACAATGCTTTAGATGACATTCTAAACTCATCAGCACCTTACATTGATGCATCGATAAACCTAACTGAATTAATACCGGATTTTCAAAGAGAACCTACGTCATCTGAACTGCGTCTTTTATCAAGCCCAATTGGTGAGGAGTTACATTCCACCTTTGATTCTATAACACCAAACTCGGCATTTCCTTGCTTAAAACAAAACCTTTCTATTTGTACTGCTGAAAACAGAAAGAATGTAAATGAAAAGAACCTTCAGTTAGAATATGGTAACAGTAGATGTCATATGCAAGATCGCAAAACACCGTCTCCCACAGGAAGTTTTAGCAGTTCAACTGGCAGCTCAACAAGTGGCATACAGAGCGATATATCTGAAGTCTCACAAAAAAGGACACTTGAACCATTTTTTAAACCATTTGAAATTACGCAAAACAATACAAAATGCAATAGCAAGTATTCAAATAAAATTTCACGAACTTATCCATGTGTTACCGATAGCAAGCAAACAAAAAGTCAAAATTCTTCTGAACTTCAAATACCAGAAACATCACTTGAAACTCCTCCAAAAGCTGAGCCGTCTAAATCAAAGACAATTTTTTTATCTTCACACGATTACAAAGCGCTTATGCAAAAAATACAACTTAACGGAACTAAGGCCTTCAAACTAAAAAGTAATGTAGGGTCAAAAATTCCTAACATCCTTATTAAAAAAAATAATACAAAATTATTGCAATCTTTGGAAGAAAAACATAACCCAAAAGTACACAGTTCATATGGCCACATAAAAGAACAACAGAACACGCACCTAAATGTTGGCCCTAAATGTGAATTCCTTAATACTTTTACTATGGATGAAAAGGTTTATAAAAAACGGCAACGTATGATTAAAAACCGGGAATCTGCTTGCTTATCTCGTAAAAAACGAAAGGAGTATGTTGTTTCGTTGGAGAATCGAATAAATAAACTTGAAGCTGAATATAAAGCTTTAAAAGTAGTAAGTATTCATTGCACTAATTTTCGAAATGCTCTGTATAACTTTATATATTAGACTTGTTTCAAATTGTCAAAAATCAAAATGCTTGCTTTAAAACTAAACAAGAGAAAAGGCTATAGTCGGGTGCCACGGACAGACAGACAGACAGACAGACAGACAGACAGACAGACAGACAGACAGACAGACAGACAGACAGACAGACAGACAGACAGACAGACAGACAGACAGACAGACAGACAGACAGACAGACAGACAGACAGACAGACAGACAGACAGACAGACAGACAGACAGACAGACAGACAGACAGACAGACAGACAGACAGACAGACAGACAGACAGACAGACAGACAGACAGACAGACAGACAGACAGACAGACAGACAGACAGACAGACAGACAGACAGACAGACAGACAGACAGACAGACAGACAGACAGACAGACAGACAGACAGACAGACAGACAGACAGACAGACAGACAGACAGACAGACAGACAGACAGACAGACAGACAGACAGACAGACAGACAGACAGACAGACAGACAGACAGACAGACAGACAGACAGACAGACAGACAGACAGACAGACAGACAGACAGACAGACAGACAGACAGACAGACAGACAGACAGACAGACAGACAGACAGACAGACAGACAGACAGACAGACAGACAGACAGACAGACAGACAGACAGACAGACAGACAGACAGACAGACAGACAGACAGACAGACAGACAGACAGACAGACAGACAGACAGACAGACAGACAGACAGACAGACAGACAGACAGACAGACAGACAGACAGACAGACAGACAGACAGACAGACAGACAGACAGACAGACAGACAGACAGACAGACAGACAGACAGACAGACAGACAGACAGACAGACAGACAGACAGACAGACAGACAGACAGACAGACAGACAGACAGACAGACAGACAGACAGACAGACAGACAGACAGACAGACAGACAGACAGACAGACAGACAGACAGACAGACAGACAGACAGACAGACAGACAGACAGACAGACAGACAGACAGACAGACAGACAGACAGACAGACAGACAGACAGACAGACAGACAGACAGACAGACAGACAGACAGACAGACAGACAGACAGACAGACAGACAGACAGACAGACAGACAGACAGACAGGCAGACAGACAGACAGACAGACAGACAGACAGACAGACAGACAGACAGACAGACAGACAGACAGACAGACAGACAGACAGACAGACAGACAGACAGACAGACAGACAGACAGACAGGCGCCTGTCTTTCAGATGTAGAAAAAGAATACTGTGCGAGAAAAACCACATCTGCCATTTCAATCTCTCTCTCCCAGAGCAGAGAGAGAGAGAGAGAGAGATTCAGAGAGAGAAATTTGGGAAAGCGTCGTCTCGGGCGTTTCGGTTAAACTCCTTCGGCCAGCCGAAGCTAGCTTCCTTTCTTGTTTTAAAGAGCAGTTAGTGGATGGCATCTACTTGTTAAAGTTAAATAACTTTTTTTTTTCAGACGATCTATCGTTCTATGGTTTAACTCCTCAAAATGATCAAATAAAAACACCTCTTAACGAGGTAAAAAACTAGTGACGATCGCACCTTCAACATACAAAAGTTCTGATATCAACATTTGTGACGAAAAATTATTACACTCGTCATTAAATACACTTTCTAAGATTTTCTCATTCGGCCCGCCCTAGCATACTATTTTAGCCTTTTTACATTCATAGGCATTTTCTATTGCAGCGTGCCGAATGAGAAAATCTTAGAAAGTGTATTTAATGACGAGTGTAATAATTTTTCGTCACAAATGTTGATATCAGAACTTTTGTATGTTGAAGGTGCGATCGTCACTAGTTTTTTACCTCGTTAAGAGGTGTTTTTATTTGATATCAGAAGTTTTTGTTTGTTTATATTTGCTCTCATAGGAGCTAGTATATACATTTAAATTTAAATTGGTCAATCATAATTTGTAAACCATTGTATTTAAACAAATTAAGTTAAAAAGGCGTTTAAGTATTTCAAAATACCTTTTAAACGAGGTATAGCACATGTCTGTAGCTTCAGTAGTGTAGAACTTACAAATTAACGAAATTTAGCTATTTTTAGCTTTTTCCCGCTAAAGTAGCTGCTTTTTCCAAAAGTCGTAGAACAAAAGATTCCTATATGGAACTCTTAAGTGCAAATTTACTGATTCCATGACCCTAAAATACAGTTCGGATACCCTCCCACAAAATTCAATACTCAGGGAGCGTAATTGTTCGAGCTGGCAAAAGTGGCTATTTTCGTATAAAAATAACTTTTAAACGTGACTTTTTACAGTAATGTGTTATATACCAAAATTTAAGGAATCTCAAGGGCTATACAGTTTAAAGTTGTAAGGAAAATCGTTAGAGCCGTTTTTGAAAAAATTAAAAAAAAGCTAAAAAAAAAGTTTTAAAAAATTTTCTTTTGTTCATATCTTTTTAACTATTACATTTACACAAATTGCATATAAAAGGCGTTTATAGCATTTAAAAATACCTTTCAAACGAGATGCAGCACAAGTCTGTAGCTTTAGTAGTATAGAAGTTACGGCTTTCCGAATTTTAGCTATTTATAGCTGTTTTCCCGCTAAACTAGCGGGTTTTTCCAAAAGTGGTAGAACAAAAGTTTTTAATATCGATGTGATGAACGTCATATCAAATTTTCAGAACTTAAAAAACATATTTTGGACAAGTGGACAAGTGGACAAACAGAATTAAATTTTCATTTTGGGAAGAAGAAGAAAATCTTATTTTGGCTATAACTTTTGAACGGAGCGTCGGATTTTGACAAATGACCCCTCATTCGACGGGTATTTTCAAAAGGAATACAACTAAAACATTGCGAGGGGGCATTTATCCCCACCGGCCCCATCAGCTCCAAAATTCGAAATTTTTACTTTTTCACTTTCACTGCTCTCTCTCCCAAGCCAATTGATTTTCTTAAAGTCTTGGTATGCAATCCTTTAAGTTTTTGCAATACCTTTCGATTGGTGTATTACTCATTACGATCGGACTATCACAGCAGATTTTCAATTTTGCGGCTATATAATAGTAGTCGCCTTCGCACACTCTCCTGGTGCGCTTCGTCACTACATGGACTGCCGTCCATAGTGATTATGATAACAATGCTTTAGATGACATTCTAAACTCATCAGCACCTTACATTGATGCATCGATAAACCTAACTGAATTAATACCGGATTTTCAAAGAGAACCTACGTCATCTGAACTGCGTCTTTTATCAAGCCCAATTGGTGAGGAGTTACATTCCACCTTTGATTCTATAACACCAAACTCGGCATTTCCTTGCTTAAAACAAAACCTTTCTATTTGTACTGCTGAAAACAGAAAGAATGTAAATGAAAAGAACCTTCAGTTAGAATATGGTAACAGTAGATGTCATATGCAAGATCGCAAAACACCGTCTCCCACAGGAAGTTTTAGCAGTTCAACTGGCAGCTCAACAAGTGGCATACAGAGCGATATATCTGAAGTCTCACAAAAAAGGACACTTGAACCATTTTTTAAACCATTTGAAATTACCCAAAACAATACAAAATGCAATAGCAAGTATTCAAATAAAATTTCACGAACTTATCCATGTGTTACCGATAGCAAGCAAACAAAAAGTCAAAATTCTTCTGAACTTCAAATACCAGAAACATCACTTGAAACTCCTCCAAAAGCTGAGCCGTCTAAATCAAAGACAATTTTTTTATCTTCACACGATTACAAAGCGCTTATGCAAAAAATACAACTTAACGGAACTAAGGCCTTCAAACTAAAAAGTAATGTAGGGTCAAAAATTCCTAACATCCTTATTAAAAAAAATAATACAAAATTATTGCAATCTTTGGAAGAAAAACATAACCCAAAAGTACACAGTTCATATGGCCACATAAAAGAACAACAGAACACGCACCTAAATGTTGGCCCTAAATGTGAATTCCTTAATACTTTTACTATGGATGAAAAGGTTTATAAAAAACGGCAACGTATGATTAAAAACCGGGAATCTGCTTGCTTATCTCGTAAAAAACGAAAGGAGTATGTTGTTTCGTTGGAGAATCGAATAAATAAACTTGAAGCTGAATATAAAGCTTTAAAAGTAGTAAGTATTCATTGCACTAATTTTCGAAATGCTCTGTATAACTTTATATATTAGACTTGTTTCAAATTGTCAAAAATCAAAATGCTTGCTTTAAAACTAAACAAGAGAAAACGCTATAGTCGGGTGCCACGGAAATCAGATACCCGTTACTGAGGTAAAGGGAGTGCACAGACAGACAGACAGACAGACAGACAGACAGACCGACAGACAGACAGACAGACAGACAGACAGACAGACAGACAGACAGACAGACAGACAGACAGACAGACAGACAGACAGACAGACAGACAGACAGACAGACAGACAGACAGACAGACAGACAGACAGACAGACAGACAGACAGACAGACAGACAGACAGACAGACAGACAGACAGACAGACAGACAGACAGACAGACAGACAGACAGACAGACAGACAGACAGACAGACAGACAGACAGACAGACAGACAGACAGACAGACAGACAGACAGACAGACAGACAGACAGACAGACAGACAGACAGACAGACAGACAGACAGACAGACAGACAGACAGACAGACAGACAGACAGACAGACAGACAGACAGACAGACAGACAGACAGACAGACAGACAGACAGACAGACAGACAGACAGACAGACAGACAGACAGACAGACAGACAGACAGACAGACAGACAGACAGACAGACAGACAGACAGACAGACAGACAGACAGACAGACAGACAGACAGACAGACAGACAGACAGACAGACAGACAGACAGACAGACAGACAGACAGACAGACAGACAGACAGACAGACAGACAGACAGACAGACAGACAGACAGACAGACAGACAGACAGACAGACAGACAGACAGACAGACAGACAGACAGACAGACAGACAGACAGACAGACAGACAGACAGACAGACAGACAGACAGACAGACAGACAGACAGACAGACAGACAGACAGACAGACAGACAGACAGACAGACAGACAGACAGACAGACAGACAGACAGACAGACAGACAGACAGACAGACAGACAGACAGACAGACAGACAGACAGACAGACAGACAGACAGACAGACAGACAGACAGACAGACAGACAGACAGACAGACAGACAGACAGACAGACAGACAGACAGACAGACAGACAGACAGACAGACAGACAGACAGACAGACAGACAGACAGACAGACAGACAGACAGACAGACAGACAGACAGACAGACAGACAGACAGACAGACAGACAGACAGACAGACAGACAGACAGACAGACAGACAGACAGACAGACAGACAGACAGACAGACAGACAGACAGACAGACAGACAGACAGACAGACAGACAGACAGACAGACAGACAGACAGACAGACAGACAGACAGACAGACAGACAGACAGACAGACAGACAGACAGACAGACAGACAGACAGACAGACAGACAGACAGACAGACAGACAGACAGACAGACAGACAGACAGACAGACAGACAGACAGACAGACAGACAGACAGACAGACAGACAGACAGACAGACAGACAGACAGACAGACAGACAGACAGACAGACAGACAGACAGACAGACAGACAGACAGACAGACAGACAGACAGACAGACAGACAGACAGACAGACAGACAGACAGACAGACAGACAGACAGACAGACAGACAGACAGACAGACAGACAGACAGACAGACAGACAGACAGACAGACAGACAGACAGACAGACAGACAGACAGACAGACAGACAGACAGACAGACAGACAGACAGACAGACAGACAGACAGACAGACAGACAGACAGACAGACAGACAGACAGACAGACAGACAGACAGACAGACAGACAGACAGACAGACAGACAGACAGACAGACAGACAGACAGACAGACAGACAGACAGACAGACAGACAGACAGACAGACAGACAGACAGACAGACAGACAGACAGACAGACAGACAGACAGACAGACAGACAGACAGACAGACAGACAGACAGACAGACAGACAGACAGACAGACAGACAGACAGACAGACAGACAGACAGACAGACAGACAGACAGACAGACAGACAGACAGACAGACAGACAGACAGACAGACAGACAGACAGACAGACAGACAGACAGACAGACAGACAGACAGACAGACAGACAGACAGACAGACAGACAGACAGACAGACAGACAGACAGACAGACAGACAGACAGACAGACAGACAGACTTTTTATTTGAGTAAAATTAGTTTTAGCCCAAATCAATTTGTAATTTAGAATAGGAATATTGAAATACCATGCCATAACACAACGTGACTAGCAAAAATAAAAAAAATAGGATTTAACCATCCTATAATGCAGATTGCGTTGACTAGACTTGCACACCCTGATCAAGCGTAGGATTTGTCACGGTGTTATGTTCATACACAAGTTAATAAATGGTGATGTCGACTCCTCCTTTCTTTTTACTTCTCTAAAGAGGAATGTACTATGCAGGACAATTCGCCGGTATCGGCCCCTGTCTCTGCCATTGTTATTATTGTTATTGTCCTTAAATTTGTATGTGAGCAGGGGCACTCCCCTTATATGGTTTGGTGTTATTGTGGAAAAAACAAAATACAAATACAAATATATACAAATAGTTTTAGGCACAATTCCAGTAAATGTTAATAAATTTGTATGTTTTTTGCAGGAAAACATAACAATACGCGATCAGTTACTTCGCTTTGCCAACTTGCGACGACAGTGCAATTGTGAAGATAAAAATGTAAACGAGCTGCTACTAAATAATTTAGGCCCTAAACCCAACAATAAAATATTCGAGAAAAGCACAAACAAGTCGAAAAATTTTAGTAACAAACTTACTTCTGCAACTGTAAAGAAGAATGTCGCTATATTATTTGCAATGGCTTTTATGGTAACTCTGAATGCTGGGAATTTGCATTCATATCTCAACAGTTCGTCGATTAAAAATGGAAGTAGTGAATTAGAATCTCACGGAACACATTCAAGCTTACCCGGTCGTCGGTTACTTTGGGTGGAATCAGAGGAAGAATATAAGAAACAACACGTATCTAACAGAATTCACTTAGACGAAGCAGATGTTCCCCCTCTATATTTTTTAAGTCGCAACATACGCAGCCATAAAGAAATTTCCATTAAAAACAATACCGAAAATGTAAATGAAAATTACTTATCCAATGAGCCTCCGCCTTTAACCTTTTCAACAGTAACAAAGTGTAATGGCAATTGCAACTTCTATAAGTCCAGCAATCAATCTGAATATTTTAGACTCGCAAAAAACTTGCATACATTGATTAACGGATCATTAACATTTAAAAATGACGGGTATAAATCCTCAAATGAGTATTCTGAGGAAATGCATGACAAAAAAGGAAATAGTTTGACATCAAAAATAAAGGACGAACAAAAAAAAGATCAGGATAAAAAAAAAAGGGTATACAATAAACATGAACCAATAAGTTTCATTAATGGTATCGAACGAAGAGATGATACTTTTTACGTCCTTTCATTTAATAAGGAGCATGCACTTCTTCCAGCATTGAACTGCAGTAATAGTGCCCCACCAAAATTCTCTTTGGTACTTCCTTTAGGAAACACAGCCTTCAATGGTGATATTAAGTTGATGCAGGTGGTCTGTGAAGTATTAAATACTAAAGAATTCGAAGTTAAGTCCAATATGATGCCAGATAGACATCGGCCAAACGTCACGAAGTGGAAGTCAAATATCCAAAAATCGAAAAAAGAAAGTTTTGGGACGCAGATAACACCAATAGATTCGATACAGCACAATACACCACGAGTGCGTAATTTTTACATGGTTGGCCCAAAAAGCCAAACTGCCGCAAATGCATCTCATGAAAAGACCCAGTTTATTCAGATTAACCAAACTACAAACTAAAAATAAAAATATAATTAAAAATTATCTACACACAAAAAAAAAAATATAAAATCAACATAGAAAAATAATTCTTTACTACTTTATAATACTTTTCATGTATTTTGTTGTTTCATTGTTTGGGTCATTGAATTGTATTTATTAATTAAAATTGTAGAAAACCTTTTTACGAAAGGTCATGTGTTTTGTTTTATTTCTTAGGAATTTTACAAATTGAAGATCAACTTTTTTTCTGACTTTGGGCCGCTCGAGTGCCTGATAGCTATCTGTCCGAAAAAGATAAAGACGAAACTTGTCGTAAAAGAAATCGGTTTTCTCGACTCCTTTAATTTATCTGAATAAGAAACAATTACAGACTTTGTAATACAGAGTGCTGTTGACGCACAGAATTGAGCTGTAAAGTGCAAAAAATGGAATGCTTTGAAAATTCTATTAGCTGTTTGGGTTTAAGCCAAATAACAACGCACAGTTTTTTTTTTGTATCTTAAAATTTTTTTTTTTTTTAACACCCTGGACAGATAAAAAATATGTAACTTTAACATATGGAGCAACACTGTTCTGCTGGCGAGCTGTTAAAGTCAGAAAATTATGTACCTGTTTTGTATAAAATTTTCGAGAAAAATTGTGCAACTTTGATCGTTTGTTGTGGCAAAAGTTTACGAAAATGTAAAATGAATAAATATGGATAACGATTGTCCAGGTATGTGAAATTCGAAATGGATAAATGGATGGTGAGCCTTAATTCTATCTCTAATGTCATCTGCTTTCTGGTGACTAACAGTAGCTCGGTTTTTTTTCGGAAGCCAGCTGTAAGCCACGAGAGTTAATGTTTCACGATTTTCCATTTTTTTTCACAACCTCTTCACAACGCACGCACAACGCCACACTTTTTCTTTGTTAAACATTTTTAGGATTATTTTTTATAATTTTATAATTTCAGTCAGATGTTTGCAACGCAGTGAAGGAGACGTTTCCGACCACATAAAGTATATATATTCTTGATCAGCACCATTAGCCGAGTCTATCTAGCCATGCCCGTCTGTCCGTTTCTATGCGAACTAGTTTCTCAGTTTTAAAGCTATCGCGAGGAAACTTTCCCGAAAGTTTTTTTTCTATTGCAGGTAGTACATATGTCGGAGCGAGCCGGATCAGACCACTATATTTTAAGGCTCCCATAGGAATATTCAAACAAATATAAGAAAATTCGTTGTAACTTTGTAGGAAGTTGGCGTTTTGATTCTTGACAACTTAAAAACAAAATTTAAATAGAAACGCTGAATCTGGAATCCCTGGAACTGCACTGAGTGAGCACTAAACTATAGGTATTTACTTTATCTGCAAGGGTGTAAAAGCTTCGGCTTGCCGAAGCAAGCTTCCTTTCTTGTTTTTGCTTAATTATTTTCATACTTAAAATTAATAGATTTTTACAAACTACGGTGACTTGTAGGGGTCTTCGGTACGTTCTTAGCTTCCGAAATCTTGTTGAGCTGCCTTTTCGCGCATGGAGATTTTTCACGCATCTCCGCATCCTCTCCGGAGGCTCTGTAGGCTCCACCTAACCAATGTGTCTTAGAATGGTCCATTGATTATGTTCCGCCAAAAACGAGTCATATCTTTTTTCGCGTCCATACAAATGTTCCAAAGTGAAGGCTACTGAGATAATTTTCATCAAAAAACCAGTATTCTCCTCCAAATCGACCAATCCTATTATATAAGAATATTAGATAAGAATAATAAAAACTTACTTAGCAGTGCAAGAATAACATCCTTCTGGGCTGTAGGTCAAAATGATCTCTATTATATTGTTTATGCACCTTATACCATAAGCTCAACAAAGTTTTAATACCCTTCAAAAGTACTTACTTAAAAATGTATTCTCAATTAATAGCACCTTTGTTTGAATTCGAAAACAACTTACCACAGTTAAGCGCAATTGAAAACCGCGGAAAAACGGCGCCTGTCTTTCAGATGTAGAAAAAGAATACTGTGCGAGAAAAACCACATCTGCCATTTCAATCTCTCTCTCCCAGAGCAGAGAGAGAGAGAGAGAGAGATTCAGAGAGAGAAATTTGGGAAAGCGTCGTCTCGGGCGTTTCGGTTAAACTCCTTCGGCCAGCCGAAGCTAGCTTCCTTTCTTGTTTTAAAGAGCAGTTAGTGGATGGCATCTACTTGTTAAAGTTAAATAACTTTTTTTTTAGACGATCTATCGTTCTATGGTTTAACTCCTCAAAATGATTATGATAACAATGCTTTAGATGACATTCTAAACTCATCAGCACCTTACATTGATGCATCGATAAACCTAACTGAATTAATACCGGATTTTCAAAGAGAACCTACGTCATCTGAACTGCGTCTTTTATCAAGCCCAATTGGTGAGGAGTTACATTCCACCTTTGATTCTATAACACCAAACTCGGCATTTCCTTGCTTAAAACAAAACCTTTCTATTTGTACTGCTGAAAACAGAAAGAATGTAAATGAAAAGAACCTTCAGTTAGAATATGGTAACAGTAGATGTCATATGCAAGATCGCAAAACACCGTCTCCCACAGGAAGTTTTAGCAGTTCAACTGGCAGCTCAACAAGTGGCATACAGAGCGATATATCTGAAGTCTCACAAAAAAGGACACTTGAACCATTTTTTAAACCATTTGAAATTACGCAAAACAATACAAAATGCAATAGCAAGTATTCAAATAAAATTTCACGAACTTATCCATGTGTTACCGATAGCAAGCAAACAAAAAGTCAAAATTCTTCTGAACTTCAAATACCAGAAACATCACTTGAAACTCCTCCAAAAGCTGAGCCGTCTAAATCAAAGACAATTTTTTTATCTTCACACGATTACAAAGCGCTTATGCAAAAAATACAACTTAACGGAACTAAGGCCTTCAAACTAAAAAGTAATGTAGGGTCAAAAATTCCTAAGATCCTTATTAAAAAAAATAATACAAAATTATTGCAATCTTTGGAAGAAAAACATAACCCAAAAGTACACAGTTCATATGGCCACATAAAAGAACAACAGAACACGCACCTAAATGTTGGCCCTAAATGTGAATTCCTTAATACTTTTACTATGGATGAAAAGGTTTATAAAAAACGGCAACGTATGATTAAAAACCGGGAATCTGCTTGCTTATCTCGTAAAAAACGAAGGGAGTATGTTGTTTCGTTGGAGAATCGAATAAATAAACTTGAAGCTGAATATAAAGCTTTAAAAGTAAGTAAGTATTCATTGCACTAATTTTCGAAATGCTCTGTATAACTTTATATATTAGACTTGTTTCAAATTGTCAAAAATCAAAATGCTTGCTTTAAAACTAAACAAGAGAAAACGCTATAGTCGGGTGCCACGGAAATCAGATACCCGTTACTGAGGTAAAGGGAGTGCACAGACAGACAGACAGACAGACAGACAGACAGACAGACAGACAGACAGACAGACAGACAGACAGACAGACAGACAGACAGACAGACAGACAGACAGACAGACAGACAGACAGACAGACAGACAGACAGACAGACAGACAGACAGACAGACAGACAGACAGACAGACAGACAGACAGACAGACAGACAGACAGACAGACAGACAGACAGACAGACAGACAGACAGACAGACAGACAGACAGACAGACAGACAGACAGACAGACAGACAGACAGACAGACAGACAGACAGACAGACAGACAGACAGACAGACAGACAGACAGACAGACAGACAGACAGACAGACAGACAGACAGACAGACAGACAGACAGACAGACAGACAGACAGACAGACAGACAGACAGACAGACAGACAGACAGACAGACAGACAGACAGACAGACAGACAGACAGACAGACAGACAGACAGACAGACAGACAGACAGACAGACAGACAGACAGACAGACAGACAGACAGACAGACAGACAGACAGACAGACAGACAGACAGACAGACAGACAGACAGACAGACAGACAGACAGACAGACAGACAGACAGACAGACAGACAGACAGACAGACAGACAGACAGACAGACAGACAGACAGACAGACAGACAGACAGACAGACAGACAGACAGACAGACAGACAGACAGACAGACAGACAGACAGACAGACAGACAGACAGACAGACAGACAGACAGACAGACAGACAGACAGACAGACAGACAGACAGACAGACAGACAGACAGACAGACAGACAGACAGACAGACAGACAGACAGACAGACAGACAGACAGACAGACAGACAGACAGACAGACAGACAGACAGACAGACAGACAGACAGACAGACAGACAGACAGACAGACAGACAGACAGACAGACAGACAGACAGACAGACAGACAGACAGACAGACAGACAGACAGACAGACAGACAGACAGACAGACAGACAGACAGACAGACAGACAGACAGACAGACAGACAGACAGACAGACAGACAGACAGACAGACAGACAGACAGACAGACAGACAGACAGACAGACAGACAGACAGACAGACAGACAGACAGACAGACAGACAGACAGACAGACAGACAGACAGACAGACAGACAGACAGACAGACAGACAGACAGACAGACAGACAGACAGACAGACAGACAGACAGACAGACAGACAGACAGACAGACAGACAGACAGACAGACAGACAGACAGACAGACAGACAGACAGACAGACAGACAGACAGACAGACAGACAGACAGACAGACAGACAGACAGACAGACAGACAGACAGACAGACAGACAGACAGACAGACAGACAGACAGACAGACAGACAGACAGACAGACAGACAGACAGACAGACAGACAGACAGACAGACAGACAGACAGACAGACAGACAGACAGACAGACAGACAGACAGACAGACAGACAGACAGACAGACAGACAGACAGACAGACAGACAGACAGACAGACAGACAGACAGACAGACAGACAGACAGACAGACAGACAGACAGACAGACAGACAGACAGACAGACAGACAGACAGACAGACAGACAGACAGACAGACAGACAGACAGACAGACAGACAGACAGACAGACAGACAGACAGACAGACAGACAGACAGACAGACAGACAGACAGACAGACAGACAGACAGACAGACAGACAGACAGACAGACAGACAGACAGACAGACAGACAGACAGACAGACAGACAGACAGACAGACAGACAGACAGACAGACAGACAGACAGACCGACAGACAGACAGACAGACAGACAGACAGACAGACAGACAGACAGACAGACAGACAGACAGACAGACAGACAGATAAAAAATAGATAAATAAAAAAAATAAAAAAAATAGGATTTAACCATCCTATAATGGCAGATTGCGTTGACTAGACTTGCACACCCTGATCAATTGAAGATCAACTTTTTTTCTGACTTTGGGCCGCTCGAGTGCCTGATAGCTATCTGTCCGAAAAAGATAAAGACGAAACTTGTCGTAAAAGAAATCGGTTTTCTCGACTCCTTTAATTTATCTGAATAAGAAACAATTACAGACTTTGTAATACAGAGTGCTGTTGACGCACAGAATTGAGCTGTAAAGTGCAAAAAATGGAATGCTTTGAAAATTCTATTAGCTGTTTGGGTTTAAGCCAAATAACAACGCACAGTTTTTTTTTGTATCTTAAAATTTTTTTTTTTTTAACACCCTGGACAGATAAAAAATATGTAACTTTAACATATGGAGCAATACAGACAGACAGACAGACAGACAGACAGACAGACAGACAGACAGACAGACAGACAGACAGACAGACAGACAGACAGACAGACAGACAGACAGACAGACAGACAGACAGACAGACAGACAGACAGACAGAATATATAGTTTATAGGGTCGTAAACGCTTCCTTCTACCTGTTACATACTTTTGCACGAATCTAGTATACCCTTTTACTCTACGAGTAACGGGTATAAAAATAGGATTTAACCATCCTATAATGGCAGATTGCGTTGACTAGACTTGCACACCCTGATCAAGCGTAGGATTTGTCACGGTGTTATGTTCATACACAAGTTAATAAATGGTGATGTCGACTCCTCCTTTCTTTTTACTTCCCTAAAGAGGAATGTACTATGCAGGACAATTCGCCGGTATCGGCCCCTGTCTCTGCTATTGTGAAGGTCAAATTTTGCCCTTAATGACCCTTTCCGTGTTCTTTGTGATAAAGATAATGATCTCAGTCATGTCTTGTTGTATGGAGTCTCTTCAGTGTCTAATTATAATAAGTTATTATTGTTATTGTCCTTAAATTTGTATGTGAGCAGGGGCATTCCCCTTATATGGTTTGGTGTTATTGTGGAAAAAACAAAATACAAATACAAATATATACAAATATTTTTAGGCACAATTCCATGAAATGTTAATAAATTTTTATTACAATAAAATATTCGAGAAAAGCACAAAAAAGTCGAAAAATTTTAGTAACAAACTTACTACTGCAACTGTAAAGAAGAATGTCGCTATATTATTTGCAATGGCTTTTATGGTAACTCTGAATGCTGGGAATTTGCATTCATATCTCAACAGTTCGTCGATTAAAAATGGAAGTAGTGAATTATAATCTGACGGAACACATTCAAGCTTACCCGGTCGTCGGTTACTTTGGGTGGAATCAGAGGAAGAATATAAGAAACAACACGTATCTAACAGAATTCACTTAGACGAAGCAGATGTTCCCCTCTATATTTTTTAAGTCGCAACATACGCAGCCATAAAGAAATTTCCATTAAAAACAATACCGAAAATGTAAATGAAAATTACTTATCCAATGAGCCTCCGCCTTTAACCTTTTCAACAGTAACAAAGTGTAATGGCAATTGCAACTTCTATAAGTCCAGCAATCAATCTGAATATTTTAGACTCGCAAAAAACTTGCATACATTGATTAACGGATCATTAACATTTAAAAAGGACGGGTATAAATCCTCAAATGAGTATTCTGAGGAAATGCATGACAAAAAAGGAAATAGTTTGACATCAAAAATAAAGGACGAACAAAAAAAAGATCAGGATAAAAAAAAAAGGGTATACAATAAACATGAACCAATAAGTTTCATTAATGGTATCGAACGAAGAGATGATACTTTTTACGTCCTTTCATTTAATAAGGAGCATGCACTTCTTCCAGCATTGAACTGCAGTAATAGTGCCCCACCAAAATTGTCTTTGGTACTTCCTTTAGGAAACACAGCCTTCAATGGTGATATTAAGTTGATGCAGGTGGACTGTGAAGTATTAAATACTAAAGAATTCGAAGTTAAGTCCAATATGATGCCAGATAGACATCGGCCAAACGTCACGAAGTGGAAGTCAAATATCCAAAAATCGAAAAAAGAAAGTTTTGGGACGCAGATAACACCAATAGATTCGATACAGCACAATACACCACGAGTGCGTAATTTTTACATGGTTGGCCCAAAAAGCCAAACTGCCGCAAATGCATCTCATGAAAAGACCCAGTTTATTCAGATTAACCAAACTACAAACTAAAAATAAAAATATAATTAAAAATTATCTACACACAAAAATATAAAATCAACATAGAAAAATAATTCTTTACTACTTTATAATACTTTTCATGTATTTTGTTGTTTCATTGTTTGGGTCATTGAATTGTATTTATTAATTAAAATTGTAGAAAACCTTTTTACGAAAGGTCATGTATTTTGTTTTATTTCTTAGGAATTTTACAAATTGAAGATCAACTTTTTTTCTGACTTTGGGCCGCTCGAGTGCCTGATAGCTATCTGTCCGAAAAAGATAAGGACGAAACTTGTCGTAAAAGAAATCGGTTTTCTCGACTCCTTTAATTTATCTGAATAAGAAACAATTACAGACTTTGTAATACAGAGTGCTGTTGACGCACAGAATTGAGCTG